>NW_015971142.1:703534-1056886 GCF_000961545.1 Sporothrix schenckii 1099-18
CCCTGGCTGTATCTCTCGGCCATGACCTTTGTGGTAGCTGGCAGGAGCACCAGCAGATTTACAAGACCGGTCGCACAAATGGTGGCAATGGGGACGAGGAAACCCCAGCGGTTGCTGGTCTGGAGCAGCCCCGTGATGCCCGCAGAGTCGTGATTGGGACCGCCGCCAGGGTACGTGATGGCGAGAACCAGCGGCACGGCCGACTGGATGCCAAAGTAGATTGGGAACAGCCTGGCCTGCAAGGCGGAAAACTGCGGCCGGGGCAGAGTCTTGAACTGGACGATGCCATTGACGAATGACTGGAGGCTGTTAGCAAGTGGCTTGCCAGATACACTCAAGAGATGCATCTCTTACATGGAAAAAGGTCGTCCCCAACAACGTGCCATAACTAACCGGCAAGGGTCAGCACATTTGCTTTGTCAAGTATCAAAACTCCAAACTAGGAGAGAGGATATGTCTCACGAGAGCACGTGGTAGGGGGCAGGCTTGAGCAAGATGGATGTCTCCGGCATCGTGATGTCCAATTGCTCACTCTACATAAGTGCAAGTCAAGGTGAATTGTGTTGCTGGTTCAAAAAGTGTCGTCAGAATGTGATGCGTGTGAAGTTTCAAAGCCGTCATTGATGATTTAGGAGCCACGACGGGGCAGGCGGGGCCTGGAAAGCCACTCCAGCTTAGCGGTTCATTGCTCAGTATGGTACAGACGCTAAGGACCCAAGGGCTTAGTTGCAGTGGCCCACCGAGTCGTGGTCGCTGCTGCTAGGTAGTCACGTGCTTTCGCGACTTGGTGAAGTGCGCAATTGAAGGGAAGCTGGGTGCTTCTTGCCGTCTCATTGGGCGGTGCTGGCGCGCCCCACACCCGTGGCTGCCTGTTTAACACATTCGATCCACCTCCAATTGAACGTCATTGGCGTCTTTTTAATGTTTTGTTCAAGCTCTCCCATATATGAGGAGCTGCCTGCCGCCGTTGATCTCGACCCGACAGACTTGACCGGATCGTTGAGACTTGGCAAGATGTTCAGAGATTCTTCCAATCGCTAATCGACACAAAATAACACCACAATGGCAGACAAGGAAGCTACCGTGTACATTGTCGACCTCGGCAGCACGATGGGCGAGACCCGTGGTGGCCGTAGCGAGCCGAATCTGGACTGGGCCATGCGTTACGTCTGGGACAAGGTCTGCACCACGGTGGCTGCGTCCCGCAAAACGTGGAAGGTTGGCGTCCTCGGTCTGCGCACCGACGAGACCCGCAACTCGCTACAGGACGACGACGGCTACGACAACATTGCTGTGCTCCAGGAAGTCGATGCTATGAGCTTATCGAACTTGCGCACGTTGGGCCCCAAGATCAAGACCAGCAGAACGAGAGACGGTGACGCCGTCTCGGCCATTATTGTGGCCGTAGAGATGATTAGTGCAGCGGCCCCTGCGAGGCTCAAGTTCAACCGCAAGATTGTGCTTGTGACGGACGGCCGCGGAGGCATTGACGGCGACGATTTTGACGACCTCGCCCACCGCATCAACGAGCTGGGCATCCAGCTTGTCATCATGTAAGCCATCTTGCCCGCAATGCGACGCTAGACAAATCAAACGCCTTGCAAGGTAATTCGTCTAACACGGACAGCGGTGTCGACTTCGATGACGCAGAGTATGGCTTCAAGGAGGAAAACAAGTCAAAAACAAAGGTGCGTCAAGGGAGACTATGGCCTTGAAAGCGACGCTAGAGTTAGACGTTCCGCGCCGTGCCTTGACATTAGCTAACGCGTGGACCAGGCGGCAAACGAGATATTGTTACGCACACTGGCGGAAAAGTGCAACAATGGCGTCTTTGGCACCCTGGCCGAGGCAATTGACGAGATTCAAAAGCCCAGTGTCAAGGCCACCCGGCCGTACAAGACATACGACGGGCCGTTGACACTGGGCGACCCGAAGACGTTCGACAGCGCCCTGAGCGTGAACATTGAGCGGTACTTTTTGACAAAGGTTGCACACCCGCCCTCGGCGACCACCGTTGTTGTACGGAATGAGTCAGCAGAAGGCGGGACACAGTCGACACGCACGCTGGACGAAATGGAGGGCGTCGAAATGGGCAATGTCGACTTTGCAGCTGTCCGAAACGAGCGCGTCTACACTGTGGACGACCAGACGAGGCTTGGCGGCAAGCGCGAGGTCAAGTTTGAGGACCTGGAAAAAGGGTATGAATATGGTAGGACGGCTGTGCACATAGGCGAGCTGGACCGCAACATTACGCAGCTCGAGACGGAAAAGGACTTTTCCATCGTTGGATTCATCACACGCATCAATGTAAGCAAACAATCTGAAGAGGAGAGCAGAGGTCAGGGTTGAGACGGAGAGCAATCACCACTGACACGACAGGCCGAGCCATACTTGAACATGGGGGAGAGCTGCATCATTCTGCCGCGCCGATTCAGCGAGGCTGACGAGCTTGCCTATTCGGCGCTCGTCCACGCCATGGTCGACACGGAAACATGTGCGGTTGCGCGGTTGGTCGCCAAGGACATGAAAGAACCTCAGATGCTGCTCCTCCTCCCCACTGCCACGAAGGACCATGTCTGCCTCTACGATGTCCCGCTGCCCTTTGCGGAAGATGTGCGCTCGTACCCCTTCCCACCCTTGGATCGGGTCATCACAGCGACCGGTGCCGTTCTGAAAAAGCATCGACTGCTGCCCAATGATGACCTCAACCAGGCAATGAGCGATTACGTGGATGCCATGGACATCTCCATGTTTGGTACCGACGAGGACGGGTATGTATTGGCAGCCGTTGATTTTGTCCCTTGATGTAAATGGCCTCTCATTTTCTAACCGTGCGTGTTCCAAAACCATAGGCAACCTGCCGAGTATGCTGACCTGGACGACAACTACTCGCCCATCATCTACCGCGTTAGCAAGGCTGTCAGCTTCCGCGCAGTCCACCCCAACGAGCCGTATATTCAACAGGACAACGAGTTCGTGACGCGTTTTGACCACCCGCCAAAAGAGCTTGTCAGCAACGCCCGGCACCAAATCGAGGCTCTGATTCGTGCCGCGGAGGTCAAGAAGGTGCCGGCCAAAGCCAAGGGCCGCGCAGGACGGGACGCCAGAAACAACAAGCCAATCTCTGGTTTGGACATTGATGCGCTGTTGGGTGTCGGCGGCAGCGGTGGCGGCGGTCCTACCATCAAGAAGGAGGGCGATGAGCTGCGAAAGATTTCGCCCGACAACGCCATCCCCGAATACAAGCAGGCCCTGGCGAGCACAGTCAGCGTCAAGCAGATTGAGGGGTTCACCGAACAGATGGGCCAGATTGTGGAGGCGCTCATTGCCAGCAGCACCGGCGAGCTCAACTACGCCCGGGCCGCCGAGAACATGCGGGTCATGCGGGACGAGCTGCTCAGTTTTGAGGAGCCAGCCATCTACAACACGTTCTTGACCAGCCTCAAAGACAAGCTGGTCGCAGAGAAGCTGGGCGGGCCCCGGCTCGACATGTGGTGGATGATCCGGACATCGGGGCTGGGTCTGATCACTGTGAAAGAGTCGGAGGTCTCGACAGTAACGGACGAGGAAGCACAAGAGGTAAGCGCTTGACATGCGTTTTGTATTTCACTGATTCGAATTGAGCCCAACTGCTAACTCGCTTTTCACAGTTTATTCGGCGCCTAGCACCAAAGAAGGTGTAAGCTCTTGCGTAGCCAAAAATAATGAAGAAGTGACAGTACGAGGTTTGTATGTAAGGTACTCGTCGCTGCAAAATGTAATGTTTTGTGATTTAATTGAAAGCTACATTTGTCTTGAGACCCGAGTCAGACATGCGTGGCTTTGTGCGCTCCGCACTGGTTGCGGGATGCTGCGCGCCAACTCGAGTTAAACAACCCACTTCAATCCTTCCTACGGCCGCCTGCACTGTGTTGTGGTGTTGGACGAGATAGAGAATCGGGGCGACCACCTTGCCGGCCGACGTGAAACGGATCCGGATCGCAGCCATCTTTCGGATACGGTCCCGATCCGATGGACACAATTTGCGGAGTTGGAACGAGCCGGGACGCGTTTGGTTGGGGATTTCTTGGTTTTATTTTAGGGTTACCCCAATTCACACGGCAGAGGTAAATGGCAAACAAAGACAACACTTTCTCTCCCAACGTCCTTCTAAGCGAAAAGATCCAGTTTGGTAGCGGCTTTTGTCGATCTCTTGGTGGTCTGATCGAAGTTGGCTTTTCGTTTAGCTCCCCCTCCGGCTGTCGTTCACCGTTCTCGTTTCCTCTTCTCCTGGTATTGTTTCTCCTTTCATTTCTTCTTCGGAAAGGCGACCTTCCGACCAACCCAGCAACAGACGCCCAATTCGCGTCCCTTGCATGAACGGTGTTTGTAGATCGCAGTTGTGGAATGTACGCCGTAGTTGCCATCACCCGTTTTGTGCAATGAAAGAGATCACCTCGTCTCGGATTATCTGTGTGTTTCTGCTGTTGTGAAAGTACCGACGTGAATGCCGAGTTGGTTTCTGCTTCTTTCGTGATGATCCGTTGTGATGATCGCAAGTGGACGAAATACGGCCTTGATTTTGATGTGTCTGGACAACTATCTACAGTCCGGATCG
Source organism: Sporothrix schenckii 1099-18 (assembly GCF_000961545.1). Taxonomy (NCBI): domain Eukaryota; kingdom Fungi; phylum Ascomycota; class Sordariomycetes; order Ophiostomatales; family Ophiostomataceae; genus Sporothrix; species Sporothrix schenckii. The sequence continues at coordinate 708,132 of NW_015971142.1, forward strand.
GGTTGCTCATGGCCCAGAGGATCCTCCGCAGCAGTTCCCTCACACGATGGTCGTGTTTGCGATCCGGCTGTCCGGGGTGGATTCTCCGCACTCCTTTCCGCCGCTGTACTGTGGACCGTTCGTGTTGTTAGTCGTCCGCAATGTACTTCGGTCGTGGGGAAGCGGATAGATGGGCCAATTAAAGACGAGAAAAATTCTCAAGACAACAAGTCAATATCTGCTAGCTTAAATCATAGCTGCGGATACGCAAACGAGAAACAGATCCAGGCTGGGTTCAGTCTGGGGTAGCCTCTTTCCTCTACTATATTCTCCTCAAGTCTCCCCAAGCAAAGGAAAGGAGACATGGGGAAACGGGCTAGGGAACATGACTGTTTGCTAAAGTGTGCCCGAGTGGATGAGAGTTTGTCCACATGTATTGCGAGTAAGCTAGGTTGTCCCTATGAAATTCACAATGTGGACGAGCAACACAGGAAACAGAAGAGACATTGGACACTAGATCAACCGGATTAAATTGATAATGCCAACAATAACGATGTGAATGGTATAAAAGGAATCGGGATCCGGGGCGGGTGGCTGCAATGGCATTGCGTACCTTTAGACTCATCCATCTCCAGCTTTTGTCCTCGTCATCTTGTTCGTCCAGCCCTCTGGTTCTTCCTTTTGTTTCCTCCTTATCCCCTCTCTCTTCCCATCTCTTGTCCTTCCGTACATAACAACCCACAAAGACATCACCATGTCCAACTCTACCGAGTTTGAGACCTTCCAAGCCAACGGGTGCGTGCCCGATGTCGAAAAGAACCATATGGAGGCCCTCCGGGAGATTGCGACAAACCGCAGCGTCGTCATGAGCGCCGAACAGTTTGAGAAGCTCTATCTCTCGCCGCACAACAAGGTCAAGGGCGAGTTGCGCCAGACCTACGGCAACCCGACGCCCATGTATGTTGATGTACAACGACGCCCTCCGCTCAACAAATTATGTGCCGTTGCTAACATATGGTCCAGGGCCCTCGTTGGCTTCCTGCTCTGTCTCCAGCCGCTGTCTTGCACCCTCATGGGCTGGCGCGGGGCCAGCAACTTTGCGGCCTCCATCATCCCCGCCTACTTCTTCCTCGGCGGTCTGCTCATGTTTGTCAGCGGCCTCCTCGAGTGGGTGCTCGGCAACTCGTTTTCGTCCATCGTCTTCTCCAGTGTCGGCTGCTTCTGGTTCACGTTTGGCGGCATCCTCTGCCCCAGCTTTGGCACCTATGGCTTCTACGCAAAGGACGGTGAGCCGATGCAGTCGGGCCTGGCCGACCCTGGCTTCAACGCCAGCCTCGGCTTCTTCCTCGTGTCCTTTGGCCTCTACGCCCTCGTTCTGCTCGTGTGTTCCCTGCGCACCAACGTTGTCTTTGTCCTCATCTTCCTGACGCTCGTCCCGGCCTTCTCCTGTCTCGGTGCCGCCTTCTGGTACATGGCCGAGGACATTGCCGGCACGACTGCGACCGTAACGACGCTGTTCCAGGCGGGTGGTGCCGTCCTGTTTGTTACCTGTGCATGCGGATGGTACATTCTGCTTGCCATCATGCTTGCCATTGTCGACTTCCCCTTGCAGCTGCCGGTGGGCGACCTGTCGACAGTCATCAAGGGCCGCTCCGAGCGTGATTAGGGCTGACTAGGGAGCTTGGAAGGTGTGACTGGGTGATTCAACAAGTTATATTCTGGGAACGGACAAGAAACAAGTGTGGGCTGTAGTTTCTACAAACGTACGTAAACAAACAATCTAAAAAACCTCCACCAAATTGACCCTTCACTATTCGTTGACAGTGAAAACTGCATAGTTCATTACTCTCAGCTTACGAGTTCGCATAGTGTGTTGCGTGAGATGCATTTTGTTACGCGCTTCGCGGTGATGGGTGTTTTCCTATTGTATTTTGCTCGACTGTTTTATTTCCGTCGAAGCCTTGCTCAATCTCACGCGCAATGGGAATTTATCATTGTGGCTCAACGTGGAGAGCCCCAACTTGTCACACTTTTCTACAGCTCTTGCAAGGCCCGGTCTGGTCCGATGTGCTCTCGTCTCTTGTTTTCTCCACAATTCACATTGCAGTCAAGATTTAATATTGTCCAAATAGCTGTGATATATTCTAGCCCAAGAGCATCGCAAATATTCCCTTCGAGTATGAAAGGGGTGTAGTACAATACTCTGGCTTTGAAATAAAACTAGAATGACGACTTCTGCCCGGGTGGTGGTCTACACGGCACCTGCCCAGCGTTGTTAGCAACATTCGTCCGCGCACCGAGGGCCAGCAGCGCCGCGGTCGACCGCGGCAATCGGTAGGCCATGGCGAAGTGGAGCGGCGTGTTGCCGTTGGCGTCGGCCTCGTTTACGAGGGCGATGCGGGTAGCTGCGTTGTGCGCATCGACTTTTGCATCCTCGCCACGCTGGTTGTATCGTTGTAGTAGTCTCGTGAGCACGGCCAGTATGTCGGTGGATGCGTCCACGGTGTAAGCCAACTGGGACGCCTCGTGTGTATAACTACAGTTATTGACACGGGAGACAGACGAAAAGAGGGCAAGGATGATGCCGGGGCCATTTCGGCCGGGTAGAACCTCGATGTCAGCGCCTAGCTCGACCAGTGCCACCATTAAAGGCATACGGTCAAAGCTCGTGGCCATGTGCAGCGCCGTATAGTGTCGGCGGTAGCGGGCATTAATAGTCGCCGCGCAAATGTCCTTGTCGGCCGTGAGTAGCCGCACCATGTCCACAGCTGCTTTACAGCTGTCTGGAGTCCATACGTATACGCCACGCCACGAGCCTATTACGGCTGCGTGGAGGGGTAGCAGGACAGGAACCTCGTCGTCTGGGTCCCGCAACGGAGCTGGGGGCTGGGGCACAAGGACTGCATCCGTCGTGGCCAGGAGGCGCTCGTGGTCGGCAGGGAAGAGATTCAACAGCGCCTTCACGCCGTCGATGTCGTGGTGCATTGCGCCCGTGGCGATGGGCGAAAGGTAGGCCCTGTCGTATGTAAGGTGAACGTGTGTGCCGACGTCTTGATCTTCTGTTTTGTTAATGCGCTGGATCCTGTGCAAGTAGCTCTGATACACGCTCACACCGGCCTCGACTAATAACGCGACCACGGCAGGGGCTGTACTACAAGACTCTAAAACCCAACTACAGCTAGAGTTTAAAGCCCACACCAAAACATTACCACGTCCACCAGGACGTGGCCGTGAGATATATGGGCCATCCTCGACGGTTTTGTCGTATGCCTTGTCGAGGGTCTCCCAAGGCGCCAAAGAGTCTGGTACTATGGCGTGTATATCGGCGCCACGCTCAAGCAAGTAACGGATCAACTCAACACGCACCTCGGGAGGGCCGATGTGGCCGTGGGCTGCGGCTACAAGTGGTGTAAAGCCGCCGTTGGTCACCTCGTTAATGTCTGTGTCAGGCATGCCTTGTAGTAGGAGGCGTACGGTGTCGAGGCGGCCCATTTCACACGCCTCTGTCAGCGGCGTACCCCAATTACCATGCTCGTCGTCGTCGTCGTAGACTGGCGGAACCCGCATCTCGGGCGGGAGCGTAGCCCGGTGCTTCATCAGGAGATCAAGGATCGCGTGACGGCTCAAGCGCGCGGCCAACACCATCGGTGGGCACTCCATATCTCCTGGCCACTCGCATCTGAGCAGGTCCGGCTCGAGTCGAATGAGCTCGCGCATAGCTGGAAGGTCGTCGGCCTTGATCACTGCGTGCATGTGAAGGAGATCCCCAAAGCCCCAAATGTGGTTGTAATGAGAGTATTTTTTTTTTGACTCTTCTGACGAGAGGGCTGGACACTTGGATCGCACAAATTCGTATGCCTCCTTGTCGGGTGGTTTTGGATACGGCCCACGAATTCGTTTAAAAGCCGCTCTGAGGGCGTCGACGTCAGTGTCGACATCGGAGCCCTTCTGGGCGTGGTGGTCTTGCGCCGCCATTTTTTGCTGTATGCCTTGTATTAGGCAGTGCGTTGCTCGTTGTAAAGTGTAATTAAGATATATGCGAGATGTGCGGTCATTAGGGTGTTCAATAAACAGTATGGGCCCTTTTGAATGGCCAAAAGTGGATTTTTCGCGGAAAGGTTGGCCTCATTCCATGGTTGCTCCTGAGAGTTAGGATTCAGCCCAATCCCCCACATTTCCAAGAACATTCCCAGTCACGTTATGCTGACTTGGTGCCACAGACCGACCACCGGGCCGGCCAGTCCCGCCAGTAGCCAGACTCGCCAGCTCATCCTCCATTGCAGCTCTTTGAGCTACGTCCTCGTCTTCAACCTACCAGCGCATACCGCGATAGATGACATACTATTCTGTACTAGTTCCATTTCCATCCCTGCCTACCTAAATCCCAGCCCACCGGCCGTGATAACATTCTAAGAAAACGGAAGGACAAGGGTTGGACACTTCCTTACACTTGCCTTTTAGTTATATCACTTGTAATGCTTTATTTATTCTTTTTTTATATATTTTTATGTTTACTTTGTAAGAACACGGTGCTGAGGTATTGCGCCCGAAAGTTATCCCCTTCACAGCCTCCCCACATCAATCTTTTTTTTTTTTCTTTCCAGCCCCTTTTCTTCCACAATCAAATACTACTAGGACGACACACGTATCAAAGTTCGCCTGGTATCCTGATGACAGGCTATAGAATGTCGACGTGGTTCCGCATGCGCCCGTCGACGGACAGCGGTCGCCAAATGTGCTTAACAGATACATCGCATTCACACTTGACGCCTTGCCACACGGGTATCCTTGCATCCATTCTTTTGTTTCTTGTTTTGTTGATAATCTGCTTTGTTTAAATTCGGGTTGTTGCCCTGTTGTACGCGACATAGGTAAAACACAAGCCCCTTTTTCCAAGCTCCTATTTATTGTTTCGAGGTGAGGCTAACTTTGTCGGATGTGGGACTCCAGACCACACGCCATCACCCAACGCCATTACACCTAGGAGGTCATTCATTATACGACCTCAAACCCTTTTGTTTTAATGAGTACTTGGCTATCAAAGACAGGGCGAGCTTGTAGTGTGATAGGACTCGAGTACAAAGCGCACATAATTTTACAGGGCTGAAAAAACATACAATATAAGAATAATAAAACCGAGACTAAAAACTATGTATTATTTGTCTGCTTCCAAAGGTTACTAGTAAGTAAACACACGATTCTTTTTCTACTCATTCCATTTCATTTATTTACACGTATGCGCGCACCTAATTTTGGCTGAACACAACAAACACACGCAACCAAACACACTCAAAATAGACTACCTCTAACCATCAACTACTTTGCAAGACAAGTGCCATATGTGGCCTGGCAGCCATTAGACAAGTAACAGGCGGCAGAGGTCGTACCGCAGGTGCCTGCAGCGCTGCAGCAATCGCCAAACGCACTGTAGAGACACATGGCACCGACACTCGACGCAGAACCACACTTGCCGTCTGTGGAGATGGGCACACAGTTGCCGTACTTCGCCTGGCAACCGAGCCGGCCGTAGCAAAAGGCCGGTGTACTGCCACAGGTGCCTGAAGAACCGCAACAGTTGCCAAAGGTGCTGCCTAGACACGTTGCGTCCACGGATGAGGCATTACCGCACTTGCCATCGGTGGACACGCGTGCAACACAGGTACCGTAGTTGGACTGGCAGCCCTCGTCGGTGTTGCAGAACGCCGTAGTCGTGCCGCATTTACCTGACGCACCACAGCAGTCGCCAAAGGAGCTGTACAGACATAACGCATCCACACTCGATGCCGCGCCACAGGTGCCGTCCTTGGAGATAGGCTTGCATTCGCCAAAGGTCGGCTGACAGCCGAGACGGCCAGAACAAAACGCCGGTGTGCTGCCGCAGGTACCCGAAGGGCCACAACAGTTGCCAAAGGTGCTGCCCTGGCAGGTGGCATTTTTAGAGGAGGCGGTACCGCATTTTCCGTCGGTGGAGATGGGGTTGGGGGTGTTTGACGGTGTTTTTGACGTTGTTGCTGATGTTGACGTCGAGGTTAATGACGCTGTCGACGAGGAGGGAAGGGCGGACGAGGCAGTCAGCTCAACTTCAGACAGTGGACGCACACAATAGGCGGTGCCACGGACCAGATCTGCGTCACAAGTGGGTACGTGCAGGCTTGGATTGGCCAGCGTGAGGACGCGAATGGAGATGTCGTTGGTCAGGCAAATCTGCGCGCAGAGTAGCGTGGCGTCATACACGTACCACGCGGCACATAGGGTGGCATTGGTGCCCTTGGCCACCGTAGCACCGGTCGGCGGCTTGATGGGCTGCGTATAGGGCGGCGCATAGCCGTTCCCACGGCCCCCGTTACCGTCTGTGCTTGTGTTGGACGCTGCGACGCCGGCATACGCGCCTCCCGGAGAGGATACACAAAGGGTGGCTCCCCAGCTGGGTTCCGAGGCTGGCGCCGGCTGGAGGTTGGAGCAATTCCTGTTAAGCATGGTGTTGTACGCAACGAGGGTGTCCATGGAATTGCCCGTCGCGTTTCCGATGCTCTGGCAGGTATCGTCTGGCTGGACCGTCCAGAGTGTGTCGCATGTTTGGGGTAAACACAACACAGCGCCCACAGTCAATTCCTTGCTGCAGTCCCGCAGGACCGGGTTGATAGCAAAGAGGGTGGCGCTCGAGGCCGCGTTGGCGACGGCAATGGAGTCGCACGTGTCGCCACTGGCTACGGTATAGTGCTTACCGGAGACGCAAACCGGCGCCGTAACGTCGACTGGGGTTGTTCCCGTGACTGCCGAAGCCGTCCCGTTAAAGTTGCCAACGCCCGTAAGGCTACAGTGAGACGCAACGTACGCATAACGTGCTGCAAAGCTTGTGTTGTCATACGCGCCCGAGTACGCAGACGCTTCCATGAGCTTGAGCTTCTGTGTGTAGCAGTACGAGCACAAGTCGGCCACGGGCAGCGCAGCAATGTCCGCAGCCGCCGGGAATGCAGCAATGACATCGTTGCAGTTGGTGCCCGTGGTTGGATCGACAAAGCACGTCTGGTTCCAGTTGCTCCACAGACGATCGACCACGCTAACAAAAGGCACGTTTGTGCCGGGCAGGTGCGGTGTCACGGCGCACGCAGCCGCCACGCTCTGGCGCACATACGCGATGCTCGCCTCGCACACGGCTTCGCACACTAGGCCCGTCAGCGTCTTGTTGCCCGTGCTTCCTAGGTAAGCGTCCGCCGCAAGCAGGTTGCGGGCGCTGTCGTCGCACTTGACCGTCTGGTACAACGCAGCCTCGCAGGCCGAAGAAAGGCCGAGGCCGACCAGCGACCCGGACGCAAACACGGACCAGCCAGCAAACCGGTCGCCAACGATCGTCGTGGCACCCTCGAGCCAGCCTAGAATGGACGCCAGGAAGCCGTTCTGGTTAAGTCTGCCCACGGTGACCGCCGTACCGAGCGGCGTGACCATGTTGACAATAGCCTTGGTGCACAGGTTATAGATCCAAACGTTCTCGCTCCGCTGTATGTCCATGGCCCCATCCTGGCAGTTATTACCAATCTCGCAGTTCTTAGCGTACGACTGGAACCAGCTGTACAGGCCTGCGCTGTACACAAAGATGTCGGTCGAGTCGAGGATGCGCACCGGCCAGGCCAGGGCACAGCGCGAGTTGGCGGCGATGGGCAACGCACAATCCGCAAATGTAGGGTCATCGGGGAACATGCCCGGCACGAATGGGGCTGGCGCTCCCGGGCTCGGCTGGAAATAGGGCGATTCGGTCTGCAGCATGCTGCAAAACAGGTTGCTGGCTCGCGAGAACTGGTACTGGTACAACACCGAGTGCTCGGATGCGGAACCCCACAGCCACGTGGGGCCCTGGCTCTCGATCAGCACGCCCCGGCCCGTATACACATTGATCATGTCCTGCGAGGCGATGTCAAGGTCGTGGTCCGCCGTCCACACCCAGAAATTCTCAATGTAGGCCGACGCAGCCGGCGTCAGGTGGAACAACAGCGAGGCGGCCACACAGGCCGGTTTGGGCGTGCCCGACGTCGACATGGGGCAGGTTGCAGCCTGTAGGCTCGAGCCTACGTTACCACCGACGCGGATGTGCGAGTTCCACATGGCCGCAGAGCCCTTAGCCGACGAATTTGTGTCCTCGTGAACGTTCCACTCGACCACGACGGCGCCGGCAGTTGGGCCGATGACGGAAAAGAGCATGTCGGAGATTTCCACGGTGCCCGCATCGCCCGCGCGACCAACCTGAACGACGGCGCGCGGGTTCGTGGCGTCCTGGAACCGCGCACCGCGCCCTGCAATGGTGGACCAGGCCTGGCCCACAATGCGGGAACCCAGGGGGATATGAAGCGTGTCTGTCACAACGTAGACGCCATAGGGGAAAAAGACAATCTGGCTCGCGTTTGCGGCGGCTGCTAGCGCCTGGTTGAGGGCTGCCGTATCGTCGGTGGCGCCGTCACCCGCCGCGCCCTTGGTCTTGACATTGACAATCGCGGTGGCAGGGATGCTGGCATCGGCGTACGTGGGCGCGCTCCGGGTGAACCAGTTGCCACTACCCACAGGCAACAGCGACGCGGGACGCACGGGTGCGGTAATGGCGTTGCCGTTCTGGAACACGGACGTGCCGGACGTGCCGGATACGATGTTGCCAAAGCCCCACGACGCCACCTGCACGTTGCCCGTGCTGCTGCCGGCGAGCAGAGTCTTGGCGGCCCCCGTGTCGTACACGGCCACAGGCACCTGCACAAAGAGGCTGTTTTGTAACAGAAACGAGGAGCTGTTGTCCGCCACCAGCGTGGTCTTGATTGCCGTGTCTACAAAGTAGAAGACACAGTCTGTGATGATCATAGAACCCACGCCCTGGCCCGTGCTGCCTGCGGAGCCTCCAGCGCCGTCGACAATGGTGATGCCCACGCTCGGCCCGTTCTTCGTATTGTCGCCGATGATAGTGAGGCCCTGCAGTAGCCACGCCCAGTCCCAAAACACCTGGATGCTCGTCAGGCAGCCCGAGAAGATAAGGTTGCGCGCCGTAAACTGCTGATTGCCCAGGTACGCGCCAAAGTTGCCGCCCTGGAAATACAGGTCCGTCATAAAGCCGCCGCTACCATTCTCCATGTACAGGCCCTGCTGCGTCGTGCCGTCCTTCATGTAAAAGTCAATGTTTTGCAGGTCGGTGCCCTGTGCCACCTGCCAGTGGATGCCGCATACGTAGTTGTTGGCGGGCGCGTTGGTAATGTCAATGACAAAGTTACGCACCGAGCGCAAGAAGTTGCTCTGCGGTATGTACCACTCTGCGCCATTGGCCCCGTCAATGTACACGTCTGTGAGCACCACTGCGTAGCCCACAAAGCTGGCGGCCGCCAGCAGCGTCGGCCGGGCCGTCGGGTCACCCAAAAACTGCGTGTTGTAGTACATGATCAACGTGTCGCTGACCAGGTACGTCCCACTCGGAAAGTAGATCACCGCCGGCGTTGCGGTGCTAGACCCGCACGTCTGTCCGCAACGGCCGCCATCGGTGATCGCCTTGTTGATAGCCACCGTGTCGTCTGTCTTGCCATCACCCTTGGCACCGTAGTCCATCACATTGCGCCACACTTTGTAGTTGGCTGCTGCGGCATACGGTGCCACGCCGTTCATTGCCATGTTGGCCATCCAAAACGACGAGGAAGCGGCTGCTGCCCGGGCCTCGACGCCGTCGGAAACGCTGGTGGCATTGTCCCCCGACGCTGGCGAGGTCTGGCCCCAGTGCTCGGCTTTGAGCCGGGCCGCACGGTCCGTGTAGTCTGCCCCGGCAGGCTTGTTGGTTGTGCCTTCGGCCACCACGCGTGCAGCCTTTGCCAGCTCAGGCGAGACAATGTAGTCGCGCGATGTCGTGTTGCTGTTGGCAGCAAACGGCGGCACGCTGCCAGTGCTGGTGCTGCTGCCATTGGCCATCAAATGGCCACGCCGACCAATGACCGGGACAGTTGTGTTGCTCCTGCCGTAGGATGACGCGTTGCCAGCTGGTGGAAACTGATACGTGTTGAAACGTGGCTGCTGCAGCTTCAGCTTGTTGGCTGCTGCGATTGCAGGTAGTGACGCATTAACCAGTGCATAGGCATCGTCTATGGCTGTGTCGCGGGCGCCGTGCAGGTTGTGTTCCTGTCGGTGGTGCAACTTGTTGTGGGCATGGTGATGACTGCTGGCCGCGGCGAGAGAGACCAACGGCCCAAGAGCACAGAAGAAAAGCGCGTATGCCAGGGATAACATGGCTTTTATCGTTAAAAGACGTGCCATTTGTTGTCAGCCAAGGCGACGGTTTTGGGTGGATGTAGAGCGACAGAAACAGTCAGGATAAGAAGCTATGTAAACGACGGTCTTATTTTTAAAGCAGGAAACAGAAAGAAGAGGGGCGGAAATAGACAGAAAAAAAAGAGAAAGACGAAAAGGAAAAGAGAATTATCAAAGAAGAGGACAGCAGATTAGAGAACAGGAAAAATAAAAAATCTGGCAGCTGAATATTGAATGGCTGCAGTGAGCCTTGGAGCTGCACTTGACTGTCCGCAAAGCTACTGGTATCAGGTCATTGCCAGGGTGGATTTGGTAGACACAAACAATTCTACAGAGTGTACGAAATAAATTCGGACGTGTTTGTATTTGTTTTTTTAATGCCGTATGACTTATTTTTAATTATTTATTTTTAATTATGTATTTTCAATGTCCAAATGCCCAAATAATCGCACGTTGCCGCTTTATCCGTCGCCATTCACATAGCTGTAGGCACGCCAGTTATGGTCAGTAATAGTTTATTTGTGGGAGTGACTGGAGCGTCACATCGTAGGTATGTCGTAGATGCGGTTATGAATTACGAGAAGTCCATGGTTTACGACAAGCTTCTCTCGGGGGGTGGGGGGTCGTCTGAAGTCATCTGTTATTGACACCCTCACCTTAATACGGGAGGGAAGCGCCGAACCTAAAAGGCTTGGCGGCCCCACAAAATAAAGAATTAAGATGAAATCACAACTTTACATCCATCTCTTGTCGGTTGGTTCAAGCTTAGCCGCGGACTTGAAGTAGTACGACGGCCGAACGCCGACAGTCGGGATGCAAAAGATGCATGCGAAATTGGATTGAAAAAGAACCTAACCCAAACGACTCCATTCGAGACCACATGGCCCTAATTCTCAGGTTTCAATTATGAGTGTCTAGTTTCCCCTCACGAGTCCCTTTCAGCTGGCGGCTTGCTGCGCCGGGATTACTGGCACCTACATGCGATGAGGACGGACTTGAGATGCCTATTTTGTATTCTTACGTGGGGGAGTAGTCGGTAGAGAGCGGAAATTATCGTGAGCAATATTAGGTTGACACATCGATGAAAATAGAAAGGGACGGTGCTCGACCCCTCAACTCATATAATGGCATGATATTGGGGGTTCCAAGAAAGGGGTGACAGAATTTATGTTGTGAGGTCCGGATACACGGCACGGCCAAGATAGAGAACAGTACGAGCGTAGGTTTCTCTCTTGTCTCCTTCATTTTAACAAAAAAAATCGTTGGCTCATACGCCTCATCCACGAAAGTGTTAACCACCGAGGCCAAATTGTAACACTGCAAGGTCATGTCATCTATGGATAGCCCTTGCCATCCATCCCCTATCACCGTACACCCTATTGTCCCCGATATGTCGGGGGGAAATAAGGCTACATGCTGGCAGTCTTTTCTTTTCTTTTCTTGTCTGTTTTTTTAAATTTTGTCATGGGTGATTCAGTATCCGGCCACCCTTGTGCATTCGTCTTTTCCTTTATTATTTCTATCTGGTTCCTACAAGTCTTCATTGTCTATTTTGTTGTTCGCCATATTTTTCGCAGTTGACACAAATCAAGAAAGTACGAAAAGATCTATACCATCACAGCATCTATTTACCTTCTCATGCACGTGCTCGCCACCCTGACCGTGCTTGCCTCTCTGGCGGCTTCGGTCGTGGCAGCAGAGTGTAGCGCCACGCAGCCCTGTGCCATTGGGTGCTGCTCCAAGTATGGCAACTGCGGCTTGGGTCCTGACTACTGTGCGGCCGCGAACTGCGTGTCGAGCTGTGGCGCCAAGTCCGAGTGCGATCCGGGCGGCTGGGGGCTGACTTACGCCAACGCAACGGCGTGCCCGCTCAACGTGTGCTGCAGTGCATATGGATTCTGCGGCACCACGCCCGAGTTCTGTGGCATATCAACGGTCACGGCACCAACCTGCGATGTGACCAGTACAGGTATCGGACGGGTAGTTGGTTATTACGAGGCTTGGGCGACGACAGAGCGGCCATGCAACGGCATGCACCCAGAACAGATCCCACAGGGCATTTACACGCACGTGAACTTTGCCTTTGCCAGCATCGACCCGGCAACGTTTACCGTGGTTCCTGCGGCAAACACCGACAGCGACCTGTACCAACGTCTACAAGCAATAAAGACGCGCGATCTCGGCCTACAGACGTGGATTTCCATTGGCGGCTGGACGTTCAACGATGATGACCAGCCGACGCGGACCACGTTCTCCGATCTAGCGGCCAGTGCTACTAACCAAGAGGCCTTTTTCGCGTCTCTCCTCCAGTTTATGCAGACGTGGGGCTTTACGGGTGTCGACATTGACTGGGAGTACCCAGAGGCGCCCGACCGCAACGGGCGCGGCGAAGACTTTACCAACTTCCCGGTCTTTCTGCAAAGGCTACGTGGCACACTCGACGCATACGGCTTTGGCCTGTCGGTGACGCTGCCGTCAAGTTACTGGTATCTGCAGCACTTTGACCTGCCGAGGCTGCAGCCGTGGGTTGACTGGTTCAACGTTTTGGAGTACGACCTGCACGGCACGTGGGACATTGGCAACCAGTGGACGGGCGCGTTTCTTAACGCACACACGAACCTCACCGAGATTCGCGGCTCGTTTGATCTGCTGTGGCGTAACAACGTCGACCCGGCCAAGATTAATCTAGGCCTCGCTATGTACGGCCGCAGTACGACGGTGGCCAGCGCGACCTGCACAGCGCCCGGCTGTCCGTATCTGTCGGGCGGCGACGCGGGGCCGTGTAGCGGCCAGACGGGCATCTTGCTGAACAGCGAGATTGAGAGTATCATTGCCGCCAACGGCCTCAACCCCACGCTGTATGCGGACGCCGCCGTCAAGACCATTTCCTGGGGCGACAACCAGTGGGTGTCCTTTGACGACGCCGACACCTGGAAGATCAAGGCCGACTATGCCAAGTCTGTCTGTCTCGGCGGCGTTATGGTGTGGGCCATCAGCCACGACGACGTCCGCGGCACCTATGCCAAGCAGCTGGCCGGCGCGCTGGGCCGCGCTGTCTTCATCGACCCGGCCACCAACGTGACCGCCGTCGTCACCACCGGCTTCAGCCAGGTCGACACCTGCCAGTGGTCCAACTGCGGCGAGGGCTGCCCAGTCGGCTTTGCCGAAGTGCAGCTGACCACAGACCCGCTCGGTGGCAGCCTTACTGACAAGACGGGCTGCTTTGGCGGCAGCGTGCACACGTTCTGCTGTCCCAAGACGGCGCCGCTGCCCATCTGTGCCCTGCGCGGCTTCCAAGACAGCGGCGTGTGCAACCCGGGATGTGCGGCCGGCGAGGCCGAGGTGGGCGCGCAGTCGACGGGCTGTGCCGTGGGCTACCAGTCGGCGTGCTGCACAGACGACAGCAGCAGCATGGCGCCATACGGCTCGTGTGCGTGGTTTGGCGAGCCGCCGCTGTGCTCGGGCTCCGGATCCGTCGCGGCGTGTCCCAGCAGCTACCCCAACCACGTGGTCTCGTCGACCAGCGGCCAGGGCGGCGCGGGCTCCTGCTGGGTCGGCGCTATGAGTTACTGCTGTTCTGGTAGTGCCGCGCCCGCCGCGTTTTCCGACTGCGCCTGGAGCACCAAGGCGTCCAACGCAGTTGCGGCGTCGGCCGTGTGCGAGGACAGCTGTCCCAGCGGCGAGCTTCTCGTGGCGCGGCAGCAGGGCCCCTGTGCGCTGGGCAATGAGGCCTACTGCTGCAAGGGCCCGTCGGTGGCGGTCGTCGGCGGCCTCGGCGGCATCGGCAACCTCGGGCTCCAGGTCGGACTGACAACGGTCGCCGGTGCTGACGCCAATCTGGCGGTTCTTGCGGGTACAGATATGGAGGACAAGATCGCGGTGCTGCTTGGTCAGTGTCTCCAGGAATACTTTATCAATCCGACATGTCCGGCTCTGTGGGCATCCAGCATCGACGAGGAGCTGTACGGGACGCTTTCCCAGCGCGGGATCATCAGTGTCAACCAGTTCTACAACTATGACTGCATCACACAGATCATGTCTGCTGAGATCTCGTCGCCCAGTCCCTCGGAGCCGGTCGCCGTTGCGTGGAACAACTACCAGTCGAAGACAGGCGTTGGCTACAACCAGCTGCGCCTGTACGTCATGCCTTTCAACGACGGCCAGCTGTTGCGGGACCCAGTGGCGGCGATCAGCGAGTACCTGTGCGATCCCTTCAACGCCGAGCTGTACATGATCCAGAACCAGGAGTTCGCCGAGTCCGCCTTGTGCGAGTATCCGGGGCTCGGCAGCTTCGTGGAACCAACGCCCACGACCAAAAAGATGAAAAAGCGGGAAGTGGCCCACGAAGCAGTCCGGCTGACAGCCCGCAGGATAGAGGGAGACGGCGTAGGCGACCGCGACACCGACGACGAAAGACCGACCGTGTACGGTGTGTTCAACGCAATTAGCGAAGGTACCCTGGGTATCTACTACATGCGCTGGATCAACTACCGCGGCAACGAGATCATCCTGGAGATTGCCTACACGGCAAACGAAGTAGGGCCATGGTCGTCGGAACAAGGAGGGCAAGCCACTCCATCTCCAACCCCGTTCCTGCCGGACAATCTCCAAGACAGAGTGCACACAGCAAACGGATACGTGGACAGGTTCATTGTTTTCCACCTGCACATCCCCATTGATGGCAATTCGCTGCGTGTCGGGGGTGGTGCCGGAGGCTTATACGACTGGTATCTTGGCGTGTCTGCTCTGAACATGTTCCACGGCCAATACATGTACGAGCTTGTCAGGGGCGTCGACACCGACTTTCCAGAGGATCGGGTCAGAAATGACCAAATTGGAGGTGCAAACCTGCTCAATGTGCGCACTGTTCCCCTCACCTGCGGCATTAACACTCCCCCGGACGAGCAGAACCGATGGTATTTGGGTCGGGACGGTACACCCCAAATACAGGCTCTGCTCCAAACCCGGCGTGATACTGAAGCCACGCTTGCCACTGCCATTAATTCATGGGGGAACAATCTATATGGGCGCGGCGCCTTCACCCCTAGGGCGCAAAATGGCGGCACTGGTACTCTCAACTACATATGGCCCTCTGTGAGCCGAACGGAGGGAAGAGGTTTCGGAAACTACAACCCCGAAGAGTATGCGTTTGATGCAAACTGGTGGCCTGAGTCCGGATAGCGGGCAGATGGCGATGGTAGACGGTAGATGGTGGATAGTGGCCATCTCACTGCTCACTCGGCGTATTGGCTTGGCGTCGCCGTTTGTGCTTTGTCCTTTGTATTTTGTCTTTAAAAGTGGCGGTATCTTGTCGTCGCCCAGGCCATTGACGTCCTTTAAGCCTTTAAGTATTCGAGGACTTCGCCGCCTGCGAATTGTAAATGCCTGTGTTGTCTTTAGGGGCAAACTCACCAATGGCTTTTCTTTTGTATCTCGATGGCGTCCTGATATTCTTTTGATAGTTCTCGTAAGAGACTTGTGGGCGAGGCCTGTTGTTTACTGTCGTTTGGAGAATACCAAAGGTAAAGCCGTTGCCTTTAGCTCTGGCGTGCGTGGAGGCCAACGATCGTGTCCTTCATGTCCAGCATCATAGACATGATTTTTTGATTTTTTAATCTTTTAACTTTGTGATTTCTGACTGTTTAACACCGTCGAGTCTCGTTAAAATCGCCGCTCGGGACAGCGTCGCAGGCATTACTGGCGAAAGACTTTGAATTGTTTGTGTATCTTGCAGCGCCTGTTACTCGGGGGTGGCGTGTCGTATGTCAATCCTGCACTTCCATGAAATGCGTAGTATGTTTATATCATTCAAAGTCTCGACTAGTCAGAGCGGGGGGAGCGATTTCTTCTTGTTTTGATCGTTCTTGCAAAAATAGCGAGGGTGCTGTTACGCCATGCTAACCGAACAGGAAGGAACCACCTGGTGTCAAATGTCAGAAGAAAGGATTGGTCGGGGTAAAATTATAGCCCGAGGATGCTATACAGAAAACCACTAATTAAAGGGTGGATACTGAGTCGGGGTGGGATGCCTGGGATTAGGTAAGCGCGCGATTAGATAAGCCACCCCCTTTGTCATGTGACGAGGTGAGCTTTCGATCGAAAGTCCGTGCGTAGGAGGAAATGATAAGAAGAAAAGGAGGTGAATAGGACAGATAGTAGAAATTCAAGCAACTACACACGAAGAAAAGAAGAGGTAGGTTGATGGGAGCTTCGTTCGGAACTCTCATCGCCCTTCATCTTGTCCATCTGTTCGCGAGTGAATTCACCCTGCAGAAACAAGTGAGATGTTCTAGCTCTAGGCACAGATCTGCTTCGCCATTCCATTGGTTAGTTTTGTGTTAGTAGGGCAGACATCCCATCCCGTTTCAATACCTTAATTTAACAGGTAATTTCCCCAAATAATCAACCACACAAAACACGTTTTAAAGTAACAGGAACTCATCTAACAACCATCAGGAAGGTCGACTCGTGCACACATCCACCCTCTTGGGCGCCGCACCTTCCCGCCGGGATAGTATGCGCAACAACATGCATGAATATAAAATGTAGAGATAATCTTGCACGAATCGGTCGCCTTATAATGTACAGTGCTGCCTGGCAGAGAACAAGTACTCAGGCTTTGAATCGAAAACGAAGACGAAATCGAAATGGCGACACAAGACAACCACGGTCCGGATAGCCTCAACGGCCTTAATATCGACACCGCCGTCGACGCTGACGCCGACCCTGGCTTGGCCCTCAGGGAGGCATTCAGAACAATACGTTTTAAGTATCGACATCCAGCCGGCAAGGAGGCATACGAGTTTTTGCGAACACAGTTACCGGCCCTCATGTCAGAGAAATACACCCATTACCACAAAATGGTAGACTATGGGAATCTCGCCCTCATGCATGAAGTTATCGAGGCCGACGATGTTCCGGCTATGCGCGACCTGATCCGCATGGAGCCGGACCTGATCAAGTCGGATTGGGACGGAGAAATGCTGTGCCCGCCGATGGTGTTGGCCGCGCGGCTAGGCCGGCACGCTATCCTGGATGTCATGATGAAGCACCGGGCCACGCTCCCACCCAAGATGCGCGTTATTATCCCAGAGTACCGGAACGACGACCACTATCTTCGATGGGGCTCGCCGCTGACAACGGCCTGTGCATGGGGCCGCCTCGACACAGTGCGCTTCTTACTCCAGGGCATGCCCGATACGGACATCAACGAAGTGGCCCTCGACGGCTTGACACCACTGTTGGCCGCCGTCTGGGTCCAAATCGGTCCGTCTAAGGAAAAAGCGCGCGTTGAGCTGATTCGTTTCTTGCTCGAGCGTGGCGCCGACATCCACGCCGTTCGCCAAGAATATGATTACATATCGCCAGACAAGACTTCTGGAAAGGGATTCGACGAAAACGGCAATGAATGTCCGATTGGGTGGCGGACACGTCCCGGCGGGATCGGCAACGCACTGGCTCTGGCGTTGAGCTCCGGCCGCACAGCTCCCGGCGTCGTCGCGGTGCTCGTCGAGGCCGGCGTGAGGGTGTATGAGGGCCACTTGGATAGAGTCTCTATCATCGATATACCAGATGAAGTCAGCCGTTTTCGCCGTGCCAAGGTCTACATTTCACCCATTGCTGTCGGTGCAAAAAGCCACAATGTCGACGGCGTGAAGGCGCTCTTGGCGCTCTTCCCCGACGACCACACCCGCCTCCTGACCACGATGGATGTAGTCCTTCTGCCCCAGGTGCCTCAGCCTCCAACGCCGCTGCGCGATCCAGATGACGACGTCCCAGACAACGAGGTCGCCGTCCTGCTGCCCCTTCATGCGGCGGCAATGGGCACGGTTCGTCTCGAAGAACCAACGCTGGATTCCATCACGGACGAATGTAAAACAGCCGTGGATATGGTGCGGCTGCTCACCGCCGACAAAGCCATTTGCGCGGCCACCATCAATGCCCGCTACCGCGGACACTACACTCCGCTGCACTTGGCCACAGGGTTCCATCAAATGCCACTGATGCTGGCACTGATTGAGCGTGGCGCTGATATCGAGGCTCTGCCCCGCCACAATGGCCCCGGACTTATCCTGTCCATGTTCTCGTCCGTCTCCCGCAACTCCCACTGCAGCCATGTGCGGTATGAAGCGTTGCCCTGGTTTGCCGCCGAAATGGACGCATCCTTCGACGTCATGGGCATGCTCAAGCAGCTTCTCGCACGATACAGGCCAACGGGCAAGGATGCACAGCTCGATGCGCAAAACGCAGCCACCCGTCTCGCCCTCGTCAATGAGGCCGACGCCAGGAACGGTAACACGGCGCTCCACTTTACCATGGCTTATCGCATGCATCGGTCGACCGCTGCGCTGCTGGCCTTTGGTGCGCGGGCCAATGCTGTCAACCACGCAGGACAGGTGCCGTCCGCACCACCACCTGGAGAGTGGCCGTCGTTTTAACTCATGTTGAGCTCAATAAGGACATTCTCGATTCGATTTTTCGGGCGGTATACGTCGTCGAGGTCGTATTAAGTTGTCATTGGCGTATTCGCGTTTGTGCGTATGTGTATCTCTTTGGAGCCGTCGTTTTTCTTGGGCCTTTTTGCTCTTGGGCTTTTTTTCTTGGTTCTGAATAGCACCGTACAGCTTACTGTTCATTATGTTTATTTTAAGGTTTCTGCCTAAACCGAATGCATCAGATGCACAGTGGATTGAACCTGCCACTGGCTGCCAGCACACGGCGCCATACCGCTTTCACGGCAGCGTTGCGATGGTTGAAACAACCAAGAAGGACGGCCAAATGCACCTACTGAGCATCTGCAGACGAGAGACTGCAACTATCTTGTCAGCCTCACCTGTGGGCGGCGGCACGCGGATGTCTGGCGAATTGGAAGTGGGTGCAGGTGGGGGAGGCGAGCAGATACGAGCTCCAGACAGGAGACGAAGGGTGGAGAGAACAGGAGAAAGGTGAGGGCAGAAAAGAAGGGGGGGGGGGGGGGTACAATACCAAAAACCGGCGGACTGTTTTATGTTTTACTCTTTAAAGTGTTTATTATTTTACTGATATAATTTGATATTTACTTTGATGGTATGGAGAACTCTGAGCCTGTTCCAACCCTTACCTGGCAGGCGCATAACACACTAAATGGGAAAGAAGCAACCACCATGAACACCGAACAGGCACTGTGACAGCATAGCTTGCAACCGTCGCTTCCTTCCGCAAGGGAAAACGTTAGACGAAAGAGAGTACGTTCATGACCTCCGGACCACTGGATGCTACTAACCCATCCTGCGTGGTCCTTCCCTACGAAGAAGAGACATTAATACGTCGTAATACGGAAAATGCCATTGCCCTTTCCATTCTCCATCTTGTCTACACGGTACAGAGCATGCGTGCCAGGCGAGGGAGGAACAGGGCAGCAGGGGGAGAAAATAAGAAATAAAAAGGTGAAGAACGACTGGTGCGGAATGGAAAGAAGAAAAGAAGGAAAGAAGGGAAACGAGGGACAAGTCAAGGGCCATGCACGGGCCAGTTAACGGCGACCTAGGCGAAATGAGGACTAGCGCACTGCGGTTGCTTGGTCTTTCCCTTTCCTCGTTTCTTCGCCCATTACGACGTATATCTCGCAGCGTCATGGAAGGACGTCCCAACAAAAAACTCGGATCATGTGACAAAAGTGACTAAAATAGGTCATGTGATCAATCCGTCAGGAACGCGCGCGATTACCCGCGCGTCAAAAAAGTGAGGCTACAAAAATACATCACGAAGAATTCGTTAAAATGACCACGTTTTATATTAAGTAGAAGAAAATTATTTTTATGTTATAAATATATTAATTACACGTTGTTTTTTAGTACCTTTTTTATTTTTTCCGATTTTTTTTTTATAAAAGTGGTGTAATAACCGAAGTGTAAAGGAATAAGTGCCTTAGACCAAAATAGGGTGACCGTAGGTATGGCTCAGTAAAGGAAAAGAATAAAGAAGATAAGAATTTAGGTATTGTCACGCGCAGACTCCCTTTACGGGAGTCTGGCATTAAGCCAAGTCACGTGTTGCTTAGTGAAACCGTGTGACGACCATTTAAGACCTTTTCTCCGACCTCTAATTCAAGTAGATAGTTTACAGAATCAACAATCATTCATCACATATTACATCATACTATTATTCAGGACCTACACCATAGTACGGTATTCTGAATCGTGATCCATGTGAGACCTTATTTCTTGTTCCGTTACCTGGCATCTCGAAGCCAGTAACGTATTACGCCTGCGCGTAATAGATTAATTCACGGTTTATGAAATTATATTTGTTTAGTTACATCGGACAAAAAGTCAACAACTACAATCAAGATACGGAAAACAGCGAAAATTGACTTCAGAGCCAAAAGTGGCATTTTTTCATATTCAGCGGTACAATTACTTTCCCCTTCAGTTAATTTTTAAGACCCCTCTGACTTTCTTCTGACTTCGCGGCATGTCACCAGTTGCACCTGCCTTAGTCTCGATTCTCCGTTCCTGCCGTAGTTGTTAAAAAGCGGGGCAACGGCGTGTCGTTTTGTGTCACAGCAGGAAGGAGCGACGTCCCTTGATGTCCTTCGACAAATGCAAACCAAAACGCAATCTCTCTATTTCAACAAACCGGCCTGCAAACAAGATGTGCGGACTAGACGCAAAGACTTAAGATAGCCTAAAAAATAGCAGAGACGTAGTGCTCTGTCTGCTCAAGGGTAAGTTCTACGATGCCATTGCTGCTTCAAGTTGGCATTTAAGCGAGATCTGAGGCTAGGTCAATTGTCACATTGGACCTCGACAACTCCTTCATGCACAGCACTCCTGATGCTTCCTTAACCCTACTACTACCTGAAAGCTTCAAACGATCTACTAGGCAAAGTTTTCATTTGTCTAATTAACTTAGTAGACGGCCGCTTTCGACCCTCCTTGCGCTAGAAATGGAGGAACGCACGACCCTCTATGACCGCGTCCGGGCAGCGTACGACCTTGGTGAGAACGACGACGATGCTGGCGGTTCAAAAATCACTGACCTGCCTGTCTCCTCCTCATCCACGCCACCGCAACTTTTGGACCATCTGAGAGA
The DNA here is from genome assembly GCF_000961545.1 of Sporothrix schenckii 1099-18. Taxonomy (NCBI): domain Eukaryota; kingdom Fungi; phylum Ascomycota; class Sordariomycetes; order Ophiostomatales; family Ophiostomataceae; genus Sporothrix; species Sporothrix schenckii. The sequence continues at coordinate 729,447 of NW_015971142.1, forward strand.
GCTAAAAGTCAACTCCATCCGCGTCCAATTTGACCCCGACGACCAGTCGGATGACGAGGTCGTCATCACGTCTATTTACAAGCGGGACAACAAAAGTGCCAAGGCCAATGGCCCCGGTAACGGTAGCACCGACCTCGCCGGCCCGAAGAAAACTTTGTCACCTGAAGCCCCGGCATTCCAGCCGGCGACTATTCCACTTGTCGACCTCTACAGCAGCAAGGGTACCGGGAGTGTGGACGCCAGGAGCGGCGATAAGTATCCCGGCAACCGCGTTCCATTCTGCCCGTGGCTCATTGCGAGAAACTACCACTCCTGGTTTGTCGGTAAACAAAACGGGGCACGCATTGGGCCCTATTTTGAAAAGGAAGCTATTTTGAAAGTGCAAGCTTGGGATTTTTGCTACGTGTGGCATCCGGGCAAGGGAAAGGAGAGCAAATATATCCTCCTGGTCCCGACCAGCCAGTTCCGGCACTTCCTTGACCGGATCAACCAGACCCTCAAAATCCAGCTAACGATCCCTCCCGGTGCCAATGGAGACAAGTTTGCCGTTGTCTTCGGCCAAATGAAGACGCCAGTGCCTCGGTTTTTGGGCCGGGCACCGAACCTGCTCGCCTTTGAAGCCTTGACCAGAGCGGTGCCACCTTTAGATCCCGCTGACGCAATATTCGAAATGCCCAACGTGAAGCCCCAAGCCAAAGAGATGTTCGTCAGAAAGGTCGAGGCATTGTCGTATCAATATGGCAAAGGCCCCGACAAGAAAAACAAGTCGGAACAAGTGCAAATTAAGCGGCTTCGTGAACGACGCGAATGGGGTCGACAGATAAAGCGAGTTCAACGGTATATGGGAATTCGTGGAAAAATCGACACATGTGAGGACAGAGCTTGACTGACATATCCCACTTGACTGGGGATTTCTTGCGGATAGGGCATGCTAACTCGTGCCCTTTATAGTTTCGCTTCAAAGCAATAGCGCTCGCTACGTCATGCAGTCGCTTAACTATCTTTTTGTCCCTCCGTTTGCCCAGGAGAACGATGTCGTCTTCGTGGCAATGGACATTGAGTCTTTTGAGTTCGACCACAGCGCTATAACTGAGATTGGATTTGCGATTCTGGACACCCGGAATTTCACCGGAGTGCCACCTGGCCTGGGGTGTGCAAACTGGCTGGCTCTCATTCAAGGCCGCCATCTCCGCATCGCCGAGCATATGTCTATGGTCAACCGAGTGCACGTCAAGGGTTGTGAAAACAGCTTTAACTTTGGGTTTGTCAATAGAAGAAGAACAAATGAAACCTTACAACCGCTCGCACTCTTGCCCTTCCTTGCTAACTGTTTTTTCCCGTGTAGCCGAAGCGAGTTCATTAGCATCAAGGACATCCTTCCGGTTGTTACCCGCATCTTGCAGCCACAGCTGCGGGACGGGTCCCGGAGAAATGTCGTTTTAGTTGGCCACGATATCAAGAGCGACATTTCTCTGATCAAGAACATTGGATTCCATATGACGGATGGCATATTCTTGGAAGTTGTTGACACACAGTACTTCCACCAACATCTACGCATGAAAAACCAACAAACAGGCCTTAAAGGTGTCCTGGCAGACCTAGACATTGACAACTACTTCCTCCACAATGGTGGAAATGATGCAGTCTACACTCTCCAGGCGATGGTCCGAATTGTGGTCGAGAAACGTGAGGCGAGTCTCCGGCGCCACGCGGAACGTCTGCGCCCAGGGTGAGTTTTTAATCTGTCCGCATCCTAGATCCCTAAACCTTAATCTAACTCCGAACACACAGTTTCATTCCGGATGCAAGCATTCTCGAGGAAGGCTGGGACTCTGGCGGTGAGATGACTGACGGCAGCCCTTATTTGAACTGGCCGACCGGAGGCTACGCGTCGAGCAACAGTGGCACACCATTTGCGTTCCCATCCACTACCGACAAAGCTTTCCCTCAGAAAACACGAAAGTCAGGATCGCCGGCAGGCAAGACGGTGGGAAAACCGGCATGGAAGTCGCCGGGCAAGTTGCTAGGCAAGTCGGCAAGCAAGGCGGAAAGCAACACGGAAAGCAACGCGGCCGGAACCAGCGATACTACGAATGAACAGGAGGATCTCATCACACTGTGATGGCATGGTTATTTGAATTAACGTACCAAGCGGCCGGGCGCCCAATCACGATACCAAAGACAACGAACAGCATGTGGTGACGAGAAAGGGGTGTTTTTGAGCAGAGAACTTTCGAGCGTGTTGATTTTTGCTCGCGGACAACACTTCCCGAGTAAGAGAGTGGGATCTAGAAGACAATATCCTAGTACAAAGTACAATAGAAAGCGTGACTGCCACCTTCCCGCAAGACAGCCATAAAATAAAACAAATAAGACAAAGTCCAAAACAAACGCCAGTGCTATGAAAAATAAAATGATATCCGGTATGTAGTTGTTTGTTGTTACACGTCGACCGATGCGACAAAACGTGTGAGTTTCGACATCCCCATTGTAGTTGTAAATTCGTTTTAAACACGTCTTGCCTCGAGAAACCCTTAGGTAGCACTTATTCGCACAAAAGTGTGGTGTCATGTCGTCTTCTCGAGAAGTTCTTTCGCTTCGTTGACCTTTGTGGCGAGGTATGGGCTGCCACCGCGATCCGGGTGGTTCAGCAGCATCAGTGTGCGGTGGGCTTTGCGGACCTTGTCCTTCGTGACTGCGCGCTCACTGCAACAGTTGTTAGCCCGTTGTACTTTTTGTGAAACCAGAAGGGGACCAACATACTTCAGCGACAGAATTAACGTCGCTTCTTTCTTGGTCATCTTGCCCTCGAAGCCGCCTTTGTAGAATGCCTTGCCCAGCGAGCCGACACCGCCGCGCGACCGACGGAATGCAACAAGACCGGCGCGCCCCTACAAGCACACGTATGTTAGTAAAGAGTTGGGCAGGTGGGTAGAACAAAACGGCTTGTGTCCCCGCCTGTCGCAAGAAATCTTGATGAGGGGAAAAGAAAAGCAATTACCAGAAAAGCGGCGACCGCCACGCCAGCACCAATTGCGACTGCAGAAGCCATTGTATATTTATGTCAGGGTTTCGATAGGTATATGAGTCGAGGGCGCAAAACCTGAGAAGAGTTGTGCTTGTCGTCGTGGCTGGTGCGTCGCAATGTGCAGCGACAGAAAATCTTCGACGTCCAGTCCTCGTGATGGAAGGGACCGGAAGCAAGAGGCGATTGCAGAAAATGGTTAAGCCGACACTTGTCTGTGCGATGTGATTGGTTGGAATGTAGTTTGGCAGAATTACACAAGCCACACTTCAGCCACATTCGATGCTGGAGTGGTTGGACTAACGGCGATAACGATAAGGCCCCACCAAAGAGATTTTTCGAAGTACCGTCAAAAAAATTGGCAAAAAAACGAGACTTATAGTTCGCCGCCTTTTTTCTTGCGTTTGTTAGCGACGTCTTTTCCCTCCGACCCTTTGACAAGACGACACACAGCCTGTCGACAAGCAAATACACATAGACGGTTCGAGTTTCATACACCGTCAAGATGAGGTAGGATTTTGTTCATCTTATGCTCTTTTGGACAACGAGATCTGTTGCTGACTTTGTTTTCTATCAGAGTCGAAACGTGCTACTTTTGCTCTCGGTAAGAGCCGACCACATCCTGCCTTTCGACGATGTTGCGCATACGACGATACGATACGTTGGCGGACGACATAAAATGATACGAAGAGCCCAGAAGACTGACGGTGTTTGGATACAGGCCAACGTACCCGGGCAAGGGTATTATGTTCGTGCGGAACGACAGCAAGACATTCCGTTTCTGCCGGAGCAAATGCCACAAGAACGTAAGTTGGGACCCATGTGAAGGAGATCCAAGCGGAGAGGGAGAGAAGATGAAAACGGAGCCAGGTCTTTGAGCGAATAAGAGCAGTATGCTGACTTTGTGTCTTTCCCCCTTTCCAGTTTAAGATGAAGCGCAACCCGCGCAAACTCAAGTGGACCAAGGCCTTCCGCAAGGCCTCGGGCAAGGAGATGGTTGTCGACTCGACTCTGCTGTTCGCCGCTCGCCGCAACGTTCCCGTCCGCTACAACCGCGAGCTCGCTGCCAAGACTCTGGCCGCCATGGACCAGATTGCCGAAATCCGCGCCCGCCGCGAGCGCCACTTCTACAAGCGCCGCATGGCCGGCAACCGCAAGCGCGAGCTCCTGGCGGCGCGCAAGCTGGTGGCCGAGCACGGCCATCTGCTTATGCCGCGGCCCCAGCGACCCCTGCACCCCAAGCTGCGCGCGGCGGCAGAGGCCAAGAAGCTGGCGGCGCTGCGGGAGGCAGGAGTGGACGTGGACGTGGAGCTCGAGGACCTGGAGGTGGACACGACCGACGGCGTCAAGAGCAAGACGGCGGCACGGAGAGTGGTGCGGCAGCGCATCACGGCCGATGGGCGGGTGGAGCTGGCCGAGGAAGACGTCGGCAACTCGTCGGCGCTGGTCGACGAGGATGCTGGCGACGACGACTTCGACGAGGACGACGACGAGATGGACATGGACTAAGCGGAGAGACCAATGCGGAAGCAGCGCATCCTTGGCCGTTGACGACAAGAGCATCAGACCAAAACGAGCGTTTTACGATTTGTTTCTCTCTCTTTCTCCTTTTCTTTGCAGCCTCTTTTATCTCGATCTCCTTTGCGCAAGACGGACTCTTCAAAACGTTACTTGGGATATGGGGGTTTGGCGTTCTCGGCGTGCATTTGCCTATTTATATTTATTATTCCATTCATACACATGCTTGGCGGCCCTTTGGACTTGACATGGTTTTTTGTTTCTCTTTTTATGCCTTCAAAACATTCAAAACATTTAACTTCATTTCATGGTTCCCGGTGCCTATAAGATCTATTCTAACCAATCCAAAGGCGGCGGCTTGCAATGTCCAAAAATAATATTTGCTGGTATCATACATAAAGAAAATACATGGACAAGACGTCCTCCGCAACCTTACTTCTCCCGCTCGCGTGTCACCGGTGTCTGGTGGTATGCCTTCGGCGGCATGGCCAGACCAGCCTCAACATCTTGTTGGATCTGGGCCGCAATCGCAGCCTCCTTGCGTTTCTGCTCCTCCTCAAGGTCAGCAGCGGCCGCGGCTGATGCCGCCCAGTTGCCTGCACCACCACGCCCCGACAGACCAGGCCGTGGGCGGGCTGACGACGGTGTTACGAGAGCGGGTGAATCGGCCGATGCGGGAACCGTACTTTTGGTCGTCGTCGCCTGTACACGTGCAGCCTCGACGGCCTCGTCCCGCTCGGCCGCAGCAACGGCCGCCGAGTCGTAAAAGTTGCCAGCACCACCCCGTCCACCCCGCGTGTATGGCGTCTGCTGCGGCCGGGGAGCAACCGGCGGTTGGGACGTAGCAGCTTCGGTCCCGGCTGTATTTGCCTGAGCTTCGACATCCTGATTGATACAGGAAGAAACCGCAGTCAGCAAACAGTACAACGACCAAATAGTCAGCTCTGGTAGAGCCGTCGTAAGATACGTCTTTTGCAGGTCACTGTTGTATTCGGGATCCACTTCGTGGAGAGTGGACTCTTGTTCGTGAGAGGGAGGGGGCAGAGGGGGCCAGAGCAAAACATACCCGCTTTTCGGCCTCTTCTTGGTCCTTCTTGCTGTACCAGTTACCGGCGCCACCACGGCCGACACGGAAGACGTCCATGGACATTGTGTCGAATTGGCAGGTTGTGAAGTTGTGAAGTTGCAAAAGGGTTCCTCCGTTGATCACTGCGAATTCGGGCGGTGCGAATGAGGTTGGTTGCAAGGAGTAAAAGAAGCTGGTATGTGACGATCGATGTTAGTTGAGAGGCGCGAGTTAGGTGCCGATATGGGCTAGGTCCTTTAACAACGGGTATTACTCATTAGAAGAACAACCTCGCCCACAGCATCATAACTTACCTCATACGGTGCGAACTGGTATGTGGTCGGAACTACATCCTCGCATAAAACCTAAAAAGAGGCATGTTACTTATCTCGCCATCATCACTCCTGTCTCCAGTCTCCCTCGTCCCACATCAAGATACCGATTTTAAAATGTTGTACGAAATCTCCTTATTCTACAGAAACCTCATCCAGGCTAGCAAATAAAAAGAGGAGACAGAGAGGGGCCTGTAAGCAGGGGGTTCGTTTGTGCCACCGTTCTGAGCGCGCTTTCATTCGCCTAGACCACTTCTGCATTCGTTCCAATCGTCGATCCAAGCGACAGACAAAAACGCTTGGCTGTATTTTTTTTTTTGAAGGTTTCCACAAGACTGCTTTTGTTCCAAAAATGTGTGGCGAGATGGCGTTTCCTTGGGAGGACTTCCAGGATCGGCAGTCTGGGGATGAGGACTACAGAGTGAAATATAAAATAGAACCAAAAAATAACCCACGAGAAAGAATCGTGTCAAATCCTAAGCTACCATTCTCCTGTTGCCTGTTGCTTTGCTTGACGACCTCGTAAAAGAATACCAAATCATCTGCTAACGAAACAATAATTATCTCAGCTGCCCATTCCTCCGCAAATATTGTATGGGGAGCCTTCCTTCTATCTTCCAGCTCCTTGTTTACCCCCCCGCGTGTGGATGTTTCTGGGTGGGGGCCTCCTCTTTTGTGGCTCTTGTCTTCACAAAAAATCCCAAATCGTACGGCTGGCTCTTTGTCCGCCGTACCTTTTGTTTGATTTTCCTTTTTTTTTTTTTTTTTTTTTTTTTGGTTCTTACATTTTACATTTCTCGTTCTCGCGTCACTCTTCTCCCACCCCTTGAGCCCCGCTGGCGCAGTCGGTGGCCTGTAGAGTGCTCCACGGCACCATATTGTAAGATTACTATCTTGGTTTTTCCTCCCTGCATTTCACTACTGTGTAGTCCAATGGCTCCTCGCGCACCGGAGCAATATGAGCATCCATAAGGGCTCCTCTGACGCCTTGTATAAGAAGAGCAGGGCATGTTTCAATATGTCGTAAAACTGTGGGAGAATAGGGCCCCGGAAAAAGAGATATTACGTCTTTGTTGTCAAAGGTCTAGATCTGTAACTTTTTTTTATGTGTATCGGTGACTAGAATGCTGCATTCAGTACCCTATTTTCGGTCTAGTGGCTGAGGGCTCTGGCCAGCTGATGCAAGACACGAAAACGGTCGATTTGATGCAACTACATCCAAGGCCTCCGTCGTCAAGCCCCCACGGAAACGATGACTGTGCCAAGTACTGGTTTCATACGCTGTCTCTCTCTCCTGTGACTTCCTAGGATATGTTGGGCGTTCCGTTTCTGGCAAAGCCGGTGACGCCGTCGACAATAACTGGCCAGATCATGGGGCAGTATTGCTTTGTGATGCAAAGTTCCGAGAAACCGTTTTGTTGGGATGTGGCCACGCTGTCTTTGTAATTTCGCCGTGACCTTAAGTGTCTGCCTGGCGTTTCGAATTGTGCAGTTTCGGAGCCTGCTAGAGCTTAGTATCAGCTGAGCCATCACCACCATGGAAGACCAGGCTGAAGGCTGTGCTCTATTATTATACTGAGTGCAAAACGGAGCATCTCACACTCCTTGCAAGTTTCTCTTTAAAGGACCTTTGATACAAGGTATGCGCACACAGAAATAGTATATTCTAGAATGTAAGATTAAGATGTCTGGTAATGCCTAATGCTTTCATGGCCGGGCACCAGCAGGGTTGCCTGAAGTACTTATTCTCGAGGACAACGCCTTGCTAGTTCCGCGTTGCGCCTTGCATAGGCCACCAACGCCATGGTTGGACTTGTGTGTACGTTTTATATAGCCCGCAACCAGCCAATGCATCCTTCTGGTAGACTCCAAGTCATTCGCCTTTGTTGCCATCCAGTGCCTGAGGGCCGCCCAGTCTCGAATCCCCCGTTTTGTGTATATATAGGTACACTTAAACCGAAGGTGTTATGCAACAGGTTGCAGAAAAGGACAGCGGAGTTTTGTTTGCGTTGATCCTCCCGCGACGGATAATAGCGTGGTCGTACCCCGTATTTGCACTGGGAGCCAAAAATGCCGAACCATCTTGATCGGCGCGGAAATATGCGTCTTTCGAAAATACAACGAGTTAGGTACTTGTCGCCATGTTAAGTCTTTTATTTTCGAGAATCACAGAATTAATAACAACGTGCCCTCGACCAATTCTTGTTCCTTTTGCCACTATGGAGCAATACCTCCTGTTGCACTGTTTCGACAGCCAGTGCAACCTGTTCACCGTTTTTGACCAGTAGAACACTTTGATGCGGTGGTCCTGTCCGTTTCGTCCACAACCGTCTTGCTTCTCAAAAGAGCCAATGGCTGTACCTGAGGTTGCATCCGGTGTTCTGTTTGGTTGCCCTGTCTGGTCTGCTGTGGTCTCCATTTACTCAACTTTTGCCTTCTCGAAATAACGCGACCTTGTGACCTATAATATGCGTGTCCCGTCGTACATTGCCGGGAATCCGGTTTAATTGGCCGATCATGACCTTGCTTGCACACATTCTCTTTTATGCACCAATCTCTGCCTCCACGTAAGTAAAAAAATGGCAGCGCCAAAAACAAAGGCGTGGGAAGACGAAATAAGCTTCGGTAACAAAGACGAAACGCTGTCGTTTTTTGTTTTGTGAGACAACTTTCTCAGCGATTTCTTTGGCCTATTCATGGCCAACCGACAAGGGGCGACAGACAGAAATACCCATTGTCTTGTCTTGCATGACAAACGGGAGCAAGTTGTGTTCTCTTTGGGCGTCTCGTCGTAACTCTGTTGCCATGCCTCGTCCTTGGCCGCTGATAGGCCCACTTCGTAAATGAAAATGGGACCTGGGCCTGTGCCTCTTGCAGGACGCCAGCTATTTTGGCATGGTTGTAAAACGCAATCAGGTACAACATGCAAGTGGGCTTTGATATTGTCGAATGTCTTTTGTCATCCCTCGCTGCCATGACTGTCCTTTCGCCAGCCCTCTCATCCTAGTTCATTTGCGCCTTGTGTTCCTTTCTTGCAAAGCGTTACGACACTCGTCGCCCTTGGCTATAATTTGCTGACGACCAGACAGGGTAATATTGCGACCGGCCAGCTCCGGCCCACGATTGATTATTACGAGGCCGTATCTGGTCTCGCCAGGCCGACTCCGCATCTCCAAATATTCATGCTGGCGGCTAATTCTACGTCTCGTTCGTGAGAGCTTTTTGGGTGATGCTTTGTGGAGTAGGCCAATTCAATGGCCAACACAACATCAGAAACGTTGTGTAATATGCAAGCTGGCAAAGCAAGGTCACGGTCCGCTGGTCAACCCTCCCCTCTTTTATGTTTCCCCTTGCCCCTCTTCGTTGTCGTTCTTGGCCCGGCAAGTTGACAGACATAGCTCTTGCTGTGCGTCGTGATTGCCCGCTATTTCCGCCTCGGCCATCGGTTCGTCTGCAGGTCATCTTTGGTGGGCAAGAACAAGGCGGCCCACAGGAGGAGAAAGAGGGGAAAGCTGCACCGGTGCATCGTTGCACCAGGCGTTATTCTACAAGGAGGTTTGGACCTGATAAAAATAGGAGGCTAACAACACGCTTTTATGGGGAAAGGGCGACCAGGGGCAGATGAGGATAAGGAAATGGGGTGTCAAGTGAGGAAGGAGCCGGCTGAAGCACTTCTCATCGTGTGTGTATTCGTACCCTCAGTATGACATGTATCGCGTCGGGGCTGGATGCGTTACAACGTCTCAACGTTTACATGTTACTTGAACAGTCGCGCGCTGGGCGACTTGAAAATAAAAACAATAAAACACAACACAGAGTAATTCGCTATCGACGCCCCCCTTCTTCCTTCCCCTCCTTTGGCCGCCATGTACGAATTGCGACTAGCCTACAGTGCGAGATACAGTGCCATTCAGCTTTACCCCACTGGCTCAGCCTCAGGACAGGATAATTTGGGACGCATTTGGCCAGATCACAGTGCGTATGGACTGTACATACTCTGGGACGGGGTACGAAGGAGGGGCGTGTACGCCAAAAGGCACAGGTCCATTAGCTCGCAATTGGTATCTTCCTTGTACCCCGAATGGCGACTTACACTGTGATCGAAACGAAACCTCCCACATGATCTGCGCCGGCCACGTCTGCCAGATTTTAACCAGTACTTAAGAGGGACAATATGTCGAACGTGTTTCGCCACTACCACTGCCACAACCGCAATTCGCGCCTTCCATCTTATTCTCTGCTCTTCTCTCGGGTCCTGGCTCCCACCTACTCTTAGCCGCCGCCATCGTCGTCGCCCACCACAGCAAACTTGTCCCAAAAAAGTTCGAATGCTTCTGGTGAGCCCTGATAAAGCGCACTCAGTATTTTTATCCTTGGCCTTTGTTGGGCGCGAAGTAGGAGGCATCATGCGCCCTCACTATGAGATACACCTCCCTGCCCGTTGTCATGTTAGGGCCAACGGTTAGGCTGCGTGGCCATTACCGCAAACAACCTGTATTTGTACCGTTTTTCTTTCTGGCTGTGTCACTGGGCCCGGAAGGAGGGGGACATAGGGAATTCCTTGCTACCGAACATAATTATAAATATAAAGGATTTGGGGTCTCGTGGCTTCCCCCAGCGCAGTCCCATCCCGCGAGCAACAGCTACAAAAACAGACAGAACAGTTTACAGTCTAGCTTGGTAGGAAAGGGGGCGTGTATTCTGTATTCCATACGTACTATGTGCGTCGTAATACTCCGTACTCTGTAATCGGTATCGCCTTGTTTGGAACCCTCCCACCCCCCCCCCCCCGCCAGTTGGCTTTGTCACTTTTCAGGTCTGCGCCTTCCTTTCCTCACAGTTTCTTCTCACACCCCTCACCCCTTCCGAGTTCGAATTGGCATTGTGACTCGTTCCTTCCCCATAGTCAAAAGGTGGCTTCGGCGCGCGCGCGCACACCACTTCCACCACATAACACACCACATTCTGTGCACAAGCACGCTGGGAAATGCACTGCTAGAATAATTTTTTTTTTTTTGGTTCGTCTCCTGTTGTTTCTTGTTTTCCGTTTCTTGACTCAACTACATTTTTGATTCCTTCTTTTTTTGATTCAACGACCAATTCAGATTCCCAAACGCATTATTGTTTCTTGTTACTCTTCCCCACGATTCCATCACGACACCTTCCTCTCCTCCCAACGCTCCACTATCGTCACCGAAAGGCCGACCCGGATCCATACTACCACGCACACAACCTGTATGAAGGACTGCACTTCCAACAACACGACATCCTCTCCGTACCTTCTCACGGAAGCAATATCACCAAACGACGACACATCCGACCATCTTCCTCCTTTCCTTTTGGCATTTTGCTTAAGCACTCGCTTGGCTTCGTTTTGGATTACCAGACCCCCGGCAACCTTGCTCCTCCAAGCTCGCTCTCCCTCTTCCCCCCAACCCACGCCATACACAGTCGTCAGCCAGGAAGGGACGAGAGATTTAGGGCGTCTTGTATCGGTCAATTTGTTGACCGATACTATTTTGAACACGAGCAATGGCTTCCTCCAAGGTTAGTCATATTCCCAACTCTGGCATATCCGTGGCGAACCAAAAAAATCCCCGGCATCGAGAATAAGCAATTGAAGACGACAGCAAGTGGCTTTGGAGCGACTGGGAGTTTGGGGGCAAGCAGAACCGAGGCGAGAGGGCCCGACGATGACTCTGCCGTTGCCGGAATGGGGGAGACAAACGGGATGGTCTTCCGGTGTGAAATCAGGCGTCGACTTGTACCGGGATAGGTTCGCTTCGGCTGCACTGTGCAGTTTGCTGATATCGTTTGTTATTTCTTCACTAGGATATCCAGACGTCCCCGAGGCCTTTGGCCCATCGCCCATCGATGTCGAACGTTGCGAATGGTGCTGGCTCCCTGAGCTCCAGCGCATCCAACGGCCTGGCCAGCAGATTGCCGCACTCTAGAAACGGATCCCATTCCATCATCGGTGCAGCTCTCAACTCGGGCCACCGTGTCGGCCGTCGTAAGAGCATGACAAGCCCGGGTGCCACGAACGTGGCCGCCATGGCCGCCATGATCCAGGAAGCAGACGTCTTGCCGAACGGTGCCCTCGCCATCAATGCCCGCCGGAACACATTGTCGAAGCCGGGAGCCAATGCTGTCAGCAGCTCTTTGGGCGGCTTCTCTCGCGGATCCTCCATGGCAGCGGCGATGGCCGCTGGAAACAAGGGACTCATGGGAAGCCTCCCGCTACCGTCGCCTCCTGCGAGCCTACCCAGTCGCAAGTTCCTGACGGCCGACGGCAGCGCGATCGACGACGACGAGGTCGATATGTCCGAGAGCGAGATCGACTCTGCTTCTCTGCTTCGGCGTACCAGTGATGGCCAGCCTTTGAAGGAGGGCCGCAGAAGCAGCCGCATAGAGCTTCGCTGCGAGAAATGCGGCAAGGGCTACAAGCACAGCAGCTGCTTATCAAAGCATCTGTATGTTACCAACCTCTGCAGCAGCCACCAGTTCGGCTATAAATGTTTTCGGTTAGCAGTGTCGAGAGAAGTAAACTGACTTTTTTGTTTGTTACCAGTTGGGAGCACACCCCAGAATGGGCTTTGACTTCAAAGCTCTTGATCTCCAAGCACCAGCAGGTCCAACTACTCGAGGCCGCATCCGTGCTTGTGACCATGACCAACACCGCCGACGCCGACGACAACGCCGCCGTCACTCCTCCCGACTCAACCCGTGACTCTGCTAGCGAAAAGGACCCTGCGTCGCCATCCGCGTCTGGATTCTCCTATCAACACGACGGTCGCAGCTCCGTCGACACCACGCCACCACCGGTACAGATGGAGGGCGGTATGAACATTGACGGTGTTAAGAGGGAATCGTTGTCCTCATACCCGTCCCCGCAGCAGGCTCCAACTCTGAGCCACATGAGTTTCTCGCAACGCTTTGAACAGCCGGGCGGTGTTGCCAACGTTGCTCGCTCGTACCAGTCTGGGCTACCAGCTAGGAACGGGGACACCGGCCTCGGCTTCGGTCACCAACACCAGGTCAGCCGGGACAACCTGCGTCCTCTGTCGTCGGGCAAGAATGTGACCGGCCAGGAAGACAACGAGCTGGCTGCTGCCGTTGAGCTCCTTAGCTGCAGCGTCAACAGCGGTGCGGGCAATGCCAATACTGTGACACCTGGATCTATGCAGGGCTCGGGACAGGTCGTTCCCCCAGTCCCCCCAGTCCCGGCACAGTATCTCGGCCAATCGGCGACGCCCCTCGGCGACACCAGCTTCATCAACAGCTTTCCTAGCCGTGCTCCCGAAAGCTTCACTCGTGGTGACTATAGTCGCTCAAGCATCGTCGATGACGTGAAGATGAATGGGAGTGGCGACAGTGTCATGGGTGACGATGAAGATACTCGGTCGCACGCTCGTAGCGACGACGACGATGACGGCGTTTTCGGCATGGAGGCGTGACGAAATAAACCGACAGCGCCCAACCGAAATGATCAATATCATCAATGGACTGAATCACCGACTCTTTGATGGCAAAAGCCACACGAAAATCACGAAAAGACGAACAAAAAAAACGAACAAAGCCCACTCCCAAAGCCGACGAACGAAGTTGGCGACAAAGATAAACGACTGATGACAATTCCCTTTTCGACTCCTGATAAGATTCGACGTGTACTCAACTTTCTTTCCCTTCTTGTCGCGTTCTCGAAAGTGACCTAAATGTTAGGAAGGCTATGTGTATCGGCAAATGATTTGCTCCGCCTCCCGACAACTCAGCACCGAAGAGTGGGAAATGCGCTGTAATGGTTTGCCATTGAAGCGATGTTCGCCCACGAGGTTAAAGTGAGGGTCGGCTTGGTGTCGAGCAGATTTGCCGTTGTATAGCAACAAAAAAAAACAAGAAAAACTAATATAAATAATACAAACTCAAACAAACCAGCGGGACTGCATCAGACGACGAATGCCGTGCGATGACGATGACGATGACGAGGTTAATGAGGTTGATGGCATTGCACGTTGTAGATGGCAATGCTTCATGTTCTGGGCTGCGTCGATTTGACGTCGGTCGGCCGCGCAAACTAAAGGATGGCAATGAGACTGCGCATCACACTTGACAGGCGATAGAGAATGGAAAGAGCGAACGCTGGAGATGGGCGCTCCATCGATGGCTGTAGATAAAAGCGCGTCGAATTACGGCGCAAGCATGCGACTGTGCAGGTTTGCGGCGTGGTCACGACAATGTTTACAATGGAAGATCAGAGGAAAGAGAGGAAAGAGAAGGGCAAAGGCTAAGGTTCACACATCTGATGCAAAGAAGAAGGAGCGAAAGGAAGGACACAGGAGGAAAGAGCGACCGACCAACAAAGCCACACCGAAGAGCGTGAACTTAGCATAACGTTAGCTAAGAACACAGAGCTGGGACGGACTTTCGGTGCGGGCCCGTCAGCAAAAAGAGGACAAACTGAGGTGAATTGATCTCTGTAGCTTTCTCTAGCAATAATGCTTGAGGCTTACTTCGGCGATGCAAGTGCTCAAGCCCGGCTTGTGCAGTGGTCATTGGGTATTTTCATAGAAAGGGCGAAAAGAGCTCAGTAAACACCCACCCACTATTTCTACAGTCATGGTTCTTTTAATGGGCAGGCGCGATCGTTGATCGGGGGAAAAGTGGGGCACTTTATCCCAGAATGGATAGTGAGATGCGGAAACGACGTCACACAGTCACAGCCCATGCATCCTTCCCTTTCAGTTTCTCGATCAGACCTGACTACGACCGAAAAAGAACAAAACAGAAACAGCTGCTTTGCCTCTAGCAGGGCAACCGCCATGACAAGTACATTTTTCCTTGGTGATGAGCAAAGATCACCAGCGAAGTTACCTACGACGAACGGAGTACTTGTAGTTGACTACCCCTCTCCTGCCACCTTTTTTCTGTTTCTTACTGTTTCTTATTTCTGCTCGACTCACCCACTCACCACGTCGCAATCGCAAACGCAATCATCGACTCTCAAGATCATCAACCCCTGTTAACAGCCGAAATACTAAATCAATTTCCCAATTGCACTGTCTCGCTCCATCGTTGAAGGTAATTGATTCCTGGCATTTTCCCCCATTCTTTCTTATTGTTGGAGAGGCCGCATCATTCAGAGCTTAGTTCCATCGGACTTCCACCATCCGGCACGCGACCTAATTACATCACCGCCCGTCCGTTCAAAACACAATGGCGCGCCCAAAGTCAAAATCCGGCACCAAGTCCGTAGAGGAGTCCGTCACGGTCGCTACCGACGCAACGCCGTCACCACCGACGACGCGCAAAAGGGCTGCTGCCGAAGCAGCGTCCGCGACGGACGTGTCGCCCAAGTCGACGCGGAAGGGCGGCCGGTCCAAGAACAAACCTCGCGCCAGCCATGACGACGGCAATGACAGCGCCGAGGACAAAGACCTGGGTACAATTGTTGTCGAGGGCGCTGAAAAGGCACGTGGCAAGGCGGCGACTGCGGCCCGCTCGCCCAAGAAAGCCGCTGCTTCGACCAAGAAGGAGCGCGACAAGAGTCTGCGCAAGGCCAGGAAGGTCGTCGACGAGGTGGCCGACACCTTCAACGCTTCGCCACATTGGCCACTTCCCGGTGTTCTGTCGCAGGCCGTGCAAGACAAAGGCCGGGCATTGCGGGGCATTGTATTCATAGCCGTCTCATCGTCGCTTCTGGCATCCGGTGGGCGCCTCGCGCTGCGCTGGCTCGCGACAGCATGGTCGCAAACGTGGATTTCGGAAGCGTCGTACTTTAGCACGGCCGGCCCAACCCATATCCAGCCCTTTGCTGCCTCTGTCGCTGCTCGCATGTAGGCCACGTCCTCTACGAAAGCCCTTCTTATATCATCACATACTGACTGCAACGCTTTTTAGTTTGAGATTGGCCGCTTCCTGGGGTTCTGCGGGCAACCTATCTGCCCTGCAGGCTCTTTCCAGTGCACCGATTGTATGTTTTTTCCCCCTTCGTTTCTTTCTTTTTTGGTGTTGTTACTCGATTCATTCGTTCGAACGTGTCTAACCTGGTTGGGTCTCTCGCACAGATCTACTTGCTCAACTCCTACTACAACGTACCCTTCGTGTCGGCGTTTCTTGCAGAGGCTGTGACCATCGGCGCCGAAACAATCATGCTCGAAGTTTACGAAGGCTTCGCGGGATCTAACGAGCTAGAGGAAGAAGACTTCGGCGAAGTTCTCACGGATATGTTCCGCGACATCACCGCTTTTACGGCCCCATATGCCTTTGCCGCAGTGATCTATGGCTTTGTCCTAGTCCAGGCATGTCGCTTCTTCCTACCGGCGACACTGGTAATACACTTTCTGGGGATCGCCACCGTCGAGCCTGCCCGTGTGCCAACTCTCCAATCGATATCCCCTCCACCTTCGTTGTACCAGGTGTTCTCAGCTGTCTTTTTGAGTTTTTCGGCGGTGGTGGTCAACACTGTATCGGGCTTCTTTTCGCGCAACTTTATTTTTAACGTTGCCAGCAGCGGCCCCAACAACAGCGCTGCCAGCTACCGACGGACTGTCGCCCTGCGTGCCGTCACTACCTCGCTCTCTGTCGGTGCCAACATCTTTGTGCAATGCCTCCACGGTATCCCGGGGGTTGATGCTGTTGGTGCTGCGGCTTTTGCTTCCATCTGGGCTGTGGCACCTCTATTTGTTGCTGTTGGTCTCGGCTATACTGGCCTTTGAAAATATAAGGCGACAGGGTGGCGAGACGTTTTGTCTTCTACTCGCCCTCATTTTCCTCGTTCTGTCACGATTTTTCTCCTTCGTGTCGTCTAATTGTCTTGATTGCTTTCGGGCGTCTGAGCACGGGATTTGGAGTGCTGTGCAGGCTTATTTCGGATGTTTTGTCAGTCTCAATTTGGATTTATAAATTATATCCGTCCCATCACGTTTACAATTGCTGCTTTTTGGATGCCTGGGGGTGGCAGTGTCTTTCGACAGCCGGTTTATTTCCAACTGCTTCTTCGTTTTATGACATTTTCAGTTTCATGGTCCAGGTCTACCTACTTTCAGCTGCTTCAGCTGTGGTTTTTAGGCTACCACAATATTGCTTTACAATTCTGTATTTTTATTGGAACCTAACGGTTTGCATGCATACACACCGCATTTGCTGGTGAACCTTTACCCGCTACAAATTCCATTTCCAGACTGCTAGGCCAAAAACACTGCGTCGCAGCCTCCTCCCCAACGCAGCCTGTTATTTTCGGTGACATTTCAATCTCAGTTTACCCCTTTGACTTCCACAAACACATTTAACAGGCGCCCAAGGTTTTGAGAGCCACCTCGCGCCGGCCTTGTTTTTGTTTCATCGATCCTGGCACGGAGCCTTCTTCCCGAACCAACTTGCATCGTTCCCGGTGTAAGACAAGCTACGCTGCCGCGTCTAATGTCGAACCAGGTTATCTTGAGCCCAGACAGTACTCATTTATTAAGCGTCCGAGACGGCCGGTGGGAGCAGCCGTTCTGCGGCTTCCAGGCACAGGCCGAAACGATTACTCGTCTGCCTGCTGCCTGCATCAAAATCACCACACCCTCAAACGTTGTCGGTGTGGTCGTCGTATTTTGTCGGTTTGTTAGCGTCTGCAGCCACCCTACCTCATCTCGTCTTTTTTGAGCCTGCCCTGCCGACACACCCCTTTCATTGAAAGGATTGTCACGGCCGCACATGTGGCGTTTGACTGTCGGTAACGGTCAGCGTACGCGTACCAATAATATTTCACAATAGACAAAACCCCGCCAATTGTCAACATGCATGTTTGCCCTACGAGATGACGAAAGAGAGAAATGCGCCGTGCCACCCCGGAAGGGAGGACGTTTCCGTGCGCTGATTTGCCCGCAACCGCTTCGTAGGGCTGCGATGGATGTCGGCACTAACGATGCTGGGCAGAGCCGTCTCCATCACTTGCATTCAACCTGAACGTTCCTTCTAACCCCAGTCTTTTGTTTTTTGTGCTTTTTCTCCGAAACATGTTCTCTTCAGCCTCGGCGTTCTTTTCTCAGCCGCTTGGGCGGCTAGCCGCGCTCATCTCTTCTTCTTTCAGTACTTTTTCTTCTCTTTGGCTAATTCTCATTGGGACGCCCCATGCTTTTCCCAATCTGTTGCGGCTGACGGATTGAGAGAACTAATCCTGACCAGTAAAAGGGATACTTGTGGATTGCACATCCAGGAGAGGCCGACACTATATTTCTTTTTGTCGCCCTCGGAACACCTTTTTGCCAAGTATCAAAGGTGTGTTGTGTTCGAAGCGACTCCTTGCCCGGGCTTGATGTCGTTCACATATTTTGATCTGGACCTTTTCATTATTCAGCCCTCTGCCGTAGCTTAGACTTTTGTCCGGCGGCCTCCACAATTTACATTATTTACTCCAAGACTGTCCATTCCATTGGAGATGTTTGCAGGACTTCCAAGGTACCACGGTAGACGGCCGCTGTGTATTCCCGGCTCTGGATTCTGTTTCGAGTCCATCCTACGTCGCCTTTATAGATTACAAAATAAAATACCCGGAATGGCAAAAGGCGACCGGCAGGACCAACCGACGAAGCAAGACCGGCCCATGGAGCCGGGACATTAACAATACCGAAGGACCATGCCCGAGTCTAGTAAAAAGAGCAACTGTACAGTGCAACGTGGGCAAGTCATCCCACGTCGAACACGAGATAGGATGGTGCTGCGCCCCGAGTGGTCTTGGTCAACGTTTTATTCTTATTCATAATATTATTTTGGTATCAACGCCCTTTTCCGAGCTTCGAATGGTTGTTCGTGTTGGGCAGTTCGCCGTGGCGTCTACGAGGCAAATCAAAGATTTCGAGCTCCGCCACCTAAGGCGTGACCGAGAATCATGTGTCAAATAATATCAATAAAAGGTAATAAATGAAAGGGCACAGTTTGTGCTGCAAGAGCGACCGGGTGGGCGCAACTGCAACATGCCAAGAATGCCGATAAAAGTGGAGTGCCTTCCGGCCCGTCTGCCTGGTCTGCCTCAGAGGCTTGCCTAATGGTGGGATGTGACAAAACGAGAAGTCGACCCACGCGGACAGCTTTGGCCGCAAAGTACAAGACAGCACAGAATCGCAAACATATGCTTGCAAAGCGGGAGGCGCGGGCAACAGAAAACCAATAGGAGAAGAGGGGTACAGCAAAATGGAGGCCTGAAACTGGCCCTTTTGTCCTCTTTTATTTTCTGAGTCGAATTTGCTGCCAATCGCTCTTTCCTTCCACACTTGGCTCTTTCCTCTTGTCATGAATGTTCAGGGCGCGCAAAGCGGCTTCGGATTGGTCGACCAAGCGGCCCCGCCCTTTCTCTAACACTTGATTGGTCCGCAATTATTGATATTGAATGCCTAGCCAGGTCTTTCCGTTTGAGCCATCGCCATTCAATTACTTCGTCGAACCCATTCGGAGTTCAAGGCGAGGTGACACCAAAACGGCGTTCCCAACACATCATCTAACCCACGGAGATGGCTCAGAGCTCCAAAGAAAGCCTGTCATCATGCAGGGGTGTCCACACCTTACAATGATGCTCGTCTTTCCAGACACCGCATGCCTTGTTTGCTGTCACTACGACTGGTCTTTTTGTCGTTTTGTCATCTTGTCTGCCTCTTTTTGCTTCTGGGCTTCTAACGGCCTCCTCGCAGCCACTGGTAATGCTGGTGCCTATCTCGAGCTCAAGTCTCTGACACAATGTGCTCGACTTTGCCTTGGTATGGGCTGTGTTCCAAGGCTGAAGAGGCAGACCCGATGTTGAAGACGGACAAAAGAATATGAGAAAAAGAAAGAAAAAGGACAGGTGCGGGATCAGTTCAAATCCAAAGGAGCGACATCGATGTGGGTACGACGTGCCCCGTATCCGCACCGATGGGCATCTCCTTGCCATTTCTTTTCAGATTGATGCTCTCCGTTCCCTCACTGCCCCAAATTAAAGGCCAGGCTACAACGCCGACCTGCTACTCACTGTTCTCACTCTTCGAATCACCCCATCATGTCCCCCTCCTTCTGGTGTTGGTGTCTCCATATTTTGGTCTTGTTTTTTGAAATCGTTGCTATCTTCTTGGAGCATAATTTTCTTATACTTTTCACCGCCTCTCAAATCTACCCGTCCGTTCTCTATTTCCGCCCCATACACGTCCCGGCCCGAATGCAATCATTTTGGTTCTCTCCACACACCGGTCGGGATGTGCACCGCCTTGGGAAAGACACAAATGCGCCCAAGAAAGAGACTCACACGCAGTTCGTCTTCGAGTATTTCAAGTCTTGGTGGTGGCGACTTGATGAGGCCTTTCAAATATGCGTGAAGTATCCCATGACGCATCAATCCGAAAATAGACCGAATACGGCCATCATAACCCAGGACGAGGCAGTAAAGCCCGGTACGGCCAACGGTACCACCCACCACGTCCTTGATATCGACATTCGTCAGGTCATAGGCGACTCTGACGAAAGTTATGAACTCTCTCTCTGTTTTATTTTTATTCGGAAATTAAGACAATGGAAGAAGTAGAAAGGGAACTAGCTGAGTCACCAGTGATATGGTGAGGCCGACTGTCCTTTCGTTTCCTTTGACTACTCGCCAAGCTCTTCTTGCATTGCTCTGCCCCAGCTACTGATTGCACCTTGGCATCGCTTCCAGCCGCCGTGCGTGAGAACCACAAAGGCTATACTTTTGCATCCTAAGTCACGCTTTTTAATGTGCCCATTTTTCGCTACTCTCACACTTTGTCCACATCCCCTACACCCATGAAGCTTAGTCTAGTTCCGGTCTCCATATAAGCCACGATGCCTTCCCTGTCCCTAGCTTCTGTGCTGCATCTCTCCCTCTCATCGCAGCTCTCATCAACAAATGCAATACACATTCCATATTTATTCCCGACTTCCAGTTTTTATTAATACTGAAACCACTGCCTTCTATCCAACAGTGTACGATTCCTTTTATTGTTGCTTTTGCAGCCTCCAATAGCCTCACATTTTGGGTACAATATTAGGGGAGCCCACACCAACACAATTTGCCGTTACGTGCCCCTTCCATCAATTAAATATTTATTTACCTTTTTTGTTAAGAGCAACTCAAACCCTGACTCTTCCGCATATATTTTCGTGTTGTCGCTTTCAGAAATTCTGATTGATATCCTGGTGCGTTGGTGCGGACCTTTGCTGCGGACCGCCTAAATAGCCCCATCCAACGTCTGCCTGATTTGGCACCACTTCGACTTACACGACCAGGCACGACGTGACCTCGTGACAAGGATCTTTTCCAACACCACCACTGTCACTTCACACCTTTTGGGCATATTTTCGCACACTTTCTGCCTCACTCTTTCAATTTCGGCCATTATTTCTCTCATTCTTTTTTAAGCTCTCTCATTTTTGCTCCCCCACATCTGAACATAAATACTCCCAACGCTCCCCTACTGCCAGCCACTTCCTTCATTATTATTTATCATTCCACATTCGGAACACCACGACACCTGAATATTATATTACCCTACCACCGTAACATGCCCAAAAGCAAAACTAAGCGTTTTATTCTGCCAGCCCCTTCCCAAGCTCATCCCGGTGATTCATCCCCCTCTCCTCCGGGCCACGCCGCGCCAACCATCTCCCAGGCTGAATACGACGAGATGATGCTCACATTCAGCAACGGCGATGTTGACTACAATATGCAAGACCACGCCATTGACACTAGCGCGGCCAATGCCGGCGTCATCAAGAAGAAGAGAAGCATCAAGTCCAACACAAGCATCCACCTGAACGGACCCATGGAGGTGGACGGCTCGGTCAAGAGCGGCGGTTCCGTGAGCTTTCTGGGCGACTTTTCCGTTCGAGATAAGATCGAGGCCTACGGCAACATTGACGTCAGTGGCAATGTGACTTGCCAGTAAGTCGACCACTTTGCTCATGAAGCAATATTTTTTTTTGTTTTGTTGTTTAAAGGTTCATCTGTTCCTGACTGACTCGCAATAGGGACAAGATCAAGTGTTTTGGAAACATGGACATTGCAGGATATGTCTTTTGCGGGTATGTGTACCGTCCACTCCCTTTCTTATTTGCCGACAAAGAACAATGTTGATGGCATTCAAAAACATACTAACAAACTCACACAAATAGAGGAAAGGTCAAGATCTTTGGCAAACTGACCGTCAATGGTCACTTTGAAGTCTACGACAACATTGAAGTCTGGGGTGCTGTCGTCATTCAAGGCTACCTGTCCGTAATTCCCTATTTTCGATCCTTTTTTTTTTTGTTTTCTTTCATCTCACATTCCCGTCCCATTGGAATATTGTGTACTGACCAAAGCATGGCACTCTAGGAAATGCAAGTCCCTGACGGCCTATGCTTCAGTGACTACTGTCGGCGATGACTCCTACTACGAAGTAGACGAGTCCGAGACTGTTTGGGGTGCCAAAATGGTTCGACGGACTGAGCATGAGGCGTAGCCACTACAATGACTCGCACAGACAGGAACGCCAACAGCTGCGGCAGATCGACACAGCCGTGGGTTTCGATCAGACGTTTTGCCGAAAGTCTGTAACCAGGCTTCTCTCCACGATAGGAGAAAATACTAAAGTGGAACCTTCCCAACGACCCCGAAATTGATCTCTGGGCACGGCTGCCTTGTCGGCCGGTCGGCCTCAATCCATTTCCATTTATTTCCTGTACGGCCGGGAGCTATTTTGTTTGTGGAATAGTTTTGTGTCCGGACTCCACACCTAATGGACGAGGCCGGACCGATGAAGTAGAAAGGGTCTTGCGGTGAACTGGCCGTGTCGGCATTTTGTTTCCACTTGTTCTCCTCGTGTTTTCTTTTTTTTTTTTGGTGGGATTGTTGCATTTTCCTCTTTTTCTATGGTTTTGCTTTTCGGCCCATTGTTTTTTTTATGTGTTTATGACTCTTTTTGGATTTTTTTTTTTTTCGATTGTTTATTCTTCTTTTTGCTCTTCGTTTTCATGATTTTGCTCTTCTTAAGCAGGCGGACTTGCAATTTGGCATTAACTTGAAGGATCTGTATCCCGTGATGTATGACTTGGCTTTGGCTTTCTTTTAGATTTTATGATTTGTACTTCATGTAACATTTAGTATGACTCGACGGCACGTTAGGCGGACTGGTGATAGCATCAACCTGTATTATCTCGATGAAATCGCTTTAATACATTACTGTTTATAGTTATTTTCAAGCTTACATAATTTCCGTTGCAGAAGAAACAGCCAGGCTGAGTCTATACTAAATAAGGTCTAGCGTATTTCTGGCGCAAGTTCGCCCAGTCGCCAAACATTGCTCAACAACGCTAAAACGCGCCCTGACGAGTTTACCTGCGTGCCGTCTGTGGAACCTCACTTTTGCCCATCTCGCTCACTCATACCATCACATAACATCACGTCGCATTTCTCGACACTGCGCACTCTCGCTATCTGTGACGACCTACCCTCCTTGCAGCAACGCGTAACGGTAGACTGACTTACAAATCCACGACACTCCGCCGCTCAATATTCTCTCCTCTACCTCCCGGCCGTCGTGTGCGGCACAGACCCCTGAGCTTCTCTTTCCAACAGACCGCTGCCTACCTTTGTCTATTTTGAGATGTCCCGCGGCAGCGCGCAGTAGCGCGGAGTTGCACTTCCAAGCGGACGCTCACACGGGATCCCGAACGACAGGCGTGACCAGGCGCACTACGACACCCCTCGAGAACCAAAAGACCGACTTTTTTGCCGACGTCTGGGTGACGCCTAGAACACGCCGAAACGAGCATCATGAGCGTTGCAATCGAAGCTGGGCTTGCCGACGGCGATGGCGGGGTTTCGCCCAAGCACAAAATGACCCCGCGGCCACTGAGATCCTCGCGCGTGTCACCGCCGCCTGTGACACCAGCGGCAACGACAACTCCAGCAGGTCCTGCGGGGACGGTGGCCCACGAAGACAGTGAAGAGGCAGCACAGAGCCACGAAGCATCTGCCCCGGAGCCGTTCCCGCCCATGACAAGTCCGAATATGAGCAGGAATAGACTGAACTCCTTCAGCTTGCGGACAGACCCGGACGCCCAGGCAACCGTAACCGACTTCCTCGACTTTACCGAATACCTACCATCCGACATGACACGGTCTCTGACGCTTATTGGCAAGCTTGACGACGCCTACATCGATGCGTCGACTAATGTGCACAAGCTGACGGACGTCTGGGGCCAGCTGCCCAACACACCTGCTGGCAACCGTCCCTCCGCTACGAAACTGCGGGCCGAAATCTCCGACAACCTCAACCAGGGCATTAGCGCACGCGTCTATGCTCACGCAGAAGCTCTGCGGATGGCCGAGAACGTCAACCGACACTACTTTCGTGCCAAAACCATACTGGCCAAGCTGCGTACGATGCTGGAGAATTACCCCGAGGCCGAGCAGCAGCAGCAGGCACAGCTGCAACAGAAACAGCAGCAGCAGCAGCAGCAGCAGCAGCGCGAACAGGAGCAGCGGCAGCTTCAGAACCAGCAGTCGAAGCCCAAGAAGAGCAACGGCCAGCAGCGGATGCGGCGGCAACGTGTGCCCCGCATCACGGTGCCCGGCGAGGTACTGGCGCCCTACGACTTGGATTACGAATCATACAGCGGTGAGAGTGACATCAGCTCACCATCATCCGACGACGAGTCGCCGCCGCCTACGACGATGCGGCGGAAGTCGACACCCGCCGCCCAATCTCGGCTCAAGGGCCTTAAGGGGGCAGGCGCTGGGGGTGTTGGCGTGGGCCACGGCGGGTCCTCGTCGTCCTTCTACCCACCCAAGATTCCCAAAGTGCGTGTGCCGCGCGAGTCGCGGGTGCCTGGTCAGCCGTATATTTCAACGAGCTCGGCACTGGCTCGGCTGAAACCGCCGCCCGAAAATGCCGTGATCGGAAGCGCAGATGCGCCCTGGCTGCAGCTGACGGCCTATGAGCTGGCAAAGCTCAGAAAGCGCATGAAGAAGAACGCACAATGGTCACCGAGTGAGACCATGATTGCCAGGGAGCTCAAGGCGCTCGGCCGCAACCTGGATGCCTTCAACCAGGCACGCAAGCGGGCCGAAGCGGAAGGCCGCGTGTTTGAAGGTGTCATCCCAGAAACGCCGCAGGAACTGAGTGCCTCGACTGCCGACGCTGCTCTCGCCGGCGAAGACAACCAAGTGGAGGGCCAGGGCATAAAGTTGAACGACACCAAGAAGTCGAAGAGCGACCTGGGCCAGCTCGCTGCGCGAGAGGCGGAGGAGTCTACCCGGAGGATGATGGAAGCAGCGCGTGCCATCTTTTCGCCGTATCCTGGTGCGACACCGGATGCAGCGGCAACTGGATCAGGCAGCCTCTCTGCAAGAGCCACCACACCAGCAGTCACGAGTGCAACCACGCGGAAGCGCAAGCGGGAAGGGCCAGTGGATGTCGCAGACACAGTGGAGGGTGTCGATGCTGGGGCAAGCGAAACAGCGACACCGCTACCCGCGTCCCAACGTCAGCTACAGAAGCGGATCAAAACGGAGACGCCAGTGCCGATTCCTCAGCACACTGCGGGCTCGGCGCCGCCGCACGATGCCAGCAACAATAACCTGGCCACGCCGGCTCCCCAACGCGGTCGTCTTTCCATGACGCCCGTGCATGCACCTGTTTTGGGCCAGGGAAACGGTGGCGGTGCTGCAACATCGCAAGATGCGAGCGCAAATGCACCGCAGTCGAGACAGTCCACAACCATGTCATCACCCCTCTCGAGTGGAGCATCGAGCCAGTCGGTGGCGGGCTATGGCACTACGACGACGACGACGGTGCCTCTCAAACCGCCGGCCGAGACGCCTATCCACCCACCTATGCACAAGTCGACGACTCCCATCCACCCTCCTGTTCGAGAACTGCGCACGCGGGAGCCGATGCGGAAGGATCTTCCATTGCATCAACAGCACAATGGTACGGTCGCCGGTGAGGAAGCGTCCGAAGACCTGGTTGTGCCGCCACGGGCATCCCGGTCGTCGTCACGGGCCTTGACACCCAACGCCGTGAACCCCACGAACGCCTTGGGCATCATGGGCACAGTGCTGCCGACAACCGAGAGTCCAGCAGCCAGTGCGATGCTGACGACGGCAGGGCCGTCGACGACTATGACGCGTCGTGCGTCGCGTGGCGTGTCGGCGGCGCCGCCGAATGTTGGTGCGAATGCTGACGGTCCTGGCCCATCCTTGGCTGCCGAGCGCCCACGACGCGCCAGCACGGCACACAACACGCCTGCCCCCGACGGTTTCCGCCAGACGGGGGGTACAAGCGGCGGCAAGCGCGTCAAACGACCCGCACCGGGCGTGGTCAGCCGGACCAGCTCAGGCGGTAGCGCCGCCGTGGGCCAGCGGAAGGCAGCGCCCCGGAAGAAGCGAGGATCGAACGCGCACCAGCAACGGCGGGACAGCCGCGGCAAGTCGACGGACGGCGACGAGGTCGAGGTCGACGATGACGGCAACGTCATTGATGCCAACGAGCCGCGCTACTGCGTTTGCAACCGGGTCAGCTTCGGCACGATGATCCAGTGCGATAATGTTGATGTACGTCCTGGTCCCCCCGGGAAACCTTTGCTCCCGTGCCCCTTTTTATGGTGTCGTTCCCCCACACACCGCTAACTATCTAGAATTGCAAGCAGGAATGGTTCCACCTGGAGTGTGTCGGCTTGACGGCCGTGCCGGCGCGGACGACCAAGTGGTATTGTCCAGACTGCCGCGTGCTGCTCAACATTGGCGAGAAGGGCGAGGTGAGCGCCCGCGGTGTCAAGATGTGATCAAGCGTCCAGATTGCGGTCAAAAGGAATCTGTTACTTATCTCTTTGTTTTATTTATTCTCGGTCCTCACTAGGGAGAAGCGGTGTTGCGGTTTCGGTCATGTATCTCGTTGCTATTTTTTGATTTTGACTTGTGACCTTTCCAGCGTTTGCAGGACCATTCCCGGCCGAGTCAGGGGCCGTTGTACTTTAGATGCCATTTTACTTTTATTTCATTTGGTTTCATAGGCATGATTTGAATTTGTATGCCGCACTTTACGTCTCACGATGCTTCACTCGAGCCAGCAAGATTGCATGCCCAAAAGTACTTCATGTAACCGTCGGCGAACATCGGCAATCTTCTCCAAACGACGCGGTCTTTGTTCCACGGACGACTAAACAAGACGTCATTCTTCCCGTCATCGTCGCGTTGCGGGCTATTTTCCCGCGTCACGCATTCGCCACGTGTTGGGGTGTGAAGTGGGCAGAGTTCCTCGAGCGTCCAAGTGCCTCAGTCTACAACAGACTATGTCTTCCAGTCGCTTCACCGTCCTTCGCCCCTTTCTCCCTCTGATTTCCCCTTTACTGGCGCCTTTCGGCTCGTTTGGATCGTCATCTGACCGATACGGTCTAAGGACACGGCCAAAGGCTACCCCGTCCTTAAAACATGAATATCAGAACGTGGCTCGGCCGCGTGAACAAAGAGAGAGGTAACCACTCTTCCATCGTCATGTCGTGTTTGTGACGTTCTGTTCTCTCGGGATTCACACCAGCGACAATCGGCGCTCACATGACACGTTCTTTCTTACCCACCAAAAACACCGTTTTGCGACCGTTTTGGAGAAGAGTGCGGCATTTTGCTCATTTGCCAGTTGGCTCTGTTCGTTCGACCCGGGATGAAACTGTGAACATTTTCGGCATACCAGGTGTCCTATTTTACGCCCCCTAGGTATCGGTATGAAGCAGAAAAGATAGAGTGAAGAAGATGGCGGAGAGACAATGACGGAATGACTCCCATAGGCAGCTGACCGTCTGCCTGGCGCCCCGCTATATTCACTTCTCCAGACGCTCTTTGCTTATCTGCGGAGCGCTAATCGAATATGCACCCTAGCGCTAATCACACACCCCTGCAGGTGGTAATGTTAGGCAGTTAGTGGCTCTTGCCCGCTGGAACCCCTCCAAGCCCTCCTATCCTCCGTCTCCCCTCCACCCCCTAACTCGGTTCCCCCACCACCTCACTTAGCCGCCACATCCTGGAAGGTCACCGGTAACGAGGCTGGTGACGGAGACGGTCGTTTGCTGTAGGGCAGGCGCAAGGCAAGGTCCGTTGCCTGTCGTCATGTGCGCCAGAAATGTACTCCCACACCAGAAAGGCTATGGCCAGGTACAAGTCACTTCGGTACTTATAACTAGCGTGCCATATTGCTGGCCAGCCCTGTACTGACGATAACCACCGAAACGTGAGCCCCCTCAGCCCCCTCTCTCATCTCTGTCCTCGTTTCTCCGTCTTGTCCTCCTTTTGGCCAGACTTAGGCGAGGCCAGCCTGGACATGTCGCTGTTCATTCCCTAATTTAAACAGTACTGCTAGCAGGCTGAGACCCTGACCCAACCCCACTCTGCCACCCGTTCCTTCCCACCATGTTTGCTCGATAGACTCATCGACGTAACACTGTGCCGCCGCCCACTTTCCCTCTAGCTCCCTCTCTCTAGCTGCTCTTGGGAATAAAGCTACGGCGTGCGCAAAGACGCTCTATTGTTGGCCATAATCAAACCGGTCGCCCCTTCCCAGCCTGTGGTTTAACCTACCCAGAACACGCTTCGCGCCTTCTTATATCAGCACCTTTATCCCCTTATCGCCAAATCCAGACCGCGACTTGGCAGCAACAACACCGACTGCCGTTCACCTCACTCACTTGCTCCTTCCTTGGACAAACTGCATCGTCCCTGTTCCAACTCTTGCCTGTATTTTGTATCGTTACTTCGATTTCTACCGCTTCCATTCGAACAACCCTTCGTTCTGTTTTCTAACTTCTGACACACATCCCGTCAACACTCTTTACGCCTCTGGCCCCTCCCGCTGTCGTTGCCGCACCCTCCAACCAGACGGCACCCTGCATCCACTTGTGCTGCGCGTCGCTGGAGCTACTGCATTCTACCCTTTCGATTTGCCTTGTCCCAGTAATACGCGCAACACACCCGGCACGACCAAACACACCCTCTCTGGAGTGCCCCATATTACTGTCCTGCATCTCCACCGTCTCCCCGTCCAGTCACATCTCGGCGCTCCCCTGGCTGGCGTGTCACCCCTCTTCACCCCGGCCTGTGGTGCTTGCTTGCTTGTGCTGTCCATCCTTGTCCCCCGCTCGCCTGGAACTCTTCCGACCACCACCGACGCATCGAGCTGTTTCTCTGTGCTTCCCTCGTCGACCTCTCTCGTCTCTGCCCACCAGCCTTCCACGGACCGACCATCACGACACTGCCTCCGTCAACGTAACGTGCCGACAAAGCGGCTTCCGTCTGACAACGCTGTGAAGCTTCACGTACCATCACGCCAACGTACAACAGAAGCTCGGCCTGCTGGTACTTGACTGTACCGGTGCCTTCAACGACTTTTTTCGGAACCCCTCACTGTCGCTCTGACTCCCGGGACCTCTTCGGTGTCTCATAATTGTCACGTCGATTTTCAACTGCCAGTTACTTCGTCGGCCCTAGATCTACCATACCCTTGGAACCCCGAACCCCTTCCGCCGTCGGCCAGGCGGTGGGCTTTAACGCTTAATGCCTAGTAAGAGCTATCCGCGTCGAGTTTGTTCTTCTGCTTTTGGCAAGACATATGTATCTGTACGGATTGCTACTAACACATGCTTCCCGCCAGGTGCAAAGAAGGCTAAGAAGGATGCAAAAGAGGCTGGCGGCGTGGTCGCGGCGGTGACCAAGCATGCGTCTGGAAAGTTTACGTACGTCATGTCCCCCATATCCCACCGTTCGGCACGCATTGGTCCTTTCCCCTCCCTCGCTTCCCGTCCATTGCTAACGCACACTTCAGTAACGGAAACGCCCCAGGCCCTGCGTCGGACACTTCCAGCTCCGCAAACCAGTCGCCCAGCGTCGAACCCGTGGCGACCCCGTCTTCGAACGGCAACCCGTCCATCTCGCCCATTTTAGGCGCTGTCCCTTTCTCTGGCGCCCCTTCATATGCGCCCTCGCCGCGTACGATCCCGGGAATGGGTGACTGGGCCCCGTCGCGCGGCGGCGTCTCGACAGGCTTGGCCGGCTCGCCTGGACATCTCATCAATTTGATGGGTGAGTCGCCTCCGAGCCGATGGTCCTCGCCTCGGCCATATGGCACAAGTCACACGAGCCACACGAGCCACCTCAGCCTTGCCAGCAATGGCAGCCACCATACCAGCGCCTCTGTCTCGCCTCCGATGGCCGGTGAACTCCATGGTATAACCGGCCGCCGACCGCTAAGCTACCACATGGACCCCGCCGCCCATTACCCGCCCGTATCTCAACCATCCCCACAGCATGCCCCCCACCACTCGGGAACATCACCAGGCCACCGCCGAGACTCACTCCATTCGCACTACGCCCAGTCCCGTGGTGTGGCCGCGGCCGCAGCTGCTGCCATTCCAAACCCTCCTCTGCCTCACCAACCGCAGGCTCATTTCTACGGTGCCCCCGACATTGACATCGACCTGCAGTCTCGCCAGAACGGCCTGAAGGCTGGGCAACGAGGATACCACTTTGCCTTTGACACCCTCCCGACCTCACACTATCTAGGTGGAAGCGCCGAGACTGTCGTAACGGCTGGCTATGAGGGTGGCTTGGAGGTACACTCCGTCTCAAAGCGTGGATTGGACCGCCTCGCCAGCCTTTCGGGCTTGCGTGGAGGTGTTGTCAACGCCAAGATTCTTCCGTGGACCGTATCGAGTCCTGCTCTAGCGGACGCTTTTCCCCTTGTTGCAGTGGTTGTGCATGGTCCCGTTCTGCCTCCTGCGGCCTCTCCAGATGCAGGACAGGTCGAGGCCAGTGACGTACCGACGGATGAACGCTTGAAACACGGCCGCACGGCCGACGGGAAGCCGGGTACTGTTGACAGCAAAGATGCAAGCCCGCAGCACTCGCCACTGGTCGGTGCCCATGGCGAGTTCCCTACTGGTAGGACGTTTTCAGGCTCTGCCCTCCCGATCGAATACTACCAAACAACTGTCGAAGTGTACTCGTTGAAGCTGAATCGGCGGATCTGCACACTACTCGAGGCACCCAAGATTCCACTACAGATCGCTGTCACGAGCCCCATCTTTCAGGCGCCTTCACCGTCGGGCGCATTCCACATCAAGGCCGATGCCGGAAACATTGTCATTTCGTCGGCTGTAACAGGCGAGTGTTGGCTGTACCGGCAGATTGCCTTTTCTGACGAGAGCGACCTTCCATTTATGTTTGTGGCCAAGCTGTGGACAACACTCCAGCAGTCTCTTAAGGGAGACCCCAATGCTGGAGACGCAGCGACCGAGGGTGAACGCTCCAGAGCCGCCGCTTCTACACCGAGCCCTTCGCCGCGGCCCGGTCTTAAGCAGCCTGTGTTGTCGCTTAGCGGCAAATGGCTTGCATATTGTCCTGCAACGCCATCGTCGCAAATCGCACTGCGGGCGGTGGTCCCTGTTCCGGTCCATGGGCGGGCGCCCGGCTACAGTTCGATGACACCGCCGCATCTTCCACCCACAACCGCTGATGTGGATCTCCCTCATACCGAGAGTGTCATGAACAAAATTATGCGTGGTGCCACACAGGAGCTGATCTCGGGCGCCAAATGGGTTGGCCAGCAAGGCTGGCAAGCTTTTAATAACTACTGGAAAGGCAGCCCGGGAACTTCGGCGCCTCAAGCGCCCCGGTCACCTCCGTCATCAGCCTATGCAGGCCGACTCGATGGCCAGTTTCCGCCCACGCACGGCGGGGCGGCACCGGCCGTTGTCTCGAAAGAGCCCGGCCTTGTCTCTGTTATCGACATAACGGCGTTAGGCGGCTCAAGCACGATCCACCCCATCACAACGTTTGCTCCGACCCTTGGCTGCAGTTTCCTTTCGTTTTCGCCGACTGGTCTCTGGCTCTTTATCGCTAGCACCAAGGGTGATGTTCAAACTGTATGGGATTTGTTCCGCATCCAGTATACCAAGGCCTCGCCTCTCCAGGCAGTTAGTGTGCCGGGCACCTTGACCGGACCACGGGTTCGGCAGATTGCCCAGTTCTCCCGGATGACTGTGGCTCGCATCGTGGATGTGGCGTGGACCAAGCCCAACGGTGAACGTCTTGCCATGGTCACAGAGCGGGGAACCGTGCATCTTTTGGACCTGCCCTCGAGCGCGTTCACTTGGCCACCGCCCCGTAGGCGGGGGACGCGGCCACCGTATGGCGCTGGAGCTGCTGGGTCTGGTTCCGCTGGTACTGACACAGCAGGTGGGGGAACCGCTTCGACGGCTGTCTCCTATGCATCAAATGCGCTGACAACAGCTTTCGATGCGGCCCGCCCCCTTCTGACACGCCCCCGTCGGAGCAGCTCGAACGTCCCGCAGTCAACCGGCGCTATCATTGCAGACCATGCCAGTCACGGCGGCAAGATCATTGCCGCTGGCATCAGCCACTCCCTTGGGAAAACGGGCAATGCCATCAGCCAGCTTCGACATACTGGTGAAAACCGTGTGTCCCTTCCATCGGGACCGTTCGCTCCAGGGCCTTCGTGTGTTGCCTGGGTGGCCGGGAAGCGCCACCACTCTCTGTTTGTGTTGGGTGATGGCTTGGTCCGCCACTTTGTCAGTCGCACGCGGAAGAAGTCGTCGGGCCAGCGGGTCCTGCATCTTGGATTCAACAAAGACCTTCGGGTACCCAATCTGCCAGATGATCTGTTGTCGACGGCGGTCCAACACTATCTGGACCCCGAAGTCTTCTTGGACTTTGTAGAGCAGAATGACGCCGGGTCCAACACCATGGTGCTTGCCAACCATGCGCAGCACCCATCCGTGGTGCCCACCGCTGTGGAGTCGTCGATCCCACACGCCGAAATCGAGTCTAGCGCACCATATCAGCCTTTCCACACGGATCGGCGCATTGCGCTGTACGAATACGATCCGCTTCGGCAGGGTGCTCTGTATGCCCAGTCACAGTCTGCGCTTATCTACCCTTCTTCACTTTCCTCCCACGAACCGCCGACGGCTGAGTTTTCTGCTTTAACTATCTCCCCTCCAACACCTGCCCTCTCGGCCTCGCCAATGGACGATGACCTGCTCACAGCGGCTCCGTCGGTCACCGGCAAGTCCAAGTCTGCAAAGAAGCAAGCTAAGGCCGCTGCCAAGGCGAAACAGAATGAGCAAAACAAAGACCCAGAGCCTGCTTTGGTCGATACTCTTGAGATTGAGACCAGCAACGGTAATGGTAACGGTCACAGCGTTCCACAAGCTCCAACCAAGGCCAACAGCAGCTGGGTCTTTGGTCTGCCGATTGTGTCCACCCTCGTAGACACGGGCTTCCCGCCCATGTCCGAGGAAGAGTCGTTCAACATTAGCCACGAAGAGACACGGGCATTGCCAGCGTCGGCCATTGAGCGCGTGCTCGAGCAAGTGGGTGGCGACGAGCAGATAGTCGTAACCACGCGACGGAGGCGTGGTGGCGGACGTCCGTCGCCGGGTGACCCGGACGACGAGGACGGGTTCTTTGAGGACGACTGCGAGGTCCTTGACTTTGCGGACCAGAGAGTATAATTTTAATGGGCTGTGGTTGAACTACACAGTGTATCATGGGACCTGTTTTATTCGACGAAGAAAACAATCATATACTGCACTTTGCACTTTGTTTGGGTTTGAATACGGTGTTTCTCTCTTTGATCCAGCATCTTGTTCCCTTGCATCCTGCTTTGAGTTTGGGACCTTTTGTTCTCGGGCTGTTTTATATTTCTTGTCTCCATTGGGTAGCATAGATGCATTAACTTCATGCTCATCTCAACATCATCCGCGCATCGAGTGAAAGCTAATAAACAAGATGGCATAGCCATGGTTATTGACAATGGCACGCAGCAAAATCAAGGAATGTCTATTTTTATTCAGTTGTAAATATGTGTCCAGTCACCCGTACGTTTGTTTTGTTTCCCTCGTTGCCTTTGGCAGGTGTCATAGTAAGCAGCCGCGGCAGCACCATCGAGCCTTTTCTTCGAATTTTTTATTTCCAACAAGACCTCGACTTTCATGTGTAATTGGCAAGGACAGCCACGCAATGGCCGGTGGGGTGCATAGCATGCGCCATCGTGCCTGGTTCATCCTCCAGCCCATGCGCGCATGCATCCTCTTGGGCACATGCGCACACCAGTTCTCTCGGCACCTTGGCGTCTCGTTTACGCCTTCTTCTTGGCGGCAGCCGCCTTCGCCTTGGACGACTTCTTGCGGTTGCTGCGGATCATGACGATGCTAAGGAACGTGCCGACAACGGCCGAGCCCAGCAGGATGAGGATGACGGGGATGCGGATGGCCCAGACGCGCGGCGGGAAGAAGTTCTGGAGCGGGTGGTCGGCATCGACAAAGGGCTGGCGCGGGGAGGGGAGACGTCAGCATGGGGCGGCACATACGCGCAAGAGCATCTGCGCAAGTCTGAAATCCGAAAATTATAGAACGGTGGGCCGACTCACCATCAACAGAGCCCAGATGGTGTAGTAAAGGAAGACGACGGAAGCAGCCACGAGCATGGCGAGACCTGCAAGTTTGTCCAACTGCACACGCAGAGTTAGTAACATAGCAATGCCAGAAAAGGCACACCCCAGGATGCACTCACCATCGTCAAGAGACTCGGTGCTTTTGGTCGCAAGACAGGGGGGAACGGCGAAAAGCGGCGGCGAAAGTCGTCAGGGGAAAGAGATGACAACTGGTGGTGTTGAGGAAAGTCAAAGGAGCGACAAGAGCAGAGAGCGGAGCTCGGAGTGTATGCGAAATGCGGCGATGGATCAGTCTTCTCGTGTGGTAAAAGCAGGGTGCATGAGGGAGAGCATCGACGACGCGCATCGAGAGCCAGATGAAAGTTAGTATCGTGTTCTGTTCTCTTAGCCCATGCAGAGGTGCAATGCCCCCTGGCGCAACCTACTCCAAAACGGCAAGGCGCGTTTGCTGCACGCAAAGAGCTCCTGCTGCAGCAGGCACCTGTGGACCCACTTTGATTTGGTCGTTTCTTCGCTCGCACCTTCCCGTCCCAATTTTTTTCGCCTCCAAGCAAAAAGGCGACGCCACAGGCTGCAAGCCACCCATTTTTCGCTCCATTCACGTCTGCACTTGCCTTGCGTGCGCGAAGCGATCATCGTGAGAATTAGGCCCTTTTCCATTTTTGTTTTCTTTTTATTCCCTGAGACTGCACATTCGAGCCACAAAGCCTGCCCTCGACGTTCACAAAGGCGAGCTTAGGGGTGTCTGGCGACGAAACTGCGACGCGACTGATTCTGCACCGGCATCGTTTTCGACTGCCTTGACCAACAGGCCCCCCAAAAAGCAATTTCTGTTTGCAGTTTGCAGACTTTTGTCGGTCTTTGTGTCGTTCTCACCGTCCTCACATCCTCACGATGGCCGAGTCACAGTCACCCGAGCTACGCGACCGTAGCCGCGATGGAAACCGAACGGCCAGTGTCTCTCCGTCGCCAGGGCCGGCTGCACGCGACCGCTCCCCGTCGCCTCTCCCGCGTCGGTCGCCATCTCCTCCCCGGCGACGGGCCTCTCCTCCTCCTCGTCGACGCTCTCCTCGGCCGACCAATACACACCCCTCGCGCCGACGCACACCGCCACCCCAACCGACCGATGCAGAAAAGCAGGCAGCGGCCAAGGCCGAATACAACCGTCTCCTGACGGCACGGTCGGGTGGCGTGTACGTGCCGCCAGCGCGGCTGCGTGCTCTCCAGGCCCAGGTCCAGGACAAGACGTCCAAGGAGTACCAGCGCATGGCTTGGGAGGCTCTGAAGAAGTCCATCAACGGCATGGTCAACAAGGCGACCGCGGGCAACATGCGCCAGATCATCAACGAGCTGTTTGGCGAAAACTTGATCCGCGGCCGAGGCCTGTTGGCCCAGAGCCTGATCAAGGCCCAGTATGCGTCTCTGCCGTTTACGCCCGTCTATGCGTGCATCGCCGCCTGTGTCAACAGCAAGCTCCCTGCCGTCGGCGAGCTGCTGCTGCGCCGGCTGCTGCTGCGCTTCCGCAAGGGCTTCCGCCGCAACGACAAGGCTGTGTGTCGCAGCGCGACGACGTTTATCGCCCACTTGGTCAACACGCAAGTGGCCGACGAGATGATTGCCGCGCAGATGTTGATGCTGCTGCTGCACCACCCGACCGACGACAGCGTCGAGATTGCAGTCAACCTGACCCGCGAGGTCGGCAACTACATGGAGACAATGAACCCGACGATCATGGTCGTCGTCTTTGACCGGTTCCACCACATTCTGAACGAGGCCGATATCGACAAGCGGACGCAGTACGCGATCGAGGTACTGTTCCAGAACCGCAAGGATCAGTTCAAGGACCAGCCGGCGATCCGCGACGACCTGGACTTGATCGAGGAGGAGGACCAGGTGAAGCACCTGCTCGAGCTCAACGGCAAGTTCGACGACGAGGCGACGCTCAACATCTTCCGGTACGACGAGAACTGGGAGGCCAACGAGAAGGAGTATGCCAAGCTGCGGCGCGAGATTCTCAACGAGAGCGACAGCGAAGACGGCTCTGACCGGTCGGACTCAGACTCCGCCTCCGACTCGGGCTCCGATGACGACAGCTCTAGCGAAGACGAGGAGGAGGCCGCGCAAAATGCCATCGACATCAAGGACCGGACCAATGCGGATCTCGTGTCCCTGCGCCGCACCATCTACCTGACGATCCAGAGCTCCATGAACGCCGACGAGGCCGTCCACAAGCTGCTGGCCGTCGACCTGCCTGAGGGCCGCGAGAACGAGCTGCCGTCCATGGTGGTCGAGTGCTGTTCCCAGGAGAAGACATACACCAAGTTCTTTGGCCTGATTGGCGAGCGCCTGGCCAAGATCAACCGCCGGTGGTCCACCATGTTCGAGGAGGCCTTTACCAAGTACTACGAGACCATCCACCGCTACGAGACGAACCGCCTGCGCAACATTGCCTGCTTCTTTGGCCACATGCTCGCCAGCAACGCCATTGGCTGGTACGTGCTGTCGTGCATCCACCTCAACGAGGACGAGACGACGAGCGCCAGCCGTATCTTCATCAAGATTCTGTTCCAGGAGATGTCCGAGGCCATGGGCCTGCCAAAGTTGCAAGCCCGGTTCCGCGACGACGTCGACCTCAAGCCCAGCCTGGAAGGCCTCTTCCCCGTCGACAACGCCCGCAGCCTGCGCTTCTCCATCAACTACTTTACCAGCATCGGCATGGGTGCGCTGACCGAGGAAATGCGCGAGCGGCTGATCAACCTGCCCAAGCCGACCTTGCCAGCCGTGGCGGCCGCCCCGAGCGACCGTTCTGGTTCGCGCTCGCGCTCGGGCTCGTACTCGAGCTACTCGTCGTCGTATACAGGGTCGTCCTATTCGCGGACGCCGTCCCGCTCCCGCTCTCGTTCTCGCTCTCCTCGCCGGAGACAGCGGTCGTACGACTCGCGTTTGCCCTCCGGCTCTCGTTCGCGCTCCCGCTCTCTCTCCTACCGCTCCCGATCTCGATCATACACCGCGTCCCGATCGCCGCCGCGAGCCGCCAAAAGCGCGCGGGGCCGCCGGTCCCCATCGCGTTCCTTGTCTCGGTCTGCGTCTCGGTCTGTGTCGCCTGCACCTCGTCGCAACGGCAAGCAACCTGCCACCACCCGGCGCCAACGCAGTCGCTCCTACTCCTACTATTCTCGCTCACCATCG
Source organism: Sporothrix schenckii 1099-18 (assembly GCF_000961545.1). Classification (NCBI taxonomy): domain Eukaryota; kingdom Fungi; phylum Ascomycota; class Sordariomycetes; order Ophiostomatales; family Ophiostomataceae; genus Sporothrix; species Sporothrix schenckii. The sequence goes on from NW_015971142.1 coordinate 767,043, forward strand.
CCTCCTCCTGCGGCTTGGTCGGCGTCGACAAAACCAACCGCATTCAAGGACAAAGAGCGGCCCGTGCACCGCGGCCGTTCGATGACGCGCTCACGCAGCCGCACAGCGCCGCGTTCACCGTCTCCCCGTGGCCGTGGCCGTGGCCGTGCCCGCAATGGATACTCACGGTCACCGTCTCGGTCCCTCTCTCGCTCGCGGTCCCGGTCTCCATCGCGGTCGCCGTCGCGGTCGCCTTTGCCACCAGCCGGTGGCAGCCGCCGCCGCCGGCGCAGCGACAGCGTGTCAAGTGCTGGAAACGATGCGCCGCCGAAAAAGCATCGCCGTGGGGACTAGTTGTACCGCTGTTAGGATTTGGCGAGTAAATCGTATTAAATCCTATTCCAATTCCAATACTATTTTAGTACCGTTGTAATCGTGGTTGTTTTGGTGTGGTATGTGGACGATATCCTACATTTCTGAGATTATTTTCTCTACTTCCCTATCTTCTTCCTTACTTCCTGTCTCATGTACTCTAGCTTTCATGTCCGGTTCAGCGAATATTGTTTGGTTGTCTACAAAGAACTTTGAATTTCCAGGTCAGGGCAAACATCAATGATATAAAGACGCGCTGCGATTGTGAAGTATATACACCAAGTAAGGATATTGTTCCTATACCACCACCGCGGCCTCAGCCTCCTTGGTCGTGTCGTCGTTCTTGTCCGCCTCCTTCGTTTCCTTTTCCAGCTCCGCCTTGGCCTTCTTCTTCAACTGGATCGCGCCCTTGGCCAGCGCCTCTGCCGGCATCGGCCGCAGGATCGGCTGCACCACCCACCATGGCCGCTTGCAGCGCCGGATCGCTGCCGCCGACGAGTTGGGGTCGTCGACAATTTCTGGCTCGACCTCGGTGTCTGCGCCGGCCTCGTACTCCGCTTCGAATGCCTTGTCCTCACCCGCCAGCAGCGCCTGGCCAACACGCTTCTCGAGCATGGCCAGAATCCGCTCGTAGCCAGCCATGTCAGCCTTGCGCGTGCGGGCAAGTCTGTCGCGGATGTCGTGGTGCTTGCCGACGGCGTGGCGCAACAGGTGAAACAGGTGGGCCTGGACGGCGACAAAGTTGGGCGAGTTGAAGATTTCCTTGGGGATGGGTTGCGCGGGCGTGGCACTGCCATTGCCATTGCCATTGGTGTGATTGTCCTGCTTGCGCTTCTTTCGTGCCGGCTCGCCGTTTTCAGCCCCCTTGGGACCAGCGCCGTTCGTGTTGCTCTGCTCAGGCTCCTCCTCCTTCAGCCACTCGACGGGATCGCCGACAATGAACAGCGGCTTGCGAGCCGGCGGTGCAGCCTCGCCCAAACAATATACGTGCAGGATGTCGAGGTAGCGCCGCATGACGGCATCAATGCGCCAGCCACCGCGCCGACTGCCTGGACGGCTGCTGGTCCAGTATTCGCGGCGCGGGTCGGGGGTATGCCAGTAGTATTCTGGATCGGCCACAGCCGGCGCGGACGATTCTGGCTCTGGTGCAGATACGGAAGGGGGTGGTGGTGGCGAAAACAGCCCAGGGTTCGATAAGAGACCCTCGGCACTCATCACGCCGTCGAACCCTGTGGCAGCCAGGCAGCGCTCAACGTCGCCGTGCTCCAACACATTGCCGTTGGCAAACAACACCGTCTCCTTGGGCAGGTTCTCCCGCAGATACCGCAGCATCGTCCAGTCGGCAATGCCCGTCATGTGGCCCTTTTGCTCGCGCCGCCGCCCGTGCACCGTCAGAATGCTCGCGCCCGCCGCCAGCACCGTGCGCGCGTACTGCAGTGACGCCTCTGGTGTGTCCAGGAGCCGAATCTTGGCCGTCACGGGCACATCCAGGTTCTCATGTAAGGTGTGAATCAGCTTCGCAATCAGCTCTGGCTCTTCCTGCAGAAAAGCGCCGTAGTGGCCCTTACGAGCGATGCCCTGTGGGCAGCCCAGGTTCAGGTCGACGGCATCACAGTAGGGCGCTACGCGCCGAGCAGCGGACAGCAGGGCGTCGGCATCGTTGGCACAAAATTGGACAAAGAGGGGTCGGTCGATGGCCGGGTTGCCATCAAGAAAAGGGCGCAGGCCGTTGTCGGTGCCCACACCAGTGCCATTGGCGCTGTCACCACCGTTTTGCTGTTCACCGGTCTCGTTCGGAGTGCTCGTTGCTTCGCCCCTTAAACCGCTGTCTTCCTTGATGGCCTCAAAGTGTTGTTCGCGGTAGCGAGGGCTGTCGACAAAAAGGCGCGCGTGCAGCATCGGAGAATAAGCCAGAACAGAGGTGCGTTGGTCGGGCGGCAGGAAAGAACGTGTCAGCATACGCCAAGCCTGGCGAACAGAAGGTTAGCAAAGCATCTACACAGTGGTAAGCGACAAATGGAGGGGCACGAGGGCATACGAATTCGGACTGGTCGACCATAGGGGCGACAATGTGCTTTGGACTGCCAATGCTCTCGTAAAAGGCACGGCCGTGCAGCTTTTTCGAGAGGCCATTTGATGCCTCCGCCACTGGAGGCACCGCAGTCGCAGTTGGGACGGCGGCTTCTGTGGGTGACATGCTGGCAGTAGAGCGGCTGAAGTCAAATCTAAAAACGAATGAATTCGTGAAAGAAGACGAGGGGAGAGGGATGCAAGTTGACGGCGCTGGACGAAACGGCCGCGCCCAAGCCCACACCGGTCGCAGAATACGGGCCTCCAGCTTTTCAGGGTCTGTCGCAAAGGCAAAATGACAGAATGTCGTCGTGTCTGGGATTGTCGCAATTGCGTGTGGAAGACGAGAAATGTACGTGCGCCTCGTTTAAGTGATTAGAAAGTGAGTCCTATTCCGTCTTTCCGGTTGGGGAAAAAAAGTTTCTGTGGCGGGTTGTTTCTTATCGCGATAAGGCTTGGTCGACCACCACCTTCTGCCAACGCCTTGACACTTACCTTTTATGGATCATAGCGCAAGGCTGAGAAAGAGCGGGAGACCGAAAAACTGACGGGGTCCAAAATGCTTGGCTGTCGCGTCGTGATTGGCTAGCAGCCTGCATGTTGGGTCCAATCTTCAGCCCCGCGTCATATGCAGTTCAGTGGACTCTTTGGACCACTGGAATAGGAGACGCCCCCACAGGTGACGTTATTTTTGGGACTTTTGAGTGTTTCGTCGCCATAGCTTCCGCGCCACAATGCAGGACAATAAATTATGGTTTTATGATCAGGGGCTGCGTCCTTCCTTTATGCCAACGCATACGTCGGATCTTCTAACTTGCTTGTTTTGTTCACTTTTCATACGGATATTGTAATGGCTCTTTGAGTCGAATCGTCAGTGCTTTCCACTTCTGTGTCTGTTATTTTCTCAGCTGCTGCTAAACTAGAACAATGCACACACTCTCAGAAATTAGGCCGCCTGCAGCAGGGGAGGAGAAAACAGAAATGCCAGAAAGAGGGAAGAAAAAAATAAACGGAAAATGACAAGAAAGCCGACAGAAAGGAAAACATGACAGGGGAAAAAAATATGAGCGCGATCGCCATGACTAAGAAACAGCAGAAACGAGATAAGCTAAACCAATAAGGTAAAATAATAAAAACACTCAAGAAAAAGTACCGTAAAAGTCGCTGCTTGCTTGCACCACTGTTTTCGGATGCCCCAAAAACTCAAATCCGTCCGTTGTTTCGTCAAAGGACTTTTGTACTTGTTCCATCTTTTCAGTGGTGCTGGTCTGTTTTTCGTTCTTCCGGACCGTCTTAGGCAGAATACAAACTGAATTGCTCCTACCAGTCCGGGAAATCTCCTTTCTCTCCTCTCTCTCTCTGTCCTATTTTCGTTGGTGCAGTGCAAGTCCGTGTTGAATTTTGATGATCGTTTATGCCGGTTGTGACAGCTGTAAGTCGTGGACAGCCAAACGGTAAAACACGTCGGCATATTTGGTTTTTCAGCTGCCACGTCGGAAAAAAAGGGTCACGAGCCTGAACAACGCCAATACACCAAGACAATGCTGTTCGAGAGACAAAATTCTCGAGTAACAGAAAATACGGCTGCTGAAAATACAATATGCGAGTCGCAAAATATCGGCTTTGCTAATGTGCCGGACGATCGAAAACAATGTATGGTGAAGAGTATCCGCCGTTGTTCATGTTCGTTAGAAGAAGTGCGTGTAGATCTTCGAGTTTTCGTGAACCTCCATTTCCTGCAGCAGGACAGTGAGTTAGTATATACGTCGTAATTAGAAAAAAAAAAAACAAGAGCAGCGCAACGTACCATTTTAAAGCTATTCAGCTCCTCCTTGATCTGCTGAGCAAGCATAGGTGTCAAGCGGTTGCAGGTGGCAATCTCGCCCCGGCGATCGTACTCCTGGCTGTGCCATGTGTCGTAGAACACAATACGGGGGCTGAATGTAGCAGACCGCTTCATAGAGCCCTGCGGCGTGCTGCTACCACTGCGGCTGTCGTTGCGCAGACGAAGCGCCGAGACAAAATAGTCCTCGCCGCCAATAGCCACAGAGCCCGTCCGTTTATGGCCCTGCACATCATCGTTGGGCGTACTAGGCGCGCTCGACGCCGGTGATTCGCTAATGGGAGGCGGGTTGTACAGCTCAAGGGCGGGACCACGCATGTCCGCTGGACTTCGCGATGGGCTGGAGGCGCCGCTGGTGTTCTTCAGAATGCCCTTCCGGACAGCCGCCAGAACCTCAGCACGCTCCTTGTCGCCCTCAATGATGCTCTTCCGCGCCGCCGCCGAGTTGTCGGTGCCCGAGCTATCCAGGCGGTCAGATGTCATGGAGATGCGAGAGGCATCAATCGAGTTTCTCTCCAGCCGCGGGAAGCCAGTACCACCGCCGGTTTTATCGTGAAGATCTGAGTTGACATTGACACGCTCGCGCTCAGCCTCTACTGTCACCATCGAAACAGTAGCCTCAACGGCCTCGCCGTTCGACGTTGTGACAGGGCTGGCCACCGGTCCGTCTGCAGCTGGAACACCAATGACAGACTTGGGCCGGAACAGGCCGACAAGCGACCGTGTACTCTTCTTCATGCCGCGACCCATCTTGCGAATCATGACGGACGCAGACGAAGCCGTCGATGAGATGGACAGGTTGTCGGTCGAGCCCGAAAAGATCTTGGCGCCATAAATGCTGCTGCCGATGCCACCCTCCTCCTGCTGCTGCGCAATACGAGCCTGCTCAGCATCGTACGCCTCTTGGTTGGTCATCTCCTTCTGCAACTTGTTCGGCGAAGTCACGTTTTCAGTTTCTTCGTCCGGACCATCTGCCTTGCGGAAGTCGGCAGCACTACCAAAAGAGAACGCACGGCGGAGTTTTGACGTCTTGCTCCGAAGCCTGCCGCCCTTTTGGTTGATAGCAGAAAGATGGCGCATAGCAGGACTCTCGAGGTGGCTCGGCATCCCAGACGGCCGGGCCGCCGGAGCCTCGCGGATGCTACCAGCCGGGCTAGCTGTGTTGCCGTTTTGGTTGATGGCGGGAGGGGCCGTCACGATTGGACCGCCAGCATCGCTGCCTTCGCTACCAACGTCGACAGGTGTGCCAGTGAACGACAACGTGCTAGCCAGACGGCTGGTGACATCGGAAGAGATGCGGGGCGGGATGTTAATGAGTCTCGGGGTTTCCTTGCTCTTGTCGGTAAGCGCATCGTTCTGGTTGACAATGACTGCAGACGCAGGATTGGTAGTGGAGCCTGCAAGAGAAGACTTGTTCCGGTTGGTAGACTATACGAAATGGATGCCATGCATTAGTGAATCGGTTAAGCCCAAACCCACCCAACGTATTTCGTGATTGGGCAAAAGAGTGTTACTGCGTACGCAGGGGGAATTAAATAGTGGGATACTCATTCTTGTCAAAACACGTAATGGAAAAAGCACTTACAGATGGACGCGAGCCACTGCTGCGGTGAGATGCGATGCTCTCAGAGCTGCCGGCCTTTGTGTGATGCACCACAGGTTGGTGAGAGTTCACGGGCGTCAGAAGCTTTTCCTTGGTGGGGCTCCTTGGCGCAGGCTGTTGTTGCCGGCGGAAATCCTCGGGCCTTGGCAGAACAGGGGCAATCGAGAACTCGGAGGCGCTCAGAGACGACATGCTACGGCGACGGAACCGCTTCACATCATCACTGGACTGGCGATGCAGCTGGATGTCGTCGGCAGCCAAACCGCTCAGCATATTGTCGTGGAAACTGTTCCGGCGTGGATCCGCGCCCAGCTGAGATAGAGGCTGCGTGCGCAGCATCGAGGACTTTTGTTGCTGGTCGGGCAGGCTACTGTTGCTGCCGCCGTTCGAGGCGTACAGGTGGCCAACGCTGGCCATGCCGGAACCGGAAGGCACGGCAGAGGCCTGTGATTGTGAAGCCTGCTTCTGCTGTTGCTGCGACGAGTTGCCAGCCGGCCGCCTGTATCTGTCTGGGGAGGGCCGAGCAGGGATCGCTTGCGTAAATGAGAGCTGCGGAGCAGAACCAGTCAGATAGGCGGCGGACTGAGGTCGCGGTGTAGCAGACACACGACGAACACCCTGGGTAGGCAATGATGAGTCGTCGCGACTGCCTACGAAACGGTTCGCGGCAGGTGTGCCGGTAGCCAGGTTGTTCGTGGAGGCGCTGGCCGGCTGGCGGCTGATCCGTGCAAGGCTCTGAGCACTGTCGAAGCTCTGCACTCTGGGCAATTGAGGAGCGGTGTTGGAGGTCCGAGAGTTGCCGGCCGTGGTGTATTGTGAGTGCTGCTGCATCTGAGGCTGCCATGCATTTGTGGCGTGAAGGCTCGGGGTAGATGTGAATGCATATGGCTGGATCGGTGCCGTAGAGGAGCGGTAGAGTACAGGAGCTGCCCCCATGTTATTGGATGTTCCGTAGAAGCTGGTGCGCGGCTGCTGGGCAGCGTACTGCGACGAGCCCTGGTTCTGAGGAGGCAGCATGCCACCAGCGGAAGAAGGCCGTGTTTGAAGCATGGTCAATGATCCAGTTTGTTGAGGGTAGCCCTGGACCAAAGCAGCCATATTACCCTACCGCCTAGACAAAGAAGCTTAGTCTTGAGAGAGCGCTGCTGGCATACGGGTCAGTAAGAGACGTTCATGATAGCCACTAGGTAGCAAAGAGATGCGTGGGATGGAAAGACGCTGTGTAGTGAATCACGAGAGACTGTCCAAGATGGACGGAAGATGATGCAAGCTAAATGTTCATGGCCAGGAAAACAGACAAAACGCCTTTTGTCTTCACAAAACTTCTGATGAATGCAGGGGAATGTAGGTGAATGCAGGTGACAACAAGTCTGTTTGTCATGAAGCTTTCGCACCAAGATTGTGCGTGCTGGTTGTCTATTTCAGGCTCAGGCACAAGAAACCTTGAGCAACCCTCCTCGACGAAAGAGGAGAGTGAGCGGATTTGCGGGTTTCAATAAGCTGGGGGTGTGGCAAGACCGTTATATTGGTGAATGGGTGTGTGGGAGAGCTGTTTGTAGGGCAAGACGGGCGGCGAAGCAGGCAAGCAGCAAAGGATTTCACCAGGATGGTTTGGTTTGAAGAAGGTGGTATGGCATGTGTGGGCAAGGCGAGACACGCGAGGACGATGGGAGGTAGGACAGAACTAACAGGTCGGGTCGATACCGTGGTGACTTGTCAGACAGTGTCGACGAAGATCACGTTCAAGTGTAGGCGGTCCCAGTCATCCAGAACTAAGAATCGAAGGAGGAGACGCAAACGGGGGAGAAGAGGGAAATGAGTATGGTCGATTGGAATTGTGCGAAGCAGCCGTATTCGCTTGTTCGTAGGAGAAAGGAATATCGAGAAGGCGTCGAGAAGGCCACGCTCGTAGATACGAAAACCGAAAGATACGATGTTCGGTGGAAATAGGGAAATAGGAGATCGTTCGAGACGGGCGAGACGAAAAAAGAAGATCAGGGTTGATCGAAGCGGGAGGAGACGGTCGAGAAGCTGAAAAGAAAAGGACAGGCGAGAGAAATAACAAAGCACACAAGAACCAAAAAGTCAACAGAAACCCTCCAAAAAATGATCGTAGAAGCAGCGGAAAGAGGCGTAGTTTGCAGACGATAAATAAGTCGAAAGAGACAAAACGAAAGGAAAAAACGAAGAAGAGAAAGATCGGATAACGAGCGGAGGACAGAGCGAGACAAACGGACCCCGGTTGCTCTCCTTTAACCAGAGAAAAAGCCGAACGAGAAAACGAGCGAAGGACGACGAGCAACAGACAGAAAGGAAACAAGAGAAGATGAAGAAAAAGCCGAAACGGAAAAAGAAGAGGCAAGGAGAAAAGGAGACGGCCAGGGACGCGTGTGAGTTAGCACGGAGAGGAGAAAAGGAAGTGAGGTCGACAAAGAACGAAGGAAAGGAGCAGCAGAGGAAAAACGGAAGACGTAGGAAGGGAGAAGAGAGGAGACGAACTGACACGACGAGTAAAGGAGAACAGAGAGGAGAGAGGCGAGGCAGAGGTGGAGAGAGAGCCAGGCGAGACAGTGGCCCGCTGGAGCAGGGCCAAAACACACCCGTGGCTACGCACCGGAGCCAGGGAATACGGGAATGAGAAAATGAGATGGGGGAGGGGGCTTGCTGGCGCCGCAACAATGCAACCTGCTACTGCGACTACAGCAGGCTTGTGTATGTCTAAGAATGGGGGTGATGGTAGAGAAAAAACGAAGGCGAGATTAAGGGGGGGGGGGGGGGGCGTGAGGCCCAAAAAAACCAATGGATACTTTTGAGAGGGCAAGAGACAAGAGATACTCGCGAGGCAAAAGAAAACGGTAAAAATGGCAGGCGACGAAGTCTAGAATAAAATGCACAGAGGAGATGCGAGAATCTTGAAACGAAGGTCGACTTGAGGGGGAGTGAAATCAGAAAAGAGAGCCGAGGACAAGAAAGAGGCGATGATATGCAGAGGGCAAACAACCCCCAAAAGGCTGGGTATTACGCCCGAGATAGAGGCAAGAGCGACCGCCAAACAGCTGGGTAACGACTCAATGGCGTGGGCAAAAAGCAGGAGACAAAGCAGGGAAGGACCGACCGATGGCGCTGGATGGGCCGGAGATCGAAGAAGGCGCTACGCTACTGCGAGTGGATGCGGCCAGGAAGGCGGTTACGAGAAAATGATCGAAGCAAGAGAAAAGGTTGTGTGGAGCTCTTTCCACAAGTCGTACAACATGGACAGAGGCGCGGTCCAACGTGCACCCAAAAAGGTCGCGGAATACAAAACGTGCGGTGACGGTGCCTGAAGCGGTTTGTTTTCAGGGCCGTTTAGGGCGTAAGTCAGGGCAGCCATGCTGTTGGACAGAAGGCGATGCTGACCCCACTAGGCCCTGGAAGTTGCTCGATGCAGGTTGCTGCAGGCTGCTGCAGAGCACGATTCCAGGGGCCCCTGGAGATTTACACGCTAGCGCGTGTTGCGAGATGCACCAAAAGGGAAAGGGCCAGGTTCCAGCACAATAATAGACCACGGAGCACGGAGCACACAAGCGTTCAAAGAAGGGAAAGAGCAGCAATGCTCCGCACATGTCTCTGGCCAATTTGGAAGGACCTTAACCAGCCCAATTTTGGCTTGCAGGCGAGACAACTGTAGATATTACATCGCATATATTGCGAACACAGGTGGAAAGATGGAGTCTGTTGAGTGGCAAGGTTCGTAGACCTGGGCCTAACAAATGTCAACAACTGAGGAAATCATTGAGTGAGGAGGAAGACTTCCTGCTTGGTCTGACCTACGACATATCGCTGCCAAAAAAAAAAAAAAAAAAAAAGAAGAAAAAGAAGAAGATACTGCTGAAGCAAGACAAATCTTTTCCGGAACCGCTCGGTGCGAGAAACGCCAAATCTCAGGTCAACGAGACAAATGCGGCACAAATGCTATGTATTACAGAAGTACACCATAAAACAACACCGTACAGGATTCAACACGCTGCATGCTTTCGATTATGCCAGACCAAGGCAGCCAAGATATGAGAAAAGGGGCGATCTGATCTGTCTTGCCCGGGGTTGGGCGGAGGTGACAGGGACGTCTCCAAATTACAAGGCAAGATACGACATACATCTGCACATTACCACACCAGAAAGCCTAAGCGAGGACCATTTGTCTTTACCCTTAGTCCTTTTTCCCTGTACTATCAAGCGCGGTCTCATCTCGACGGCTTCGGCGACATACTTCGTAGTGTTATGTGCAGATGCGGCATGTATGAAAAAAAATGTAATATTTACAATCTGTGCAGCACGAGGCGTCCCAAGACAACCAAATATTAAAGAAAACGGGATCCCGTACCCCAAGACCGAGGGCCCAAAGGACTAATTGCCCTGTCCCCTTGCCTTTGCCTATGCATATGCGTATTTTCCGTGTTTTGTCTGACGATGTGCCGCCGACACCAGCGACAGTTCGTCCCTTTTCCCGGTCGAAAGCCGTGCGGCAATCGTCGACAGTGCGTGAGCAACAGGGACAGGGTTGAGCCTTTGAGGTGGTAAGTTGATTTATTTTTTTCTTTTACGAAGTATGTTTTTCTTTCCTTTTTTTTCTCTTTTGTTTACGGTAGAGCAGGCGCATGTCTCACCAAACTCCACGTACGATTACCGTTCTCCACAACTCTCCGTAACACGCCGGCCCTCTTCAGGTCGCACATCGCCATTACAACGTGCAGTGTAGGGTCCCATACCAGCAGTATTGAATGTACCAAAAACAGAGTGTTATTTCGCTTGGCTGCACGTGGAGAAAAGACAACCAAGCTGTCAACCTACCCTGCATTTTGAGATTCTCTGTCAGATGCAGACAGGAGAGGGGCATGGGACAGGATGATGGATTAAGCATCTCGTCTCCTTCCCAGTGCAGCATAAAAACTGGTTGAATGTGCCACCGTGCGGACGGAGCATGGGTTCTCGCCAGGGGGGATGGAACGCAAGGGCCAACCCCAGAAAAACACAAAATAGGGGACGCTTTTGCGAGGATGACCAGACCACTACGAAAGTAAGCAGCCTTCTTTTGACATGGGACACCCGTCTCGATTGCTCTTGATTGTGGACGGGCCATTCCTGCTGGCTTGGTATGAATTCTGCGCAGTGGCAAGAAAAGATGTGAAGTTAATCAAGGAGGCACGGCGACTCTTCCGTGTAAATCGGCCGGGCCAGGCCCTTCGCCAATTGCAAAATGCGGATTCAATACAGAATACAAGGCTCAAATTTGCAGGACACGGAGTGCGTGACAGTGCGGTCTCTCCCGTGTCTTGTACTCGCAAAAACCACCATAATGAGACAGTTACCGATCCACAGGTGTTCAATAAGGTGCAATAACAGCCATGGGGAAGAAGGCTACACAGCTCTGTTGTACACTTTACTGTACCAGTGAAGCCCGTGTAAGAGACTCTCTGGTCTTGGCATGCCCGTCGCTAGATTGTCGACCTATTTCTTCCACACAAGATACGTCGTGTGAGGAAGCCAAGCAGCAGCACGGAAAGTCGAGTGGGTGAAGTGGGTGTGGTGCTTTAGGGAGGCAACGGGCTCGTGGGAAAACGGGGGCAAGCAAACAAGCAATACGGAATGGGCAAAACTAAAAGCAAAAAATATGGGACGACAACAACACAGACAACAGTGGCAGGCCAAGCGTCAAGCGGCTATGAAATGGAATGCTCGTCCAGCGCCCGTCAACAGAAAAGGGGTTCTTAGGGTCTGATTCTCGTCATGGCTGATCTACAAATACAAGGTGTGTTTGCTGTACGATGTATGGAGAAAATGCAAAGTAGAAACAAGGGGAACCACACCAGAGCAAAACAGGCAATTGCTAAATTACGAGGAGCGGGGGGCGAGGGAACAGGGCAGGAAGAAACTGCGAGAGACGCGAGGGCGAAGGATAAGGCCGTGCGTATTCGTAGGAATGGATCAATGAGATCAGGCGTCCTCGGCGTCGTATCTGCAGGGGAAAACAAGACCCTGACAATGGCGATCGAGGAGACACGAATCAGAACAAAACAAAGAAAGAGAAGCAGCTGGAGCTGCACACGAAATGCGGTCGTCTTTGACACCAACAAACAGGAACGAACCGCAGAGCACAAAATAATCACTGCCAAACCAACCAGAAGGAAAAGAAAACAAAAAAGCACCTGTCTGTAAAAATAACGTGTAAGACCTGTCTGGATGTCTTGATCCGTTGTCAGGTTGTCTACGTCGCAATTACCTACTGAACCTCGTATTTTTCTATTCTTGTCAGTTTTGCTTGCGTAAACAGGCGATGACGGCCAGTTCGGTGATTGAGTACATTGGTAATCCGTATGGCCGTCGTATAACGAGTAAGTCCTCCCCACTTTCTGCGTCACCTTTATGTCTGGCCTAGTTCTTTCGTAGTTGCGCTCAGACACGCTCTCAATGTTTGTTTTATTCGCCGGTACGGTATGCGACACAAGGATGAGGTTGGTACTACACATCTAGCAAGAAAAAAATAAAATACAGAAACGAGCAAGCAACGAGACGACGAACGGCTGAGTGGAACTGAAGTGGCACTGCGTGCGGACAGGGAGACGCGTCGTAGGAAGAGCACTTGTGATTGGCCCCGGCCTGGGGGGTAACAGTGCATTCGTAATATTATGACGACCAGGGATGAGAATGAACGAGAAACAAAATAGGGGGAAACTGGCCTAACCCAACGCATCTCGGCACGGCTTCATTGAAATCCCCATCCACTTTACGCGTTTTTTTACGGTGGCACCATTATTTTGCGGTTTCTCGTCCTTTTCTCGTTCTTGGACCCCTTTTTACAAACAATGTGGCCCCCGTTATCTCTGCTTGGGGCTCCTCTTTCAGTAGAAACCGACCAAGAGTGGACACATTAGAGAGCGCCTCCTGTGCCGCCCATCAGCAAGGCTGTGCGGAGTATTACCAAGAAGGTTGGCGGGCTCAGAAGCTCAGACAGGACCAAGTTCCAGAGATCTTAGGCAAGCATTGGGGTTGGGTCATGCCGAGTCCTTTTGTATAAATTGTGAAGGTCCCATACGTGTATGTTTTATTGATTGTGCCTCTCCGCCTCAGTTTCGTCTCCTTTCTTACCAGCGAAAGCTTGAACGCCCCATCAAATCAACAACGCCTGCTTTGTCCCGTTTGCTCTTGCGTGCCTATCACGTAACGGCCGATCTGCATATTTCTCCTCCGCTTTCGACATTCCTAACCACCCAAAGTCCCTCCCTTTGACCCCACGCCCTGGGCCGTCTCCATCATAAAAGAGCTCAAAATGGCACTAAATATAGGACGGAAAGACTGGGCGTTTGACGATTTTCTTGTCGATATGGGCCCGCTGGCCCGTTACAGTGACTCGTGTGACTCGCATGCTTTGTGTGCTTCTTTCGCGGAAATGCTTAGCTGACGTCGTCCAAAATGGTGGGAAACAGCTGAAACTGAAACGACGCTTTTGAGCACGGGGAAGCTCTCTACAAGCCACATCCTCGCAGGATACCATGTTTGCGAACAAAATACGGAGTACGTGTGCGTGTACACTATCCGTGATCCTCTCTTAACATTAAAGGGTAAAGTCAGTAGTCCAATCGACAAAGCAGCTGTAACATGGCTCCCAGCCTGCCCGGCTTCCAAGATGAGAAAAAAAAACACCCCTCAACTACAACACATATGTCGTGTGTATGTCGTATATCCTTGTCTAAACCTGTCTTGTCCCTGTTTTTAGAACAGGGCAAAGGCAACAAGAATCCGTACTTGTCCTCGATTTCCTTTCTTATCCATTCCCCCTACCGCGTATTTCTTGTCTACAAGATACGCGCGATCTGCTTCCCAGATTCTTGCTTCAAAATACTCTTTGCCTTCTTTGGTCCCAGCGACTTTGAAAGTGCCGGTTCCTGATTTCTGATCTGCCATCCTCCTCTTCTTTTCGCCCCTCCGCCTTGTGCCTTTCGCCCTAAGACCCCTTTCCCATTATCATGTGCCTATCCACACAACCCAACTACGCTCTCACAGTCTTCTCGTGCTCCGTCTTCCGTAGTGGGGCCTTGTTTTCGTCACCGTCTTTCCCACCTTTCCTGCCGCATATGTACTTACATGTCGTGCACTTGTGATACTACTCGGCACAACACTAACATACGTAGGCATGCCAGCTGAGGCAACCAAGATTTTCTTCCTCGTCCTGCCCGGTCCGTCACTCTCCGCCATCACATCAACAAGCGCATAGTGAAGGCACCAAATATGCAGGAATCATGCACTATCAGTGGCAAACGTGACCGCAATACAGCCGGGGGGTTGCACTTGGTACAAGAAATATTTCCTAGCCTGGCTCCCTGGCTCCTGTGTATCTTTGTGCCACAAAAGGCACATGTTTTCCTTCGTCGATTTAGTGTCTTTGCCGCAGAAAGCGCATGGGTCACAGATGGTTGGCAGAACTAAAGAGAAAGCGTAATTCCAAAATCACCGTTGCTGAGCCGTCCGCACTCAAGGCTCAGAACTGTTGCATCGTGCTTTTCTTTTTTTCGTCCCTCTTGACACTTGCTTCGAGTCGTATCATCATCAACGCGGTTGCAGGGTGCGAAATGCCCCACCTCTTGGGAATTTTTCTTAGAAGACTTTGTATTGAACCTCTATCTCCCCTCATCCTCCCTCCTCCCACTATGTATGCAGTACGACCCCAAAGTTTTTTTTTTCCACCCTAGTCTCTATTTTTCCTTCATCTTCCCGACCAATGTCCTCCCCTCCTACAGAAGATCTTGGAGGGGTTCATTCCTTTTCATTCGTTTATTCTCCCGGGGTTGGCCAAAAGGTAACGGTGGTTTGGTTCATCTTATCTCGCCGGTCTTGTTCCCCGTCCAGCTTTTCCCAAAGAATGTTGGCCATTCATAGTGTTTGGTAGCCCCCGTTGCGTCCTCCCCTCCGTCTTCTGACAATGGCGGTGAGGAAAGGTGCGTCCCATTCACATTACACCCGGCCCCGGATCAATAGAGACGTTTTGATAGTGTCCTCCACGAGAATGGAAGAAGACTAGTACGCAACTGCGAGAAGGAAATACAAGGCGAGGAAACGAGCATGGTTGCACTGCATACGAAAAGGGTCACCAGGAGTCGAACCCCAATGCAGTCCAGTATGTCTTCCGTCCCCAACATCCCTCTACGTACAATGTGCCTACGTACTCTTCCTCAACTTGATCTGTTTTCAAACTCGTCCTATGTGAACAACGTGTTCAGGCGTAGGTGCGGGCTCAAAATGAAGTTCCCATGTGTTAAGTGACGAGGGAGGCAATGAAAAGCAAATGTAAGGTTTTACTTTTTTCAATCGACAAACAAACAAGGATGTCTACGATGTCTTCGGTGCAGAATCGGGCATAGAGCTAGCACAGAACGTCGGTAGCCAACCTTCTTCGCCGTCAACGCAGCCCAGTTCGTGCCGAGTGTAGGCAACAGGAACGCAATGAACAGGAGTGGATACAAAGGGTTGTATGGCTGCAAATATGGCCTCGTCGCCAAAGAATGGGAGGACCTTGTATCGACGGCAATGAAGAGCGGGCGGCAAGGCAAGCAACGGGCGAGGTGCAGTGATTTTCAGTGCATTTCGATGCGTCTTACTTGTCATCCGTGTCTTCCCAGACTGCCTGTGAAGGTGTTTTGTTTTTTCTTTTTGGCTATTGCCCTAACAAGACAATGATCACGGGATGCAAAGTACCATTTGATAAAACCAGCCTCTTTATCTCGAACCCGTACTCGTAGGCATGATTTAAAAAGCGACAAAAGATTTGCCGCCGTCCATGTCAGTGAGGGGAACATATATGAAGAAAAATGGTAGGTAATATCAAAGCGAGCATGGCTAGAATGAAAAATCTAAGTTAAAATCCGTTGGTAACGTCACACGGCAAAGCGGCAGACATTGTAAATACTGGTCTCCGTCTCCTACTGTTTCTATTTTTTCCTTTTTTTTTCGTGTTCTTTCTCGTTTAAAATATAGAGATTTTTATGGGAAAATATTACGAAGTTAAACAGAATTTCATGTCAACGAATATTCTACAATCCCCGAGCATAGAAATCAGAAAAAATGAGAGTAAAACCAAGCAAGCATCGTCTCCATGGCCTTCCTGCTTTCATTAACCGTATTAGGCCTTTCTGCCATACATAAATACGTTATATGACCCCATGCCTGGGACGTCTGTGTATATCACGAAAATGGCAAAGCCTGCTGGACGAAAAAGCAACATGTTTCACATTGCACATCCGGCCATGCATAAGAGAGCCACATAAACAGGACCAATGGCTGAAAGAGGACAGCAAAACTATCGCATGAAACGAAAACACAAAATGAAAACACATTGTCGAATATATGTCAGATATATTGCGGGACACTTTGGCTTTTCATATGCTGGCTTCTCCAATGGCGAGCGGCTTCTGTCGTCTTGCAAGGCATTTGGGACGGCCCAGCAGTCTTGAAGCCCTGGTCCTTGTCGATTCAAGTAGATGGAACAGAAGGGAAGGAAGAATAAAGGAACGCGGCAGAACATAAGAAAAATGATTACGATGACGACAGCTGTCGTGAATTGCCATATGAGGCTATTTTCAGCCCTTTGGCGGGGTGACTCGGTGAAATGTGGTTTCTATTATTGTTTTCCCTGTTGCAGCATCATTTTTTTGGTGATTTTCAGAGAGGAATGCTGCCTCTTCAGAATAGGAAACGAGGCTTGACGAAAGATGAGTGCAGGAATGAGCAACAGGGCAACACGCTGAAACTGGTCGCATAGCAGGCTCGTAGGGCGTACCCTTCCAAGACACATCAATCTCACTGATTCATCCAGAGTTTTGCCAAGGGATTTACATGTTCTTTCACGTTTATCAAATGCTGAGGCTCATTTTGACTATTGGCCGGAGAACTTGGGTCTGGCCGCTCTTATGCATTTCTCCTCTGGAGAATTTCTCATTTTTATAACTGGCCGGCGTCCGTATTGGTGCTAAGGAGAGCACTTGCTGCACGACACCATCTTTTTGTCGTCCATTGTAAGAGGCTGAGATGAAGTTGCCGTACGTCACAACTTGGTCGCTGTCACGTGCAGGACCTGCCTTGTCTGAACGTCCAAATAGGGCAAGTGCGGCGGCGGGCAACGGCGGTTGTCGATCGGCTCTAAGCCACCACGATACGGGGGAATATGGAGTCACTCTTCATTTAAAGCGTCACTGTGGGTCAAGGGCAAGCGCAACCGTCACTGTCGACTTCAACAGGTTCCTTCCTCCGCGATTGCGGCTCTTTCCGTTTTCGAGACGTTTTCGAGACGGTATTTTTCACGACAAATTCTTTGTGCAGCCTCCACCGCTACCGGCTCTTTCAATGTTCGCGAGACCAATGCCCAGGTGATTCGCATCGGCCACCGCAAAGCACTGCCCCTTCTCACCATGGTTGGCGTACCTCGAAGTCGCGGCTGCTTGCTGTGCGTCCGGCGCCGCGTGCGCTGCGACGAGGGCCACCCGGGCTGCGCCAAGTGCGCTACGTACGGCGTCGACTGCCCGGGCTACGATCGGTCGCTCAAGTTTGTGTCGGGCAAGCACCAGGTGCGGAGGAGGGGACAGAGCGGCAGGGAGCGTGCGGCGGCTGCAACCGAGCGCAGCGACAGCACAGCTTCATCGGCCTCTGTGTCGCCGCACTCTGAAGGTGGCAACTCCGGCCAGAGTAGCGGCAAAGGCCATGGCAAGGGCTACGCCATGGGCTACCGCCATGGCCAAAGCGGTATTGTCGTGCCTATGGTTGTCGATCTGATGACCTCTGCGTATGCCAACGGCGAGGAATTCTTGTCGGCCGCGACCACGATCCCGCCGCGTCTTCGCGACGACCGCGCCGCCTACGTCAACACGATCCTCGAGATGGTCGACATGGACCGCCCTCCCAAGGAGGCGCTCTTTTACGGCTCGTGGTTTCGCAGCGTGCCCGCACGGCTCGGCCGGAAAGTCACGCTCGACAGCGCTGTGTGCGCGCTGGCGATGCATCTGCTGGGCAAGTCGCGCGGCAACGAGGTGATGGTTGTGCAGAGCCGGCATCTGTACGGCCAGTCGCTGGAGGCGTTGCAGGCGGCGCTCAACCACCCCGTCGAGTGGCGCTCGTCCGAGACACTGTGCACGACCATGGTCATGTGCCTGTTTGAGCTCTTTGCCGATACGTCGGGCAACTCCAGTGGCTGGCTGCAGCATTCGAGCGCGGTATCGAGTCTGATGCAGCACCGCGGCACGGACGGGTTCGTCGAGGCGTGGGACCGTGCGATGCTCTTTTCGTTCCGGTCCATCATCATCATGAACGCGCTGTTTACGGGGCGCGACTGTTTTCTGGCCGAGAAAAAGTGGCAGCGCCTGCTCAAAAGCAAATTCGAGGGCGTCGATTTACCGCTCAAGGACCTCCTGCCCGCAGACGCTGTGGCCGTCATCGACCGCCATGTGGCCCATCTTGCGCGTCTGCCCAGAATTATGCGCAACCTCTGGGTGATCCGCGAGACGCGCCAACACGGTCTGCCCGTCGACCAGGCTCAGGTGGTGATGCTGCGGCGCGACGCGGCCAGCCTGCACGCAACGTTCCGCGCCTGGTATTCGGAGGCGTCTCAATTTCTCGGGGACTCTGTGTACACCGAGGTCCCATCCAACATGCCTGCCGACGCACCAGCCTCGCCCTACGCAACGGTGCTCGAGTACCCCAATCCATGGATCTCCAGCATCTACCTGAGCTATGTGACGTCCATGCTGATTATCCAGGAGAGCCTCAACCAGTGCGCAGGCGCTCGATATGAGATGACTGTGGCGCAGGCTCGGGCCCAGGCCCAGGCCCAGACCCAGACCCAGCCCGACACGGAGGCGAGTGTTGCACGTACGACGACGACGACGACGACGGCTGGTGGCACAGCCATGAGCTCACCGACTGAGGCACCTACCGTGTCACCCACCACTAGCAGCAGCGTCAACGTGCACAGTGATACTGGCTCCCTATTTGTGCCTTCGGCCTCCCCTCTGTCGCCAGGTGGGACCGACGGCGACCTGTCCTATTCGCCCAAGCAGCTCTTGCCCTCTTCCACCGACCCCTGCGACGCCCTGCGGCTGCAGGACATTGACGCACCCGTATCGGCCGCGCGGCCTTTTGAAGCGTGCAACCGTCGCCTGTGCCGCATCATCTTCCGCTCGTTTGAGAAGCTTGGTGCTGGCCTCATGGGGCAGTACCGCATTGGCTTCGCCATGCGTGTGGCCTACGAGTTTGCCGATGTACCGACACAGCTGTGGATCCGCGCGCTTCTAGATCGCTCTGTCAAGACGTTTGCGTCCTCGCGGTCCGACACCTATCCATTGCCCAAGCCCAACGAGTTCAACTACAACTGAGAGGACGACGTGGTGTGAGAACGCAAATGATATATTAAAGATGCGATGCCTTTGACCAAACGCTATAGCAAATGCAAAGCAGAGAAACCACCGACTACCACGCACCAGCCCTGCTTCTACAAGAGCGCTTTTTTCAATATAAACCGGAGTGCGTCACCCCCGTTGCGCGTCCCATATCCTTGGTGGAATGCGGCGTCTGTGCCGTTGGCACAGAACGGGTCCGGCGAGTCGCAGTACGACTGTATCCGTGCCTGGTACAGCGGACACTGGAACCCCACGGGCCGCGCCGCGAAGCCGGGCGCAGTGGCGTTGCCCACGTTGTACGGCAGGCCTGCCACGTGCCGTGGGTTGCCCATCATGATAATCGCCGCTACGTTCTTGCCGATGGCCGTTTGGATGAGGGGTGGCGTCGCCAGCAAGCTGTCCCCGTCCGGCCCGCCGCAAAAAGCATTGTCTAGAATCTGCGCGCCCTGCGAATAACCGTGCATCACGAGTACGGTTTCGGGGCACTGCGCCGCAAACTGCGTCACCTGCGCCAGCACCGCCAGGACACCTGCCGTCACGCTGAGACTGTAGCTTCGGTTGGAGTTGCCGGCGGCCGGGTAGACAATGGCCTCGGATGTGGCGCCGGGAAACGCTTTCAGTATCAAATCGACGAGGGTGCTGGCGGAACCAAAACCGGGCGGCGCCGTGGTCTCACGGGCGGCAATGACGTGCAGTTGCGGACAGACGAGGGGCGCGCTGGCGTTGGCATTATTGTTGGCGTTGTCTTGTGAGGCAGCAGCAGCAAGGGAGGCTGCAGACATTACTGTACTGGCTGCCAGCAACACCGACGTGATGAACCCTGACCTGGCCTTCATTATGGTTTGGGCCTGTGCAATTGGAGGGACGAATTGAAAGGTTAGATGGGTTAGAGAACAGGATGGGAGTCGGCGCACGCAAATTTGATGATATTCGTCATCAAAGGCGTCTCAAGACAGGGCAGGCTAAAGTGGTACATAGACGGCGCTTAAAAAAAGAAATGGAAATGATCATTGACTGCGACTGACGAAGATGGTCAAGATACGCAGCCGTCCCCGGGTCTTGGCATCTATTTGAGAAAATCCTACCTACCTGAGAGAACAGACACGAGAACACAAAAGAAACGCCACAAACGAACCGCCTCGCCGTGTTTGCCCCGTTCCCTCAAACCCCTGATCCTTGCCTCCTGTTCAGCCTTCCCTTCTTCATCGTCGTGGTCCGGAATACGCGCAGGGAGAGCCGTGCATTGACGTACACTGAAGGAACGGATGCAACGTTGAATGAACCATTGTGTACCACGATGTAGGCGTTCTACGACGGCGGTTTTGTGGCCAGTATTGCCGCCTCCAGCCTGTGATCGTCTTTCCGGCTCAGTAAATAGGAACAAGACAGGCTATTAGTCTTGATCGTCGTCGATCACGCAAGGACGCCGCAGAACGTCGAGTAGTTTCGGTCGCACTGTCTATCTCATTTTGTCTCATCTCTTCTTCATCCCTTCTTTTTCTCAAGCTTGACCCTTTGGACAACAAAAATGATCTCCGTGTCCGAAACACCGTCGGATGGATGGTTCAAGCTCAGTGAATATGGTGAAGAAGAAAATGAGTGATCACAAAAGTGGCAAAGGGTAACGTGTTCCTTGTAGAACGTACGAGCAAGTACAAAATGTCAGGTGAATAAATAAACACACTCCGAAACCATGGTGTGTAATTGCCGCTAAACCTCCGAGATCATGGGGAAACCGGAAGTCAAAGCGTCTCACACACATAGATTGCCTTGAGACGGTTTTCACAGTATGATTTTGCACTGTCGCGTTTTCCTTTAGAAATAAAGAAAATAACGAAAATAAAGAAATGAACATAAAGTTAATGCGGTCAAAGTGGCCAAGCAGCCACAACACCGTGTTACGAAACATGGTGGATATTGGCTTCTAGAACAATTGCACACCCTCACATATAAGTCAATAAATGGGAAGAGCCACAGAGCTGCCATTCATTACACAACAGAAATGCACGCCACTGCACGATGCACGCGAGGCACACAATAGTATCGGAGGTCCGGGCCAGTTCATTCATCCACGTGCCTCGTATCGTAGCTGAATTCTCCTCCGTCGTCCTACGCCTTCTTGCACTGCTTATGAAACACTTGTCCCTTCCCATTCACCCGGGCCTCGACGAATTGTTCTGACCAACCTGATATGCACAGTCTTGGGATACAAACATGCAATAGAGAGTATTATGCAAGTATATACAAAAACAAAATATAAAGACTGCCGACGAGCATCGAAGACACGACAATATAGTGACTGCATCTCTCACCGAGACACGACAGGGTAAAGCACAAACAGAGCCGACAGCAAAGGCATCCAGAACACCGGACTCCCTCCCCATGATGGCATCAGCCGATCCGGAGCTCCATTCTTGGTTCCATTGCTTCCACCGCCGCTGTCACCGCCACTACTGGCGGTTCCCCAGACCAACACCGCCTGGCCCGGTGCATTGCCGTCGTCGATGCTGCAGACTGCGCTGCAGCTCCCACCTCCGCTGCTCGTGTCTTTCACCGCGGGCGCATTCGTTGCCGTCGCATTGTACAGCACCTCCCACCACTGGATCTGCAAGTGTGCCTGGGTGCCGGGCGCCATGGTGCCCGTCCACTTGCTGCCGTCGCTCCAGGCGTTGAGGTGGATGCTCGTCGGGTCCCGCGGCGTCTGGAACGAAATGTTGGCAATCTGCTGGCCGTTGACGTACCACGTGCTCTGGCGCGGCGTCCAGTCCAGCCGGTAGACGGCCCAGTCGTCCCAGCCCAGGCCGTCGGGCAGCGTCACGTTCTGCGTCGCCGCTTCAATGATTTCGCCCTTGTCGTCGAGCGACGGCTGGTTGGTGCACTGGACGTGGTCGCGGGGGTATTTTGTGAGGACCTCGAGGTCGACTTCCTGGAGGACGACGTCCTTTCCCGGGGCGGCTTTGCCGGCACTGGCGCCCGGGGACGGCGATCCGTCGCGGTAGGTAAACATGCCCATGCAGCCGCCGGGATCACCAATGGTACGTGCCAGCATGCGCATCGACAAATACTGGAACGTGTCGTTTTGCGTGACGATCTCGGCGGCCGACTGGAACGCCGCGTGGCGGGCGGTGCGCAGCGTCAGCCAGGTCGAGCTGCTCGAGTTGTCCGCGTCCTTCTCAATGTAAATGTTGTTGAGCGAGTTGATGCGCAGCACCGAGGCGTTCGCCGCGCTGTTGTTCCAGTTCTGCGACTGCCAGAAGGACGTAAACGTGCTCGAGGTAAAGTAGCCGCTCGTGGCCGGGGCGTTGGTCGCGCTTCCTGCGTCCGACAGCAACGACGGGACGCTTTCGTACTGTGCCAAGGAGCGGAAGTCGTAAAAGGCGTGATGCGCAAAGTACGCCGTGTCGGAGCCATTGGTGACGAAGCAGTCGCATTTGGCATCGTCGACGGGAATATGGGTGGTTTCGAGCGCCGGGGCGGGTGGTGATGACAATGGTTCGTCGGCGGCTGCACATTGATAGGAGGATACCGAGACACAAAGAAAGAGAAGCGTCGAAGCTAGAGACGTAGGCCGCTGCCTACGACTCCGGCGAGTCATTATCATCTTCATGGAGGAAGATGCCTTCAAAATCCCAGGTAGGTGTGCTACTTATTAAGCTCCAGATCATATCCACCGCGCTGGTGATCCTATTGAATCCTATCGACTCAAGGCTTGGTCGTGTGCGCCCGGAGATGTCGTTCAATGGCCTCTTGCTTTGTGCGATTGTCCGCCTGCCCGAAGTTCCGCTGCAGCGTAACTAGCGATGGTGGAGGACCGATGCGATTCTGCAGGGATATTCCTGTGATGCCTTTGAAAAGGCCGTTTTGCGAAGATGGTGAAATATAGAGTATAGAGATGAGAGGACAGAAATCAGAGAAAGAAAAAAAAATCAGGAAAGGTGGAAAGAAGACAAGGACAAAAGGGACATGAGGCGAAATCTCGTCATTCCCCCTATCTACACACGGGAAACACAATAATGGGCAAACAACGTTCGTTAGGATACACCAAGGCTGTGCCGTCTTTTTGTTAATTCTGCTTTGGCCAGACCGTCTTGGGGTCTGGATCGGGTTTTTGGCTGCACCACTCCATATTTTAATTTAAGACTGTCGAGGGTCTCGAGATCAGCCTAAGATCAAATCACCTTCCAAGATAAACCGTCAGTGGATATAATGACAACCACCAAACGCGTGGCAAGAACGACTAGAAGTCCAAGTTGCGAAGGTCTCGTGGGCCACTATCAACGCGTGGCCAAGTGATAGTATGAAAAGGAAACGAGCCTGCATAAAAAGAAGGCAAAGGAAGGAAAAGGGAAAATACATTCGTGAACGACGCAGCGGAAAGTATGTCGGCATGCCCAAAGTTCGTTCCGGGTGAATGCAATGACAGACGGTGCCTGGTCTGCGGTCTGCTTGCCGGATTATATGTGTCACGGACTTATTGATAACTCTCCTTGTCTATGCCTAGAACCATGTTGCTGGTTTTGTTTTTTATTTCATTTTTATTTCCCTGTAGTTTAGCCACCACACACCACTTGCCACCCTGTCATGAAAATGTGCCAAAAATAGGACTTTGGCTTTACCTCGACGGTAAAAGCAACGATAGAGAAGCATATATGAACGGACGTATTTTAGTATGCAGGGACCGCGGTTGTGGGAAATTGCTTCCTGATGAAGTCAGACGGCTGCCTTGTTGCTCTACTCGGGTGATTCTCCCGCAGGAATATGCACTCTGGCACGTCCCGTTACTAGGATATGACTCTATTTATGAAGGATGGAGACTAGATACGTATCCTGGCATGTGCTCACAAAGTCTCAAACCCAAATAAATGGTATTTATCAAACTAGACTGTACAGAGGAAAAAAAGAAAGGTTATGCACTGTCTTTATATACAAAACAAATTCTAGAACTAGATACAATGCAATACGTTGGAAATTGTGTGTGCGTGCTGATCAAAATGTGCATTTCTTCAGCGGTAAGGAAAGAATCACATAAGGTTTGACTTTAAAAAAGACAGATAAAGAGCAATGTGCTGTTGCACGTATATGGGGTAAAAACCACAAGCTTGAAGATTAGTAGAACTTCGTGTCATGTCGTAACATTATATGGTCTATCTACTACTGACCAACTAGGTGGACAGTGGACAGCGCGTACTGATCTTGGACGAAGCCGGCCTGCAGGTTTTCCTTGGTCGTGCGCAAGTCCATGGGGCCGTGGCTCAACCACGACAATGTTCAGCTCCTCGCCGTTGGTAGCCAGGATCGTGCCAGCTGACGCCAGCTGCTCAACGGCCACTGTGGCCAGCGACTGGGCCTCGACAACCGTGACGCCCGATGACTAGTGAGGTGTGCGACATGAGGCCCGAGTTGACCAAGTTCTAGATGCCCTTGTTGACGATGTTGAAGACAGCCGACTCGGTCTTGTCAGCGCCAAACGGCGCGAGATCGGGGTTGGTCGGCTCAATGGCCATGACGAGACGCTTGGTCATGACACAGTCGGAGATATAAGCCTTGCAACATGATGAGAACGGCATATATGACAAAGCAACTTCCTCTGCAAGCATTTTAAGCTTGTTGATCAAGGCATGTTGAGAACAGTGGGTCAACAGCGCTAGTTCACAGGGTCCACAGGGCGGCGGTCGGCATTTCAGCGAACCGACGTGCCGATTCCACTGCAAGACCGCCTTGGCACCGGTCCTGTTGGAGGAGGGCAGAGCGACTCATGCACATTATGCATTAAGTACCTGGTCATTGGTCGAGAAGAGACACTTCGATATCTCTTCAGCGAGGCACATTGCGGGCAGACGAAGGATTGATGACCAATGCAGCTCCCGCTGGAGCATGGCCTGGAACGGTCTGAAGACGATCCGACGACGTCATTCTTACATCCTACAACATACGTATTGCTTACTTTCGCACGCACTTATCTCGTGAGGCTGAACGCCCACCTCGGCCTTCTGGTGCTATCTTTGAATACGAATAGCAAAGTCGGTGCTTGTTGAGACGCTCGCCGTGCCTTGTCTGGCAGTGGTTGAGTGAACAGCGCCCTGGTAGCGAACAGACAGGTCACAAGTCCATGTTTCAGTCGGGTTTTGCCAAATGGGGCAGATACATGTCCGACTCCTTAGCCCCGAGAGATACAGAGATCAGCGTTGCGTATCCCACGGACACGGCGCTTGTTCGCGTTGCCGATCTTTCCATGACGAGCCAGAGTGCGACGTCTTCAACTGAACAGGCAGACAGCTTACACAATCTGTTCGTCTGGACGAGATGGCTTTTGACAATCTAAAGTCCATTGTCTAATTCCTGACCGGCCGTGCTTGTCGGCGGAGGTTGGCAACGAAGCAGCGACAAGCAGCGACAGTAGCGAGCAGTCGGATGTATTACGCCGCCAAGGAAGTGATTCCAAACAGGTCGGCCAGCAACAGGGTGGAATTCTGGGGGGAATTCCTGCGGGGAAGCGCACAGCTCGACTCCGACTTTGATTTACGACAAGTCAGGCAGCGTCCGACTCGGGGCCCGTTCCCTTGTTATTTCTTGTATTTCGTAGACATATAAATAAGCTTTGAACTACCACCTTCTTGGGGTTGAGAAAAAAGCTTAATTCATTCACACCCTCTTCATCTCCATCCCGTACAACAGCAATCATACTTTGCCTCAGATACCAACGCTCAATTACGAATCGTTTTCATCGCCTTGTCCCCTTACGTATCGTCTTCACAATGACTTCTTCCGCCGATATCGAACCCCGCCTTGTCGTCACGACCCACGCCAAAGACGGCACCTCTGTTTTTGCCTCGGATGGCCCTGCCGGCCTCTTCCGCCCCTTTGGTCCCGACTCCTCGTCGTTTGCCGTCTTCGATAGCCGCCCCGCGGTGCCCATCAACAACCAGGTCGCCGTTGCTGAGGACAAGAAGCAAGGGCTGCCCCGCTGCCCACCCGGCGGCGTCTTGTTCAGCATCACCAACATCAAGCCCGGCGACCAGGCCCCCATGCACCGCACCGAGAGCATCGACTACGCGGTGGTTGTCTCCGGCGAGGTTGTCCTCGCCCTCGACAACGGCGAGGAGAAGACGCTGCGCGCCGGCGACTACCTGATCCAGGGCGGCACAAACCACTCCTGGGCCAACCGCGGCACCGAGACCTGCCGCATCCTCTTTGTCATGGTCAGCGCCGACAAGGTCAAGCTGGACGACGGCACCGAGCTGTCTGCCACGGTATTCGGCCCGAGGCCGCCACAGGAAACGTCACAATAGGTCGAAAGAAGTAGGGACAGATGGATCTATTGGGGAACTTCCCTTAAGATACACAGGGCACGAAATATGCACCTTTATGCACAGCCAGATAGAAAAAAAACCTCGGTTTTCTTTTGCAATACTACAATATTCTCTCTCCTGACTAAGAGATACAAACCGTTTATGAGTCTTTCCCAGTCTCCTTAAGACTGTCGAACGGTACTACATTTACTTCAATGGTCTCTATACGATTGCGACTGTAACAGTCCAGCTGCAGTTAATTGCAGTAGTATATTCACAACCTTTTGTCTTTGCATCTTAGCACTACCCACCCGTCTTCTTCTCGCGGAACCGGGATTCTCGTAATGTTCAATGGCAGGAATAATCACCAGATTGACATATGCTGTAAAAGATGAGGTGTGAATACTACGCCAGGGACAGGCGACGATAGGCGCTGACGACTGGTAGGTAACGTTAAATTATGGGGCGCCTGGTTGTACTACAGTCTCAGGGCCTGGCCAGGGCGTAAACAGTTGAAATACACTGCAGACACAATCATAACCCGGATGACTAAGCGAAACATTCAAATTCAAATCCATCCTGCGTCACATGTGGGGCCTCCAGTTACGAGACGAATGGATTATTTTGTGTAGCTGCATTCTCGACAATCGTCGTTTTGTCGACTTTCGAACGATTTGCGATCTCGCCCTCAATTCTCCTCGACGTCCACAACTTTTCGATAGTCTCTCGCGCTCCTTTTCTATTTATGATCTGTACACTACAATACCTTACCTCTACGCCAACACGCAGTTTGGGCACCACAAGCAGCAAAAGCAACAACAATGCCATCCTCACCCGACACAAGACCTGCAGACGCGGCAGAAACCGCACCTTCTGCAGCGGAACACGAAGTTAAGATTTCTGAAGAAGCTGTCGAAGAGACAGATGTGCCAGAAGCAGAGGCAAAGATAGAAGACGAGGAACTCACACAGGCCACAGGCGGGCAAAAAGACGAACCAACAAGCGAGAGCACGACAGGCGCAAAAGCACAAGAGAAGACAGAAGTGAAGACAGACGACACAGACAAGGACATACACGGGCCCTCGATATCAACAGACACTACAACCGCTGCTGATGCCTCGGCATCCCCACCACCATTGCCTGACGAGCCCGTCCCTGACGAAGTAGTCGACGAGAATGACGATGGGTGGGATCCCATGTGGAGCGACGAGCACCAAGCCTGGTACTTTGTCAACCGGTTTACGCAGCAGACACAATGGGAGAACCCGCGTGTACCAGATGCACAGGGGCCAGGGGCGAGTGGGGGTGGTGCGCGCGGCGGCGTGGGCGGCTACAATCCCGCCATCCATGGCGACTACGACCCGAACGCGTGGTATGCCACAGGCGAGGCGGCGCCCGCTGATGCTGATGCGTATGCCGGTGCAGACGTGGACGGCGGTGACCCGATTGCCGCGGCAGCGGCGGCGGCGGCTGCCATCATCCAAGACAGTGCTGGTGCTGCTGGCAGCAGTCGCTTCAGCCACGACAGCAAGGCCAGCCGGCAGCTCAACAACTACTTTGATGTCGCCGCCGCCAACAGCGCCCACGACGGGCGCAGCCTCAAGGCCGAGCGGAGCGGCATCAAGCCGTCCAAGTCCGAGCTCAAGGCTTTCAAAGAGAAGCGACGCGCGCGCAAGGAGGAAAAGCGGCGTGCCTGGCTGAGGGATTGAACGAACACGGGGGGTGGGCTTTGGAGCACGGTAACCTGCTCACGCATTTGATATCTATTTGACCGCGTTATTTAGCACTTGACAGGCGTTTCTACATTGTACACATTGGTCTTGTGTATTTTTGGGTGTCTAATTTTGGAGTTTTTGTTTTGGGCGGTGTAGGCCCAACTGGTAAAGGCATGCTCGGGCGGTGGCTACAAATGTCTGTTTTGCTTGTTCTTGTTTCATAACGCTATTCCAGTTGTTGTTTATATCATAGTCGTCCTTTGAAGAATCAGTACAAAGTCAGATGCGCACGTCATTGCTCGAAGCAATGATGTCGTTTCTTTTAAAACTTTTCTATACTTACTCCTCATCACCACTCTCGTCGTCATCGTCAAAGGCCATCTCTAGCTGCACACTGCCGTCGCTGTCGTCACCGCTATCATCTGCTGCGACACCAGAGGGCGCAACAGCCGCAGGCACCTTAGCCTCCCTGCCGGTGTCTACTTTCTTTGCAGCCGCAGAGGGCACATCGTCCTTCTCGTCCGACTTGCGCTTCAGTGTCAGCGGCTCAAATGCAGCCGGCGCGCCACCCTCCGTAGCGTTCCCAGCATTGCCCAATGAACCGATGTTTGGCTTGCTCCGCTCAGCATACACAGAAGGCAGAGAGAAGCCACCCGAGCCGGCACCTGCTTCCGTCGTGGCCACCACACTCGGTGCACTTGGTGCACTACTCTCCGGCCCATCCATCATTGGCTCAGGATCAGCCGCATCGTCCATCGCCTGATCCTCCTCCTCCTCAGCATCCGACGCGTCGTCCTCGCCCGGCGCTGTGGCCGCGAAAATGTTGCCATAGTAGTGCGGTGCCGTCCGCAGGTTGCTGCGTAGAATCTCCATGCTCACATCGTGCGGGTACGCGCGCGCTAGGAACGGTATCGTGTTGGCAAAGTAGCGGCCACTCTGGTCCACGTACGGCTGCAGCACGCTTGCCACCATGGCACCCTTGTTGGCACTCAGAATCGCCGTGCGGTCCAGCAGCGTGCGGTCGGCTTTCTTGACATGTTGTGGTGGTATGTACGCTAGCACGGCGGCCAGCAGGTTTTCTGCGGCGCGGAGGTGGGCGGCACTCAGTCGAGATGTTTTGCGCGCCGCGGCTGCCGCTGTTTGAGACGAGGCAGCGGCGTTGGCCAAGAACAAGTCGGCATTGGCCGACGCCGACTTGCCTCGTGCACCACCACCGGCGCCTCCTTTTGCGCCACCATTCTGACCCGCCTTGGATTTGTCGTCCGTCTTGTCCTCCTGCAGAAAGCTGCCGGCCTCCAGAATGTCCTGGCAGCTCGAGCGCACCACATTGGCAAGCAGGTCCACCGTGGTCCGTGCAAAGGATGGGCCGACCAGCGGCAGAATCTTCTTGGTGAGCACGTAGGTGTTTTTCCGAACGCGGGGAATGTGACGGTCCGACATGAACATGCGCACCGCGTCTTCCAGGATCTCCGGGGCCAGGGGAACCGTGCTGGCACCCATCCGCGTCACAATGCTCGACAACAGTTCGAGGGATGCAGCGTGCAGGCTGGGCAGGACCGAAAACAGCTCGTCCCGCTCTTCGCGGCCGATGCTGGTGTTGATGAGCGATGCGTAGTCCTTCTCTTGTGTGCCCGAGGTCGGCGCAAAGACCACGGACATGCGCGACACGAGGCCCGATAGCAGGCCAAGTGGTACCGCGACGGGCAGTTTCGTCGGTTCCCGGAAGACCTGTGCAAGTGTCTCCAGAATTCCAAGCAGGCGCTGGGCACCGCTCGCAAGACCCGTCCACGCTGGCAGCGCGTCGACATCGTCTCCGCCGCCGTGCGGCTCGCCTTCAAACGACACCGTCGTCGCGGCAAAGCCCAAACCAGGGTCCCGCGACTCGCGAATGGCGCGGAAGACCTGGTCGGCCGTGGCATGTGCGTCGCGCAAGAGGCCCATCAGCATCTTCGACCAGTCGTCCGAGTTGCCGTTCTTGGCCGCCGTGTAGTGCAGCACGACCAGCAGCTGCCGCGCACTCCGTCGCAGCGACGGCGGGACCACCACCCCGTCCGAGGCCGTCGGTGCAACGAAGCTGCGGATCGCGGCCCGAATCTGGCCTGCAAACGGCCGCAGCGTCGTCGGATACAGGGGTACCAACGCAGACAGAGCGCGCGTTACCGTCTCCACGACATTCATGGGCGCCTTGAGCGGCTGGCCGGGCGCCGCCGGCTTGATCAGCTGCAGGCACGCCGTGGCAAATGTGGGAACCGTGGGTGTGGCAATCTCACGCACCAGCGTCGGATATGCCTGGAGCAGTGTGTAGATGCGGGTCAGTGCCAGGACGGCCAGTTCTTTTGACGCCATCGGGTCGGGCTTGTTCAGCAGCGACAGCAGGCCGCGCACCCAGGGCTCCGCCGTCCGCAGACTCTCCCAGCCGCCGACATCGACGATGGCCTTGGCCAGGGCCGTGCCGACAAAGCGGCCCTGGGGCGTCTTGCCCTGGATGAGGGTGTTGATTTGCGTCTTGAGCTTGTGCACCAGCACAGTCGCCTCGTTTGTGTTGTTCTTGCCTTGCTGCTCTGACGACACGGACAGGGGCTCACCACACCGCAGGACATGGCCCACCAACACGGGACACAGCGTCGGGAGATCGGCCGGCGAGGCTGCGGTCAGCTTGCGACTTAAGACCCGGAGGTCTGCAGGCACAGACATTTTGCTGGTTCTGTCGTTTGTTCGGTATGCCGATCGTGAAACAATTGAAGCGTAATATTTTCTTTCGTGACTTGAGGGACTACTTGGAGGGTGAAACCTCTTTCGTTGTAACTATGGAGAGCGTATTTATTGTTGAGGATTTATATGACATACGCCGTCGTTTTTGAAATATGTCGTTACTTTATCTTTTTCTTTTTCTTTTTTCTTTAATTTTTTTTAGTTTGACTTTTCACAAGCAAATGAGCTAGCTGGACCCGCTTTCAACAGCTCAATGGGCAGCTGCGACCCGCAATCAATTGGCCTTTTACATTCCTGCAGTCTGGTGCTACAGCGAAAGCGACCTGCACGCGCCAGGAAGTTTAGGCTGTCGCTAGGCCTATCAGAGTCTCAGGAACAGCACGCTTGAGGCCTGGAGCTTGATGCCACTCTAGCGTCAGTCGGGTCGTCCCTGCTGGCCAAGTTTTGCGACCAGCCCCCAAAAGCGGTTACGCCAACCATGGAAAGAGCCCCCCTTTTCAGAGTGAGAAAGAGCGAAACATCGAAACGTGGAAACAAGGAAACAGCAAAAGTCCTAAACCCACGATCGAATAGGACAAACACGACGCCTCGTCCTGCATTCTGCTCTTTGCGTACCACATCGAGAGATCCCAGCGTACGTCAATTCACCTTTACATCGTTGTCTGCGTTTCGTCGTCGCTACAATTCGCCCCCCTGGGTCGATTATTCCTATTTCTGCACCACGCATTCCACTACATCACGGCTCGAGACATGCACCTGAAGCCATAGGAGGCCAATCGTCCAACTACCTACGTCACCTTGCCCGCGCGCCGATCTTGCTGGGTCTTTGTCCCGGAGCCGCCTCGATGAGTGTAGGTTGCCTTACCCTTGTCGTCTTGTCGTGCAGAGCGTCTCTTGTCGACCATCCCGTCAACTAACTGTTCCTCCTCGGCAGCGCTCGGTGAGCAAAGCCGCTCACTATGCGCTGCAGCTCGACGAAGCTCGCTGCGAGGGCGACTGGGACGCAGTGCCGGAGTTTGTGCGGAAAGTACGAAAGCATGCATCGAGTCGCGCCTGTAAGTGCTTGCCTGCTGCGCTCCTTTCGTTTGCCATTTTACCCTTGCCGTTGAAAGGCACTGACGTTGTAACGCCCTTTGTGCGCAGGTCTCACTCTGACTGCCGAAACCGAGTATGCAATCGAAAAGGCCACCCGAAGCCACCCTCCCCCCGGTCGCGCAGCTGACGCCTCGGGCCCTGCTGCTGGCCTCGACACTGCGACGCTGCTGCCCAAGCTGCAGGCCGTCATCGACCAAGAAGACGTCTTCTTGCAGGACCGCTTCCAGGCGCGGGTCTGCGTCGGCTGGTTGCACTGGGTGGCGGGCCAGTACGATGCCGCCCTGGCCCAGCTCCCCGAAAGCCTTGAGACCGAGCTCACCTCCTCGGACCGTCCTGTCGAGAGCCTTGTTGTAACGGACTGGACGCGGGTGTGTGCTCTGAAGTCGGCGTATCTGAGAGCCAACTGCCTAGCACGCAAGGACCTGCGGAAAGAAGCGCTGGCAGTGTTCGAAGACGGCCTCCCGTGCATCACAAGCGCGCACGCCGTTCAGCAGTCCAGGAAACAGCTGCGGTACTGGTCGGAGCTGTTCCTGACCGAGTACTGCATGCTGCTGAGCCACACCCTGGAAAAGGGCGACGCGAGCTTGGAGGACCCCAAGTGCCTGGTGAGCTTCCGCTCGTGGGCCAAGTACTGGGAAGGCACCAACGGCGCGGCACAGCTGGGCGGCTTTGGCTTCCGCGGCTCCGTCCCGCGCCGGCGGATATGGTTCGAGTACTACGCTCTCCTGTCCGCGCTCCTCGAAGACGACCTGCCCTATCCGCCTGGTTACGCGCCGGTGGGGACCGGCGGCGAGTCGTCTGCACGGAGCCACCTACGAATGGAACTTAAAAGGGTCGAGGCCGTCTACGAGACACTCCTTCTCGAGGAGACGTCGTTCCCACGTGCTGAGGATGAGCGCAAGGAGGTGGAAGAGTTTGTGCGCCTCGTCGTGCAGAACTGGTCTGTGTTCAAAGGGCGTGGTTGGCGCGAGTCAGACCTGGGTCAGGGTGGGCGTGAGTCGGCAAGCCGCAGTGTCCTCGACATTCTGTACCGCGCATCGACGAAGACCTACCACTCCACGTCCATTCTGCGGTACCTCTTTACCGTGCACTTGGCCGTGGCCGAGTTCGACCTGGCCTTCAAAGCCTTTGACTCGTACCTCGGCCTGATCAAGAAGGGCAAGGCCCGCGTGGCCAAGACCGGCAAGGAGGAGCCAAACCTCGACGACGACGCCGTTGTGTTAGAGACAGTTTCGCTGTGCATCGTGGCACTCTGCCGCTACGGCAATCGGCAGGCATCGGAAAAAGCGCACGGGCTCGGCCAGGAGTTGGAACAGTGCCTACACGAGCTCAGCCATGCCCTTCCCGAGCAGGTCGACGAAGACAACCCGGCGCCGCGGACGACGCTCGTGTCGGATTTTAAGGGCACCAACATCCCGGTCCGTGTTCATGCCCTGGCCTGGCAGGCCGTCGGCCTTTCACTGGCACAGTGGTCACGGACGACATACGACTCGGCCTCGCGCACCGACATCCAGGCGAAAGCTGTCCGGTCCCTCCGCAAGTCCATGTCGCCCGAATTTGGACAGTCGGCGAACCTGCGCAGCGTGTTCTCGCTGAGCTTGCTGCTCGTGGAGCAGCGCGACATTGGCGCAGCCATCGACCTGGTCAAGGCTGCCCTGCTGTCGAACAAGCCGCCTGATGCAGAGCACGAGTACGTGAATGGGCCGTACTGGCGTGAGCGCGCAATGATTCCGCTTTGGCACTTGTTGTCACTTTTGCTCAGTGCCCGTCAGGACTACATCATGGCGGCACGGGCGTGCGAGGGCGCGTTTGAGCAGTTCAAGGACCCGTCGGTGCTGTTTGGCAGCGACGCATTGTACCGCAGCGAGCACCTAAACGAAGCCGAGGCCAACGACGAAAAGAATGCCGGCTGGAGCCGTGGCCTTGTCGACGACATGGAAGACTTTGAAAAAGAGCGGATTCTCGAAGTCAAGATGACGCAACTGGCGCTTGTTGAGCTGCTGGAGAGCCCCAAGGTAGCCGTCAATGCCAGTTTGGAGCTTCTGAGCCTGTTTGCACGGCTGTTTGGGCCGCCGCAGGCCACCAAGGCGACGCTGTCCGTCGCCCCAAGGACGAACAGTGTTCCGAAGAGTTCGGCGGGCACGCTGCGCAGCATCAAAGGTAGCATATTTGGCCGCAGCGGTGAACGTGGCGGCCGGCCGACGACAAAGCACTCTAGCATGATCGGGCTGGATAAGAGCGGTAGTGCAGCCGGTACGCGTCCGCAAACGACACAGACCGTGGCAAGCCGCGACGCACCGACGATCCAGGTGACCAGCAACGATTTTGACGATTTCCGCCGGTCGCGGAAACCGGGAAACTTCAACGAGCGGCGCAGCCAGTCGGGCAAGCGCAACAGCCTCCGCAAGCGGGACAGCAGTGGCAGCCGGCGCCGCGCCGTTAGCAGTGGGGGTGCACCGCCGCGCAGCGCCCTAGAAAACGGCGGCCACGACGGGCTCGTTTCACCGCTAGGCGAGAGCCAAAGTGGCGAGTTCTTCTCAGCCCTTCCAACCCGCCAGCGTGTCTCGTCGGCCGCCAGTGGACCTCCGCCGGTGTCGATGAGCCGACAGGCGTCGCAGGTGGACTCGATCGCGGCGTCGGCTTCACGAGCACGACTTGGCGGTGATGGGGACGGACGCAGCGGTCTGCCAGCCGCGCCAGAGAGCGTCGAGACAGCGCTGTCGCTGACGCCGATCGTCCAGTTCTCCAAGGACGATGAGAAGCGGCGGCGCAACACGGTCCTTGTGGAAGTCTGGCTGATGATTGCGGGCTTCTACCGGCGATCGGAGATGTTGGACGATGCGAAGCGGGCCACAGCCGAGGCTCAGAAGCTTGTCCAGGACCTGGAGATTGACGCGTCGCGGAACCTAACGTCAGGTGCCTCGCTGCGCGACCGCGGCTGGGTTGGCAAGAAAAGCGTCGACGAACTGTGGGCCGATGTGTGGGCTGAGGTACGTTTGCGGCATTGCGGTTTCTGTTTTTTTTTTTTTTTGGCTTTCTTTTATTACTATCGTAATACTAACGAACTCGACAGATGGGCCACTTATCGTTGCACAAGGGCGCCCCATACAATGCGCGCCTCGATTTCGAGGCTGCGCTTACGCACTTCCCGGACCATCCGGCTGCAACCATTGGGCTGTCCAACATTCTGCTCGACATCTACAGCAAAAAGCTCCTTCTGCCGCACGCGATCCCACGACTCGAGCTGGCCGATGGGACTATGTTCCCAGAAAAGCAGCGCCCGGCCGCGCACAGCGACAAGGAACTGCGGCCGACGCTGCCATCTGAACCTCTGGGCCTGTTGACGGCTCCGGCGGCCCAAGACAAGGAGGAGCGCCGGAAGAAGCCGGCCGCCGGCACTGCTACGGCGGCCGAGACCGACGTCGCCTCTGCGGCTCTTGCCAAGTCCGATTCGGAGCTGCCACCGCCGTACAAGGCGTCGACACTGCCTCCGATCGACCGCCTGGCAGCTCGGGACCGAGCATTTGCTCTGCTCTCGGGCCTGACCAAGCTGGGTAGCTCGTGGGACAACTCGGAGGCATGGTTCGCGCTGGCCCGGGCGCACGAGGAAAGCGGACAGCCGGACAAGACCAAGGAGGTGCTGTGGTGGTGCGTGGAGCTGGAGGAGGCGGCGGCTGTGCGGCCTTGGAGCGCTGTGGCGACGAGCGGCTATGTTCTGTGAGGCCGTGCTTGGACGTCCCATAGTACATCACAAGGAGGAAAGGGGAGCGGGAAGACGGACACGGAGTGATCATGGCAATTTAGAGAAAACGGCGAAAGCGCGCACTGCTTAATCTGGATACACAAACATTGTATTGCTTGTTTACAGTGTGATTTTGGACATGGCATATGATAATGCCGCCAATGGCCGTTAGTGGCCGTTGGTATGGTGTAAGAGCACAGTGCAATAATGCGTGAGAAGGCACTGTTGTTCAAAGTGGGTCCGGCTGCACCCAGCGACAAGACACGTCCGCTCTCCCCCAACGGAGCTTGCGGAAGTAGAGCCGCCACCCCTGAAGCCCAGCTTGAAATGCACCTAAAAGTGACAACTGCCAGCCGTTTCCAGCGTTCAACACGCGCCGTTCCCGCGCGTTTACCAGCCTTGGTAGTGAGTCCTACGGTATGGTAATTTTTCGAATTTTTTCGGCGAAGATTGCCCCGACCCCAACGAAACAAAAGAGCGAGAAAGCCCCTAAGCAAAACGCCCCAAACGCCAGCAATTCGCGGCCAGCCCCGAGATAGGACCATCGTGCCAATTGAGGTTTTTACCTTGCACTTGGAGCTGGGACTGCTTTTTCCTCTGTCCGTTCATACTGCGCGCAGCTACTCGCATCGTCCACGACGTCCATTCACGGCCAATCCGCAGTATCAATTCGTATCCGAGAACTAGGCGATCTTAAATACGGCCCGTTTTCAAGCTTCACAACCTCCTCGACTTCGCCTCCAACCCATCTCCTCTTCCGCCGGACATCTCCGGCCACAGATCACGCAAATGGCGAGCTTCGCCGCAGCTGGCCGGCTCTCGCTGAGGCTGGCCGGACGCCGGTGGGCGCAGCCGTCGCGAGGTATGTGATGAACTGACAGCGGTCGCTGGTGGTGATTGATGTTGGGGGGTGAAGACGCCTGCTAACAGACTTACTTTTTTTTACAGGCTTCAACGCGGCAGCGCGTCTGGCTGTGGCACAGAACATGACGATGCCGGCACTGTCCCCGACAATGACGGAGGGCAGCATCGCGGCGTGGCGTGTCAAGGAGGGCGACAAGTACTCGGTGGGCGACGTGCTGCTCGAGATCGAGACAGACAAGGCGACGATGGACGTCGAGGCACAGGACGACGGCATCCTCTTCAAGATTGTGCAGCCCGACGGCAGCAAGGGCGTGCAAGTGGGTACGCGGATTGCCGTGCTGGCCGAGGCCGACGACGACATTGCCATGCTCAACATGCCCGCCGACGAGGCCCCGGCAAAGAGCCAGAACCAGAGTGCGTCGTCAGAGGCCCCGGCGCCCGCGAGACAAGCGGAGGCTGCCGCTCCCGCACCGAAAGCCGAGTCCACGTCGTCCGCCTCGGCAAAGAAGGGCGCTGCCGCGCCCCAGAACCGCCCACTCTACCCGTCCGTCGCATACTTGATTAAGCAAAACGGCCTCGACCCAGCGGCCGTCGTGGGCGACATGACACCCACGGGCCCGGGCGGCCGCCTGCTCAAGGGCGATGTGCTGGCGTACCTGGGCAAGGTGGCGGCGGACGTGCCGTCCGCGCTGGAGTCGCGCTTTGAGCACCTATCGCACCTCGACCTGAGCAACATCAAGATCAAAGAGACGCCCAAGCCCGCGGCACCAGCAGCATCCGACGCGGCCGCGCCCGCCAAAGACGCCGCGCCGGCACCTCCCCGGACGACGTCTGTCTCCCTCCCGGTATCGCTGGCTGCCGTGCTCGACGCCCAGGACAAGATCCAGTCGTCGCTCGGCGTCTTCATGCCCGTGTCCACGTTTGTCTCGCGCGCCACCGAGGTCGCCAACGACGAGCTGCCGCGGACCGGCCCGGCGCCGGCCCCGTCGGCCTCGCAGCTGTTTGACGCGCTCGTGTCGCCCAGAAGCAGCGCCGCCCAACGCCAGTCCGCCGCGTCCAAGGTGTCCCGTGGCCACTTCCGCCCGCAAATCTCGGCGCTCCCCACGACGGCCTCCTCGGCTGCGCCCAAGACAAAGAAGCGTGCCGGCGCGGTCGACGTGCTGGACATTTTGTCCGGCAAGGTCAAGGCCACCACACCGGCCCGCCCTGCTTCGTCCGTCCAGCGCCAGCCGGCGGCCGTATCGACGGGCATCAACTTCTTTACCGTGTCGGTGCCACAGGCCGAAAAGAAGCGGGCCCAGGTCTTCTTGGAGCGGCTCAAGGTTGTCCTGGAGAATGAGCCTGGCCGGCTGGTCCTGTAGGGGAGGTGACACCTATCATTTATTGTTGCCTGTGACTCGTTTTGACCATTTCATTTACTACAATTGTGTCGCTTCCGTCTCCCATACGAACTGTACTTATTATTTTGCGTTTTACTGCGTTTTACATGTAATACAAATACCATAGCTGTCGGAACAACAGTGAGCAAAGAAGCCTTGCATCCATCCACAAGCATGAGTGCCGACTAGGACCGTGCTTTATCTGCACATCGCGAGTTCTGGTTGGCCCGACGGCCGAGCAGACAGCGGGAAGAGTGGTACCAGCGCCGTAAAAGATGTGCCATCACTTCTACAGTATCCGAAGGGGATCCATAATACGACGTATAGTATTCTCAAAGAAAACAAAGTACCATACCCACACATGTACGACATACATCATCTAGATCGGTCGTATTTTTGGGTGGCGCAAAAGACCGGGTCAGGCCGCAAGACTAATGTAAACGAAACAATGCACGTAGACAAACAAAAAAAACAACCGGATGCGACTCAATCATCGATGCGGCTCGCACGGCAATGGTTCTCACGGACTCTGAGCACAGCTTCCCTGACGATCCGCTTGGCAGATTGGCCTGGGCCTTGTGTGAGCCGTGCATTCGTGCATTTGTTCACCGGTGGACTCGTGGACTCGCCCACAATAAACACCTTCCGCAAGGCAGACATCCGATCGGAAGCGGTCCTCGACTCTCGCGTCCCAAGACTATGGTGCAGCATCCGCCCCCACTCTGCCCACCGCCTGTCTTTTAAGACTATGGCTCAATACGCATGCCACGAAGCGACACGAGAGGACGACAACGTAGCACAACCACCCTCTCCGTAGAAGCATCCCCGGGGCTGGGGACAATGCACACCCGTTTGGTCCGGAACTGGAGTGGCTGGCCACCACAGCCTTGTTCTGTGCGTTTGCGTGTGAGGCCAAAATACGACCTTGCCTTTGGGAGACTAAGAGAGGAGAGATGAACAAAGAAATGAACGAATACACGGGATTATTACGGCTGTTTGACGTTGTATTACAAGATCGAGAAAACGGAATAGAGAAAAGGGACAGGCGTGATTCTAGGCG
Organism: Sporothrix schenckii 1099-18; assembly: GCF_000961545.1. Lineage (NCBI taxonomy): Eukaryota > Fungi > Ascomycota > Sordariomycetes > Ophiostomatales > Ophiostomataceae > Sporothrix > Sporothrix schenckii. The sequence continues at coordinate 806,181 of NW_015971142.1, forward strand.
CCTTGGTAGCCAGCCTGCCAGCCTCTGCCTTGCATCTTACACTTGGGTTAAGTGTGATCAAACAAGCACATCAGTGCATATATTGAATTTCGTGCTTCTCGTGCGTCAGGCCGTGCAAGAGACCATTTCCAGCCTAGGCGTCTCAGCTCTGATAACGAAAGAAGCGAAGAACAAATACCGGGAAAATATTGGGGCTTTACAAAAATGGAAGTTGACATACGAGAGACAGGGTGAACACTTTGACCAGCCCAGCCACCCAAGCCAGTTAAAGATCACTCACTTCGTTGCTGCCTCGCTACAGTTTTCAAAGGAAATGGATGGTCGCACAAAGTGACCAACGGGCAAGGATTAGAATTGACGTTTGGGCCCAACTAACTGATCTGTTGTCTGTTGGTTCTCCTAGCCGGGTGAGGAAAAGACTGTATTTTGCCTGTGCCCGTCCAACGAGCTTGTTTTCCTTCTTCTCAGCCTGTTTGATCACAAACCGTCTTTTTTGCTACCCATCTATCTCGCTTACCGCGTCCCCCCCCCCTCTTGGGATAATCACCTCCAGGACAGTTAAGGATCGCCCTGTCATCTTTGGTAAACGACTTCAGCAAGCCGATGAAGGCTCATGTATCATCACAAGTCGCATTCCGAATTGGTTTGTTATCGAGACACAGTATACGGTGGTTTCTCGACATTGTTCTGCTCCTCCATAATAGCTCTTTACTTTGAATATGGCTTTCACATCACCTCTTTTAAACCCGGCCATCTCAAGACTTCCATCGTCACGATTTGGTGGGAAGTGTAAATGTAACTACATAAGACAACAGAAATGGCCCTTCCCAGTCCCAACAATCCACCACGACAGAGTCTCTTGTCAGTGCCTGTAAACTGTACTTTGGCGTTCCAACAAACGGGCCGGTACTCGAACAAAAGGCCAGTGAGTGGAAGTCGAGGACGAGTGAGGAAAAAACAAATGCCCCAAACACATAGAAAGTCACGAATTGCACACAATAATCCGTTTGTCGATGCAGCCTCCATCCAGGCCGTCTGCGGGCCATCTGCAGGCGCCCAGCCAATCCCCATCCCACCACGAAAAGGAAAGATGTGCATGCTCTCAGTTTGGACAAACAAGTGAGGGAAGCAGAAGAATACGAAGGAAGGAAACTAATGCCGACACTCTCGGAGCACTCTTATTCTGTTGGAACGCTATTGCGTCCAACATCCTGGCCCTACCCCCCTTCTCTCTTTCTGTCTTATATTCTATTGGGCCCGTCAGAACACTCGACCTGTTGCAATGAGCACACTCCAGCTTTGGCGCCCGGCCGAGTTGTTTGGATCCTGTTGCCGCTCTATTCATCTCTCGCCGAAGAAAAAGAAAAGAAATAGAGGGGGAAGTCAATAGACGGTCGCAGAACAAAGACTGCCGACGAATGCCTTCCATGGAAGACGAAAGGGTGAATAGAAAAGGGAACGCGCACGCGTAAGCGAGATATGTTGCAAGGTTGGTCAGGAGAAGCGAATAGTATGAAAAAAAAGAAAGGGTACAGCCAGCTCAAGTGTCCGCTCGTAAGGCTCTTCTTTTCCCCTTGAGCGTTTGTCTTGTTATTTTGTTGGCCCTTTGTGCTCTGTACTGGGAAGCTTTACATCCTTGGAGTGAGCAAAGAGAAGAGAGAGCTCCCATCGTTGCCCTTTCCTCGTTGCTCTCCTTCTCGTTCTGTTCTTTTCTCATCACTCTCGTCACTCTCGTCACATTTATGTTTTCATTCCTCCATTTCTTATTTGCATTCTATTTTTCTTTCTTTCTCTAATTTGTCGTTTCTCAATCACACACGGTCTTTCTCTCAACTCTTTTCTCGTCCTCCCCTCCAGCTCCCCTCCTTGCCTTCTGCATCCCCTCCTTCGGCCACCATCCCCTTTCATTTCTTCCGCTGCACAACGATTTCACCCATTCCGCCGACGCAAAGCGACTCGTACAGAGAGCCTTGCACACCATTTTCACCTCCGTCGTTCTGTCTCTGTCTCATTGTCTCACCATGCCTCGGTTCGCCCACCTCTTTTCTCCCGTTTGATCCCTTCCAATTTTACCCACTCATTTGTTTTCATCATCTTCTCAAAGGGGCTCACGGGCCTTCCAAGGCCTTTTTGTTTCTTGCCTCTACGTACACAATGAGCCGCCAAAAGGTCCCAGACGACAAGCGCCAGCGCACGGCGCAAGCGTGTGACTACTGCAAACGACGCAAGCAAAAGGTATGCAAGGTCAAGGTCAAGCTTCATGGTGTACTGTATCCAAGATCTGTCTCGGAGGATTTTCTTTTCGTTTGGCTGTCGTGCCTGTCATCCTCCCCATCCACGGCCAGCCCAGCTCAGTCCATGGCTGGGACAGTGTCTGTAGGACAAGCGGCAGTGCAACGATCGTTTCCCTGATGCTTCTTCTTCCCCGTGCCCTGTTTTCCTTTTCGTCATGTTCTTGTGTTTTGCCCTGCCCGTGGCTGTGTCGTGGAACTCGTTGCCCTTGCCCACCAACATCGGTCGTGCCATTTCACTGGGATCGAGCGCGATTGTTTGCTGCCGAACTTGTTTCTCCGTATATACCATGCTGTCTCTCCTCCTCCTCCCCACGACCTGTCATTAACTATGATCCATCCATTTTTAGTGCAATGGCACAAAGCCATGCTCGACCTGCGTCAAAAAGAGGGTCAACTGTACCTATGCCACTGGGGCGAGCCAAGGTTCCGGCAATGCAGCCGGCACCGGACCCGGCACTGGCTTGTCCATGTCCTCCAGCCGGCCCTCCACGGACGACGCCTATGACGGTTCCGCTGCCTCTTCCTCAGCCTCGCCACCCAAGCGCCGCCACATCGAGGCGCCGTCCTCCGTTTCGACCGGCACGCACAGCCTGCGTCAGCATCAGAATCGCCAGCACCACCGCCTCGACTATCACAGCAACAACAACCGCACTGGCAACACCATTCCGCCTGCATCGTCCATGACACAGACCAACGTCGAGGTCGAGGCAAAGGCGCGGCTCAAGCTGAAAACAGTGCCACACCCGTCGTCGGCATCTCGGTCATGGGGCGGTGGACGGAAACAGAAAGTCGCCATCGAGCTGGAGACGTCGTTTCTGCAGAACCATGGACTGTTAGGGCCGGTCCAGGAGAGCAGGCGTCCGTCGGCGGATGGTGGGCTGGAGGAGCACACGCGGGCTAGTTCGTCGAGCGGCCATGAGGAGGAAGCGATTTTGCTCCAAACGACGCGAATGCTGCAAGATCAAAAAGGGCGCCTCTGTGAGTTCCTTCCTTTTCTTTCCTTGGCCGTGCCCTTCGTTCTTTCCTACAGCGGACGTTCATCAGTTTTCCCATGCTCCTTCCTCTTCCAAGTTTTCCTGTTTTCCTGCTGCTCTTTGGTCGTTCCTTCCCCATTGTACTGACCATCGTAGTGTACATTGGTGATTCGGCCACTCTCTCCTTCCTCCACCTCTTCCGTCTTATGGTCGAGAGCATCAGCGGCCAGTCCAACTTCACTCTCGACCCCAGAAAGGAGTCTATCGTCGAAAATGTCGTGTCTCTACCGCCGTACGTCCGTCCGCCCTGCATGCTGCCCGACCGACACACGGCCGACTTGCTCGTCGAGTCCTTCTTTGTCAACACCGGCGCCATAATCGAAGTCTTTGACCGGCGCGAGTTTCTCGCTGAGCTCGAGCGCTGCTATGCCAATCCACTGATAGCGAGCACGCCTTTTTTGTGTCTGTTGTTCCTAGCATTTTCAATTGGCCTTGCCATGGCCGCGTCTAATGCGGACACCGTCGACGCGTCCGCCCTGCGTCAGTTGGTGGAACTGCCCTACGACCAGGCCGAGCTCTTCTTCCGCACTGCCAAAGTCATGGACGACCCACTCAACGGCGTCGAGGATGCCGAGTTGTGGTCCGTCCAAGCTCAGCTACTCATGGCCGTCTACATGCTAGCCGTTTCCAAGCGCAACGCCGCCTTTACGTACCACGGCATCGCTGTACGCTCGGCCATTGCACTCGGCTTGCACCGCGAGGAGACCATGGTCAATTTCTCCACGTCCGAGGTTCTCTTGCGCTGCAACATCTGGAGGAGTCTATACGTCCTGGACCGCTTCATTGCCGCCTCGCTCGGTCGCCCGCCCGCCATTAGCGACAATGACTGCACCGACGTTGCCTTCAAAGATACCATGATGCTCCCGCACATTGCACCCATTGGTCCGATGCAACAACCGAGTACAATGGGACAAGGGACCATGAGTGCCGGCGGTCCTGGTCCGGCTCCTCCATCCTCGTCCTCTTCCTCCTCCAACCATGCAGTTATGACTGGCCGGTGCTCTAAGCCGATGAACAACTTTGGCTTCGATGCCTCTGTACGCAGCTGCCGAATTATTGGCATCATACTCAAGAAGATGTATGTGCGCCGCCGTGTCTCCTCGCGCGCCACAGCCGATATCGTCCGCCAATGCAGCGTCTGGGCCAAGGAGATGACGGAGAATCTACGCTGGCAGCGCACCGTTGAGGCTGCCGCAGCACTCGACGCTGGCAAAATCATGCGCATGCCTCAAGCAGAGAGCATTGCCATCCTGCGCACCAACCTCTTTTACTGCCATGCTGTTATCTTATTGACGCGCCCCTTCTTCCTCTTCCTGATCCAAGCCGATCGCCGCAACCATGCCAGCCCCGGCAGCCTTGGCAACTTTTTCGGCGCACTCAACAAATCCGGCAGTCACAGTAGTATCGGCCGGATCAATGGCACCAGCCGACCCGCTGGCTATGGCAGCTCCGGACGATTCTCGCCTCCCTTACGCACCCGCACTGAGCGGTTTGCCGAGAACTGTGTCACCGCATCCTACCACACCATTGCCATGGTCGGCCAAGCTCTCACTACGAAGTACCTCCCTCAGCGAGATCCTTTTATCATGTAAGTGTGAACGTCCGTTTTGTTTTGAAAAGTTTTCGTCACCTTCGTGTTTATTTCTTCTCACTCCAAACAAGGCACTTTCTGTTCACGGCAACACTGCTCATCATGGCCAACGAGTTCATTGCCATGTTCCACAATACCACGTACGACGAACACATCGACCTCGCCTTGCGTGTCATGACGTTCTTCTCTACTAGTGACCCCCAGGCACAACGTCTCGCGTGGATTCTGGATGCCCTTCGGGAAGCCGTAGACAAGCACGCAGCAAAACCCAACACCGCCGATACCTCCAATAACGACTCGACAAACAGCGACCAGAAAAAACATGCCCGTGACAAGAACCGCACGTTTCGTTTCGAGTTCCCAAGAGACTTTATTCCTGGGACGACGGATCCCATTGACACATTCTTTGTCTTGCAGCCTGCGCATGCAGCGGCTGGCGGAGGGGCAGTCCCATTCAGGGGCGGGCAGGGCGGCAGGACTCTTCAGGTGCCAAGCAGTCAGCTGGCGCAACCTCCTGCAGAGGCAGGAACTGGAGCAGGATCGTCTCAACTTATGGCTCCATCGGCAGACTATATCCACGTAGATACGGGCTTCGCCGGGCAAAGTCAAGGCAGCATCGAACAACACCAGCAACCAGGTCTCCTGGACTTACAAAATGTGGGTATGCCGACTTCAATGTCGGCCACGTCTGCGGGCTCTGCTCAACAGCGTGGTGTTCTCTACGGCGGAGAAAGCAACGAAGGTGCATCGACTGCAAATCCCCTCCTCCTTCCGCCTCCATTCGCCATGCCAGCGGCAGTACCACCGTCTGACTTTTCGCCTCAGTATCACACACAGCCGCAGCATCAACACAGTACGAGTACACAGCATCCACAACAACCCCAACACCAGCAACAGCATTCCGTGAATATAGCTGGTGGCACGGGAGGTGGAGGGCTCGGGCCGGATGCTTTCCAGTCTAAGGATAGCAAAGCAGCCAATGGAGACCTCGACGGCACCGACTCGATCGAGACGGATGGCGAAGGGTTCGATTTTGACATTCTCTGGAACTGGTCTAACCCGGTGGGCCAAGTCGCTGCCGACGGGACAACTGACGCTACAGTTGGGATGACCAGTGTCGGCTTGAACCTCACGGAGCTTGGGAGTGGAGCTGTTCCGAGCACAATGAACTTTGTGCGGACGGCACAGCAACAAGGTGATGGCACTGTTCTGTCGGCATATGGGGACACGACGCGAGGTCGGGATGGGGAGGAACCGGTGCAGGGGGGTAGTGACATAGACATGAACCATGCACCGGCGGCCACACAAAATGCACCGATGCCGCTCCCGCCCATGTACTCGCCCTACGGCATGGCACCGTTGTCCAGCACTGTTGGCAGTGCAGGGCTTGGGATGTCTGGAGTGCATGGCCACGGTAACCTGGCCGCGTCCCTAAATGTACCACTCTATACGACGACAGATTTCGGATAGGTTGCTGATGTCTCCGCTGTTGATGCATTTTCTATTGACGACGTTATGATCTTTCACTTTCACCATTTTTGCTTTCATATTTACCTACATGCTGTCCTCGGACGGCAATTGGCGCCAGCTTATTCTTTATATTATATGGTATATCATACTGCATTACTGGCCAACACAATACAAGTTCCGATGGACAGACATTGGTGGTTGAACTGTGAGTATGAAAGAACGTGGCATTAGAAATTGGTAAAGAGAAGAAACCGCCCGCTATGTAGTATACAACTGGTTTTGCGTTTTGCAGGAAAGTGAGCCGATCCAATATGCAAACGTCACAACACCACTCAGTAATACAATCCCAGCAACTCCGACGCCGACATCATAAACCCAAGAAACAATCAAAACTAAATCGAAACCAAATCGTAAGGACTACCATGTCGCCGGCCCAAAGGTCTGCCCAGGTGGTAGGACCACCTGAATCGCCGTGTCCTGGAAATCCATGGTGCTGGCGACAATGTTGTTGCCCCACCAGGAGGGCGGATCAATGTTGTTGAGCGTAAAGGCAAAAAAGATGACGAGCGTGCTCAGGGCCAACCCGAGATCCAGACCGGACGATGTCAGGTAGTTCAGGCGACTCCACCAGGAAAAGTGGCGCTTGCGCACCCAATACTGGAAGACGAAGCCGACGACGCCCCAGCTCAGGTAGTTGAGCGGGGAGGCGGGCGGGATGGCGCCGGAGCCGCCAAAGATGAGCGGGGCCATGAGGAACTTGAGGGGCGACTTGGGCCAGCGACGGGCGGCAAAGTAAATGATGACGGGGACGATGGCGCCGATGCCGAAAAAGACAAAGAGGCTCGAGTAGATCTGGCCCGGCGAGAACATGCGGGCCGGGCCGAGCAGGCCCCAAATGACGGAGGCGGAAAAAAAGACGCGCCCGCCGGGGCAGGAGAAGTGCTCGGGTTGGTCGCGTTCGCAGATGCCGTCAATGTTGCCGAGGGCAAAGTTGAGGACGGCAATCTGAATGAAGCAGGCAAAGGTGGACGCGACGACCTGGGCCATGAACATGGTGCGTGGCGGGATCTTCATGTAGTGGCCAAACTTGAGGTCGCCGACAAAGCTCAGGGCCTGGGCCATGGTGATGTACCCGTACGTCTTGAAGAGCATTAGAGCCAGCGGGCGGCCCGGCTGGATGTAGCCAAAGACAAACTCGGTCAGCACGTTGAGGCCGATCTGGTTGTTGGTGACGGCCTGGATGATGCCAATCGGCAGCGAGAAGGCAAAGGCGATGAAGACGGCCAGCAAAAACGCCCACCAGGCCAGATTGGTCGGGTAGGCCAGGATCGTGACGAAGCCGAGTGCCAGCGTGACGGCAAACAGCACCATGTACCACCAGCCCGGGGCCTCCTTGTACTTGCGCATCAGCTTCATGTGGATGTCGGGCTTCTCGGTGGTGCTGTTGCGGTACTGCTGCCAGATGGTGCGGCTGTGGTGCAGGTACGTGTAGACAATGAGCGAGGTGATGGCGGCAAACGAGAGGCCGTAGGACATGGCAAAGGTGGTGCTCAGAAACAGCGGCGAGTACGCTTTGTAGGCGGCCTCGTCCAGCGTGAACTGGGGCGTCAACACGCGCGACACGTTGTACGGCACCCCCGTGTTGTCGTACGTTCCCGAGTCGCTCATGGGCAAGAAGAAGCCGTACCACGTGTTGGTGTAGTGCAGAATCGACGTGGTAAGGATGAAAAAGGCCACGACGCCGATCAGCGTGTTGGCGATGGCGTGCCACGGCGGAATCAAGGGCGAGCCGACAAAGCCGGCAATCTGCGTCCAGTCGAGGGTCAGGGGCAGCAGCGACAGCCCCGTGGATCCGCCAAAGAGCTGGTTGACAATGGGGCTGTTGGGCGCGAGGAACGTCGGGATGGCCAGCACGCTGAGGAACTGGGCGAGGTAGCCCGGGATGAAATAGTACAGGCACGCGCCGAGCGTCACGTAGGCAAACCAGCGGTAGCGCGGCATGCGGCCGCCGATGATCGTGGGGTCCGGCCGGGGCGCGGCCTCGTACATGGCGTTCATCAGCGTGACCGAAACAAGATTGCCTGGCCAGATCATGGCGGCCGGGTAGACCAAGAAGCGGCGCATCATGCCGGCGATGCCGTAGCCGATGGACTGCGAGGACACGACCATGAGCAGCTGGAAAACGATGCCAAAGTCCTGCTTGTAGAAGACGAGCTGGGCCAGGACAATGTCCGTGGCGTAGGCGACGGTGAAGGACACGCCGGCCATGACGACAATAATGGAGTGCTCCTTGACATTGAAGGGCCCCGGGTTGAGGGACCAGCGCAGGCCGAACGTGTTGAAGCGGCGGCGTGGCATGACGCGGGCCCAGGCGTGGCCCATGGGCCAGGCAATGATCTGGGCCACGAGGGTGCCGATGCTGATGGACGGCTGGCGCAGGGAGAAGAGCGTGTTCATGGAGGCGCCAACCACAACTAGCGTCAGGCCGATGACCCAAGCGCGCACGGTATTGCAGGGCAGGTCCTCGTCGTAGTTGCGGACGGCGGCACGCACCTCGGGATAGGGCGAGTCCTCGACCTCTTCGTCGTCGTCGTCGTCGTCGTCTTCGACAAGGCTGCTTCCGCTGCCGCTGCCACTGGCGCCGTTGGCTGTGGTCTTGGACTTAGCCTTCGTCTTCGTCCGCTTTCCCTTACCTTTGGACACGAGGGTGTCGTTGTCGTCGAAGCTGGCCGAGTCGCGCTCGGGATCGCGGAAGGACGGGATGTACTCTTCCGGCAGGTTTGGATCTAAGAGAAGTTCGTATTCTTGTTCTTCGTGTGCACCTCCAAGGTCCTCATCGTCGTCTGGGGAATAGTACAAGGCCTCTCGCGCCTTGGTAGCAGCAGACTCACCCCACATGGAGAGACGGTGCTTCAGGTCGTCAACAGGGCTCAACTTTTTGATTTCGTCGTCCGTTTCCTGCTTGTGGAAAGAGGACGTTGACGAGGAAGAGCCCTTAGAGCCTGCCGTCTCTCGACCGCTCGATGCTTGTGCGTTGGTGCCATTGTTTGTGTCATTGCTGTTGTTATTTACCACGTTGCCTGCCGGCGTGCCAGACGCCTTTTCCGTGACAGAGATCAGATCATCGGCCATGCTGATAATGGCGCCGGTGACTGTGCCGGTAGTCTCGGTAGTCTCGGTGGTGAGTGGCAGGCAAAACAATCAGCAACAGAGCAACGTCGCTAACAACAACGCAACAAGCATGGAGGGTCCTATATATGTGGGTGGTCGCTTGTGAGTGCACTTTGTGAGTGCGGATTCTGTGCCAATCGCTCTCTCTCTCTCTCTCTCTCTACAACTTGCCTCCTGTTGGGCAGGCTAAAGCACAAGAGCGTCGATCACCCAAATGCATATGAAGCAGCACCGTAGTCGAGGATACACTGTCCAATGCACAAGATGGAAAGTAGACAATGTAGTGGACGGGACCGTTTGGCAGCTCCGAGATAAGGCACTGTATGCAGATTCGTTCCGGCCTCCTCTTTGGGCAAGACTCAAGGCTCAAGGTTCAAACTCAAAACGGATGTGAAAACGCCACACGATATGCGGGAAAACACAAATCGACCAAGATGGGGGACACGACAAGGGTCCAAGAAACGATCTCGTGAGCCTGATAAGTGCAATGCGAGAGACTGGTGGGAGATGGACGACGAGAAGGAAAGACGAAACACGGAGGACGGAACAAAGACGTGGTCGCTTTGCGAATGAGCTTGATTGTTGGGTGTCGAGATGCGATCGAGCATAAACCCGGAGATGGACGGCTGGGGGGCAAGCAGTCGACAGAGTGATAAGAGAACGTCGTCAGACGAGAATCAATGGACAGACTCAGGCAAAGCCAACCAGACAGCCGGTAAATGGCAAATCGGCAGGTCAGGGGTAGGCCGATAAGGTGGATGGTGTTCCACAAGATGGGATGTTCTGGATATAGGTATGCGGGTTGGCAATTGTAAAATTGTGTGATTCTGGCAGCTAGGTGAGTGTGAGGACATTGAATGTCGTTCTGCTCGCGTGCTGCTGTCGTGTCCCAGGGGCTCGGCAGATGTACCTTTGATGAAACAAAGCTGCGGCGGAGCCAACCGTGGAGCAACGACGAAGTAGAGGGGAGAAGGGAAGTGAAAATAAAAACAAAACGGCTCTTTTCTAGAAAGAGTGGAGGGTGTTCTTGCTGCCCACAAAGTGATATTCCCAAGTCTCCGCTGATATGCACGACGAAAGATGGCGACGGAGTGATGAGCGTGAGGGAAGAGGATGAATGAGATATGAGAGTGAGAGGTGCACAGATGTAGAATGAAAGACGGCTGCAAGCTTTCCTGAGATGAGGCGACCAAGCGGCACCAAGGGATGGGCTAGGCGTCACCGGAAGCGGCAAAGGAGAGCTGGAGTTCCTTAGTCTTGGAGACGGATGATGGCTGTATCGAGCGACAAACGACGAGCGCTCCTCACCAAGCCAAGATTTCTGCAGAGAGACCTGCTATGTTTTGCGTTTCGAGAGATGCTGTGCCGATCTGGCCTGCTCTTGGGGCGCAGGTCTCTGGTAAGATCGTATGGCATACCGGACGACAGAAAAGAGGCAGAACAGCAGTACTGGCTGTGGATGGCCGTCGTATGTTGGCCAATGCTGCTTCGTCGACGAGTTGGTGATGTTCTCAGCCGCGGCGGCGAAAGCTGTCCGTTCCAGATGCTCAATAGAGCCTAATCCGTTCAGATCAGGGGTCTCCATCACTCGCGCCTTCCTTCGTGGAGGGTGTCCTGGTGTGTCGTAGAGGGCAGTTACACACTAGTGTGCCTGGGGCTTAGTGCACCTGCTCTTTCCAAACGCGATACCAGTGCGACACCAGTGCCGGCAGAGCAACACGACACTGTACGGGCACTGTATTACGTCGCCCCATTGGGGTGACCATCTGCTCGGCCTGCAATGCACCAATGACGCCCATGCGCCTCGGTATGATTCGAACTAACACGACAAAAGGTCGCGACCGTTCGGCTAAGAGCACCTCAGCGTGTTGGCAGCACGAGGCAGTCTTTTCCAGCTCTTGCCAGAAGCAAAAGCAGCAGCCGGAAACGAAAGACACCAGAACGAAGTGTTTGTTGGGTGTGGTTTTCTATCTTCTTTTTTTCTTTTCTTTTTCCTTTTCCTTTATTATACTGTCTTTGTTTCCTGCGGGTCCCCGTCCCCGGCATCACTTTGTCTTGCCAGCCTCGCCGACATGCTCAGGCGGGTCGTGGTAACGGGCCTCGGCGCCGTTACGCCGCTGGGCGTGGGGGCGCGCTTTGCATGGAAACGGCTGGTGGCAGGCGAGTCGGGTATTACCAGCGTCGCCGACCGCGCGCCCATTGAGCAGTGGGAGCGTCTGCCGAGCACCATAGCGGGCGCCGTGCCCGACGGCAAGAGCAGGTCGCGTGGCCAGTGGAATCCGGACGACTGGGTCGACGTGGCCGAGCAGCGCCGCATGTCGCGCTTTACGCAGTTTGCCATGGCCGCGACGGACATGGCGCTGGCCCAGGCACAATGGCCAGGTCCAGAGGCCGTGGCAGCGGCGGCAAGGAAGGATGCGGCCGCCCGCACCGAGTATGCGCCCGACGACAGCCCCGAGGCGCGCACGGGCGTGTGCATCGGCAGCGGCATCGGCAATCTTGAGGCCATCTACGAGACCAGCCTGGATCTGCACCACAGCGGCTACAAGCGCGTGTCGCCGCTCTTTGTGCCGCGCATCCTCATCAACATGGCCGCCGGCCACGTCGCCATGCGCCACAACTTCCAGGGCCCCAACCACTCCGCGTCGACCGCCTGCACCACGGGCGCCCACGCCATTGGCGACGCCGCACGCTTTATTGCCCTCGGCGACGCCGACGTCATGGTCGCCGGCGGCGCCGAGGCCTGCATCCACCCGCTGACCTTTGCTGGGTTTGGCCGGTCACGATCCCTGGCCGACCCCGTCTCGGACGACCCCACAAAGTGTTCGCGGCCGTTTGACCGCGAGCGGTCCGGCTTTGTCGTGGCGGAGGGTGCTGCTGTTTTGCTACTGGAAGAGCTCGAGCACGCACTGGCGCGAGGCGCGCCCATCCTGGCCGAGCTGCGTGGCTACGGCTGCAGCGGTGACGCGTTTCACATGACGGCACCACACCCCCAAGGCGTGGGTGCACAGCGGGCGATGCGTGCGGCGCTCAAGAACGCCGGACTGCGGCCGCGCGACGTCGACTACATCAATGCACATGCCACCGGCACGGTGATTGGCGACCGTGCCGAGGCGGCAGCGATCCGCACGCTGATGGCCGACGACGACGTGACAAACGAGTCGGCCATTACCGTCAGCAGCACAAAAGGCGCTGTGGGCCATTTATTGGGCGCAGCTGGCGCCCTCGAGGCCCTCTTCACCGTCCTCGCCATTACCGATGTTCGTACTTGGTGCCGGCTACAAACTGCAAACTGGTGTCTATGTGTCTCTCTCGCTAACTTGTGTAGAACCTTGTCCCACCAACACTCAACCTCACCACCCCCGACGTGGGCCCCAACTTCAACTTTGTGCGCGAAAAGGGCCAAGAAAAGAAGGTCGACGTCGCCCTCACCAACAGCTTTGGCTTTGGCGGAACTAATGCCAGTTTGGTGTTTTCCACGTTCAAATGATGCCGAGAAGAAAGAAACAGAAAGAAAACAACAGCCAAAATGTACATATGAAACACAACGTAGACTGTAAACAGAAAACAAGACCCAAACATTGTAAAGAAGCGGTAGGTCATACGGGAGCTTGACAGCGAATGTTGTGACGAGAGAAATTTGGTATTTGTTTGCGTTTGTTTACTTTTGTTTTACTATTATCCTTGGAAGGGTATCATGAAACACGGGCCACCACTGACAGCCTACTTCAAAAGGTCGCTGATGCCCACCTCGTCCTTGCGCCGCCGCACCTCCTCGAGAGCGCCTGCCGGGTCCGTCTCCTCCGGGTTGCGCAGCTGCCAGGCCATGCAAATGTCCATGGCGGCCGTCATCCACTTGCCCGGCTTGATCCCCAGCGCCGCGGCTACCTGCTTGCCGTCCAGCAAGCGCTTAATGTGCGGCGCGTCGAGCACGTCGAGTGTCTCGAGGTGGTCCAGAAACGCCTGCCAGTCCTGCATGAGGCTGTCGAGCTGGGCTTGGCTGGGCGCGGCGTCCTTGGACGCAGTCGTCTGTGCGAGCAGCAACACCTCCCACAGCAGAGCGTACAGCACCTGCAGGCGCCAGTTGCTGCCCCGGGCCTCCCAGCTGCGGATGGCCATGCCGAACCGGTCGCGCTCGTGGATCTCCGGCGCCTTGCGGTCCAGAACAAACTGCTTGAGCGCCAGGACTTCGTCGCGGTGGTGGTAGCCGCCTTGCACAACGTCGCTCAGCTTGTTGGGGGCGCGGATGCCTTCCCGTAAAGCAAGCACAACGGGCGGCGGCGGGGGCTTGCTAGGGAGGTTGCCGGCGTTGGCCTTGTTCTTGACCTTTCCATTCGTTGGTGGTGGTGCTGGAGGAGGCGGAGAAGGAGTGGGGGGCGGTGCAACCTGACCCCATGGCACGGCGGCAGCCAGGACCCAGGCAAAATACTTTGCTTCCTCGGTGTGCACGAGCACGTCGTAGATCGATCCTGGTGTCTTGGTTTCGGCCAGGGCGTGCAGGCACTCGTAGACAGCCCCCCAGCCCGTAAGATTGGGCCGGTCTGGCTCGGTGGGTTCTGGTGTTGCCGCTGGTGTTGTCGTGGCGGCCCCGCTCGCGTCTGTCCCGGCCACCAGGTTGGTGAAGATGGCGTGGTACAGCCCCAGCCGATCAATCAGGGCCAGAGCGTCGCGCGGATGTTGGCCTTTGAGCATCTTTTCCACCTCAATGCCCACACGCTCACGACTGATCTTGAGCCGCAGCGCGTCAAGCACGCGCGGGTCCGCCATGACGGCTTCGACGGCAGGGTCAATGGTAAACTGCAGGCGGCTCGCGAAGCGCACGAGCCGCAGCACGCGCAGCGGGTCGTCGGTAAACGTCTGCAGCGGCTCGAGCGGCGTCTGGATACGCTTAGCCGCCATGTCCGCCAGGCCACCCGTGAAGTCTTCCACCAGGCCCGTGGACAGGTTGTAAAAGAGGGCATTCACCGTGGCGTCGCGGCGCAGTGCATCCTCCTCGGCTGTGCCAAACTCCATCTGCGGGTTGCGGCTGTCGGCGGCATATGTCTCCTTGCGCAGGTTGACAAAATCAATGTCCATGCCGAAAATCCGCACGGTGGCCGTCTCGAGGTGCTTGGACTTGTCCGGGTTGGCCTCGACCTTGTGGACGCTCCCGAGGTCGCTGGCGGCCATGCGGTGGCGCTCGATATTGCCGGGGTCAGCGCAAAAGGCCTGCATCTGGTGTGCAAAGGCGTAGCCGGTCATGGAGTTGATGGCCGTGTCGATGTCGTTGCTGGCCTGGCCCAACAGCTTGTCGCGGACCCAGCCGCCGGCCCAGCGCAGGACGATTGGTTCTCGAGATTGTTGCTCGCTGAGATTTTCATTCTTGTTGACAAAGGCAGCCACATCGAGCAGCAAGTTCTTGAGCCGCAGCTCCTGGTCGGTCAGCCGGAGCGTGGTGGTCGCTGGTGTCGCCATGGCTCTGGTGCGATGCCTCCGCTTCTTGGCGATGGTGTCGCTTGGGAACGGAGAAGCACAGTATTCCGCTGCTTGATTGTCGTCGTTGTCGGCCAGCTTTCTCTTCATAGGGCTGGCCGAGAACAAAAGAAATCGGGACGCAAGATGCCGCGGTCGACGAGGAAAAGGAAAAGTTTCCGCCACTGCAATTGGTCTCCTCCCGCGCAGAGTCGGACACAGGTTAAGTCGACACGCAGACCATAGCATGAGTCAATCGAGCTAGGGTGTATTGTAGCCTGGGTATTGTCGTGGCTGTGTCGTTTGCTGTTTATCGTTTGTCGATTTGTCTGCGGGATCGTTATTGGATTGGCTGGCAGAAGCCATTTTGGAACTATCAACTTTTTTATGACTCCAAACTGCCCTAATGTTGGCGCCAACCCCGCTATACTGCTTGCTTTCGACGTGTTTTAGGGCCTGCACGTGACAATTACTGGGACCAGCCGTACGTGGGCCGTTTCAGCCTTGTTCAGCCTTGTGGGGAAGGCAGTCAAACTGTTTACAGAAGCTGTAAATACCTTCGCCGTCTCCTCATTCTTATTTCCTATTCTTGTCTTTGATGATGTTTATACTTTGACATATTTACATAACAAAGCCTTCCACTTTATTAAAAGGCAGACTAGCTATCACTTGCTTATTTCCTGTCGAGAGTTTCTACTTTTGTTTTGTCGCCATTAACACTCATACGGCTATTTTCTAGATGCCACTATTTAGCTGTCCTTCGTTGCGAGTCCACGTTGTCAAACAATGTAACAGATTGGAAAGCAACGGCCCGTCACTGCTTCTGTTTTCGTGGTCTCTGGTTTCTAGTCCTTTTTTCCTTTTTTCAAGATTTATCTCAAAGTGATACACATAACGTCTTCGTATTGTAGGATTTCATATCCGATGGATGAGTGCATCAAGGTCCGCCGAGAGAGAACCGGCGTGGGGGCACTGCGGCGTGTCCGTCATTTAGAGTCCTATTGCGTACACTGGCCTTTTTCGAAGAGCTTTAACAGCCTACTTCTATGCACAAAACTCGGTGTCCAAGTAGCAACTCGAAGGGTCGCCCAACAGTTGACAATGCCGGGGAATCGGGCGGTAAAGCCACGTCTGCCAAGCCAGGTATCGGAACAATTGAGAACACGCTGGGGCATGACGGGGCCTTATTGGGGTCAGGCGAATGCACCTGTCCCATGTGATTGTTCGTATTCATGGTGGCCGGCGGATGCTTTGCAGAGTCAAAGTAGGTGGGCAAGGTGCGACGAGTGCGGATGCCTAGAATGCAGGTGTGGTTGCCGATGGCGGCTGTCACCGCTGTTAGCCGTCCACATCTTTGCTCTTTGTTCTTGTCGCAATACAGAATAGTGGGAGGCTGTGTAACCCATAGAGCAGCAACGACGTAACTGCGCAATGCAGCCAAGCAACTGCACCCCGCTATTGGTAGTAGTATATTCGAAGCAAAACGCAGGTGAGTAAGTTGCAGTCATGGTTGCTTGGTACTTTTCCATTGGATATGCGGCATATTATTTTGGATATTATATATGATTTATTTGATTTTCTACAAATTTTTATTGACATAAATATTTATTAGTTATTTACTATTATTATTGTTTTGTTGATTCCATTTCCCTTGGACTTTGCAGAAATTCTGGATTTCGTTTCGAGGTTTATTTCGACAGGAATTGGACAGCTTCACGAAAGTATGAGCGAAATAGCATGAAAAAAAAAAGCCAAATGAAACCTCATCGCCAGATCGAGAATTCAAGACCAGCCTGCCAAATGAGCTGGGCGGCCTCTTTGATCCACCATTGCTCAGCGTGTTGCCCGGTGGTCGACGATCTTCCTTCATACACTCTCACATTTCTGCTGCAGTCTAATGCTTCGGTTTTGTCATTCATACCAGCACAGCCCCCGAGACCTCTCACCCAAACCGTAGGCCGCCATTCGCTGATGGTCGCAGTTCAAGTCTGTACAGCTTCGGCACCTCCACATGAAGTAGAATGTCTATGTATATTGTGAATCCTCCATGCTATTCGCAACACGTCAACTTTGTCAGATCCTGAAAGATAGTTCTGAGCCTGGCTCGTGCACCCCTCGTAAGGAGCATTAAAATACAAAGCTAAAATAAAAGAGTAGCTTTGTTGCACGGCATTTAATTCCCTCTGCAGTGCACAGGTACCGTTTTCGTGTCATGGAGGCGAAATGACGAATCATCTCGGCAGCCAAGCATTGCGCCCAGCAACGGCGTTCTTGTCAATTTTGTCCCCCGCCCGCTCTGCCATCGATCTCGGATCACCATAGACATCATCCGCAGGAGATGAGTCGAGTCTGGTCACGCATTTGAGAACAAAATGCAAAAAAAAAATTGGCTGGCATAAATCACACGGCTCGACGCCTGGGCGAAAGTCCAGAGACAAGTATTGATGACAAATGATGACTTCGCCTCTAAGGCTTTTGGCATGTCTTACTTATCTTTTGTTTCAGGAATTTGAAGAAATGGACTATGTCTCGAGTAACATCCAGCGGTGATGACCGTTTCCCCCCCTTTGCCCTCACATTTTCCACATTTGGTAAATCGCGGCGCCATTCTGAGATCGCTGGGTGTTTGCTGGGCAATCTTTAGGCAATAACAAAGAGCCAAAATTGAAGGCGACAGAGGCGGAGGATGGCCGGGATTCAACAGGTTCTAGGGCCTATGGATTCCTTTTTACGGAATGAATATATACATACCCCCCCCCCCCCGAGACCACCTGGGCCTGTCAAGTGACATTAGCAAACAGTTAGCGAGTTGCTGGGTGTGTGTTAGTGGCGTTCGCCCCGTCTAGACTTCTCCCAAAATTTGGTCTCCAAAGACAACGGGCACCTGGATGAGATGCCAAGAGATAATGCTGCGCAGTTTTCGCCTCCTTTCAAAGGATCCGCCTCCCATTTCTTCTGCGATAAAATGACAAGCCAGCGCACAGCCTCGATGATTATGCGTATACGCGGAACGATGCGTAATTCTGTTCAAAGACACCAATTTGCAAAAAGACCCCGGGGCTTGCAACATTGTGTTTTGTCGTAATAGTGACGATGTATAAAGCGGGTCTGTTATTATGACGTAATTCCACCCGCGTATGCAATGAGACAGCTATCGAGGAACTGAAAGAATGAATGAAACGATGAAACGCGCGAGGCCATAGAGGCTCGACAGGCACATTACATATTACGTGAATAGAAAGAGGATACGGTGCTATATGGCGCAAAGAATCATGCAAATCACTACGAGTGGCTTTTTACGTCACATTTCAATGAGGTCAGAACGAGCTAGATCCAAATAACAACCACATCCTAACCCCAGACTAGCAATGATAAGACAGAGCTACAACGGTGGGCATACGACGTATTACATCGTACAACCAAGCGACCTTTGCAAGCAATCTGCAAGACGATTGTTTTATTGGTCCCCGGAAAGAAAAGACCAGAAAGTGAGACTAGGATATACCAGACGCGGACCTGGGCTGTGGCGTGCATCAAAAGCGAAAAAGAGCTGCAGAGCTCCTTGGTTCATGAGCAGCTATGGGCACAAAGAGGAGGGGAGGGGGCGGGTTTGGAGTGGTTAGGCGCATCTGCGGGTGTGAGCAACATGAGGAGGGAAAGGAGTCAGAGATGGCCTAGCCAAAACAAAGAGCCCAATGGGGACGGCCCCCTCGTCCTCCCTATGTCCTCTCAACACCCTCTTTCTTTCTTCTCTGTGTCTGCGTCCATTCCGCGTCGACCAGGATCCCCTCTTCTTAACTGTTTTTGTCGTTTTTGCCACCTCCGACTGTATGCTGCCGCATATCGTATGTTTGTCTCCAATGCTAATTTCTTGGGACACTCACACCCCCTTATCAGTTGGTAGGGCAAACCAAATTCGGGCAGTTGAGGCGGGAAACGAAACAACAAGACCAAGGGAAAGCCGACTGATTGGCACGAGACCAGCTCGATAGTACTAGAATGACGGCCATGAATTAGCTGTTAGCTGATCTCTGCCTCTCTGCACTGTCCCTTTTGTCACTATTTCCCTGGTAAGCTTTCAGCATTTATTTTGATTCGTTGGTATACCTTTTGGTTCGTCCATGAGGCAGCAACTGGACAAGTCCAAGCCTTGGCCATTCATGGCTATGTGCTGTCTTTTTGTGTGAGGTATGGTCCTTTCAGTTCAGATCCACGTAGTTGCAATAGCCTCCTAGTATAAAGAGGTCGGCTGACCGCCGTTTGTCGCTATCGACTCTTTCTGTTCGTTTTTTTACGTGTCTTATACAATTCCTCTGCTTCAGATCTTGTCTTTTTCATTTTTCATCAGATTCCCGCATCATATCAGACATCATCCCCCATCTCGATATCAACGTCCGCTCTTGACCTTCAGCACAGCTGTCTCGACGATTCCGCCTTGGACGCCTCATTTTACCGTCCTCCCATCAAACTCCGTTTCCCCGTTTTCATCATGGCTGCCCCCAACTCCCAAACAAACGCAATCAACATCGGGCCCGATGCCGGCCCGTCGAACCACACGAACCTGGATGCGGACCGCGCTTTCCAGATGACCAGTGGCTCCGTTGGCTCGGCAGGCGGCGACGCCTACTCGCCACCCACTATTACTTACACCGCTGCCGCCGACGACGCCCCAGCCGGGACCGTATCCAATATGGACGGGATGGGCCTGGCTGGCAGCAGTTCCAACAATGCCACCGGCGGCCAGTGGGACCGCCGCCACAGCGACGAGTGGGACGCTTCCAAAGTGCCTCCGAGCCGTTTCCAGAAGCGCAAGGGCTCGATTTACTCGACACAGGGTTCCCGCGACGGCCATGTTGACAGCAACTATGCTGCCAAGTTCCACGCCAAGCATGCTGAGCTGGGCTATAACAAGCTCAAGTGAGATGGAGGGCGAAGCAAACGAGAAAAGAAAAAAGGAAAACGAATAAAAAAAGACTGAGTTATGATATTGTTAGTTTAGTCTGTTTTGACCTGTGATATGCCCGTCTTCGCACAGAGGACGCTGGCGGCAGCAGAGAGGTTGGCGTTCTTTGTTATCTATTCTGGCGATACATTGGCAATGATTTTTCATTCAATTGATCTTCACTTCGTGTGACTCTCATATCACTACTGTTTGCGTTATATTTCTTGTATTTCTCCTAGCTATTCGCCCATATCTGCTACATCCAAAAGGTGTTGAAAATGGGAAACCGATTTGACAAAAGAAAAGACGTAGAAAGTCGCAGAGATGAACTCGAGCAAACTCCTCAAAGCAGAGACGCCAACCACACCGACTGTGAAACCTAGAAACATTTGATATATGAAAAACCTGTCCAAAAGTAGAGAAGATGTGCCGTTTTCGTTGACCAGTAAAAATAGGAAAAGGAAACCAATGAAAGGACAATTGAAATGACAATGGATAATAAAACACAGAGGAAACTTAGAAGAAAAAGGGAACATGAGGATTAGAAACGAAATGATTGAGAAAGCTTGACAACTTGGAGCCATATAAAAGCAGGAAGTAAAACATAGAAAGAGGGGAAAACAGATAAGGAGACACCGTTACACCCCCTATTCGTCATCTTCATCGTCCATGTCGATGTTAATGGCATCCGGATTGGCCACCGGTTGTGGAGCTGCCGCAGCCGCCGACACAATGGGTGCGTCGCTGGCCGCCACAAAGCCCACGGGCGCACGCGCCTGTCGCTCGAGTGCTGCCATGGCATCGGCCCTCTCGCCCTCCGCGTCGCCATTTTCGCCGCCGTCGGCGTGCTCGCCGTTGGCAGCGGCGACCGCGGCCGCCTGGCGCTGCTGCTGGCTCTTGGCCAGCGCCTGCGACGCCACAAAGTTGACGTCGGTGTTGTACTGCGCCTGCACGCTGCGTTTGATCCGCAGCATCTCCTTGAACGTGTCCTCGTTGCCGTGCTGCACCTCGAACCCGTGCCATTTGGCCCAAAAGTCGGGGTTCGTCCGCGGGTCGCAAAACTGCGACGCGTGTCCGTAAATCGCCCGCGCCCGGTCAATCTCGCCGAGCCGCTTTTCCATGTCGGCAAACTTGAGGCACATGTCGCGCGCCTCGGCGTCTGGCAGCGTCGAGATGGCGCGCTCGTAGATGGGCCGCGTCGACGCCATGCCGAAGTTGGACGCCGACTTGGTAATGTAAAAGTTGAACATGTCGGCCCGGTCCTCGTCCGACACCGCCCGCGTCGCCCGCTCGTAGATGCGCATCGCGTGCCGTGCCAGGCCGCGCTCTTCCTCGAGATTGCCGTACATGAGATAGATGACCTTGGCGAACCGCGGTGGGCATCCCTCAATGGCTTGCTCAAACAGATCGCGCAGCCGCTCGATGCCAATCTTGCGGTCCACTGCCTTTGTCAAGTATAGATTCCACAGCTCAAAGGCCACCGGATAGCTGAACAGGTCGAGGCCGCGTTCAAAAATCTTGAAGCAATCCTCAAAGTATTCATGCTCCTCCAGCAGGTTCGCATAGTTGACCACCGTCTGCGGCGTTGCGATCCGCAGCTCAAAGATGCGCTCGTACACCTTCTTGGTCTCCTCGAGTGAGCTGACGCTCTCGACAAGGTCGACGTAAAAGCTCCACAACTTCCAGCTCTTGTGCACCCGCTGCTGTGGCGACAGCGTCTCGTCAAAATAGTCCACTGTCGAGCGCTTCGGCGCCTGCACCGCCTTGGCCATGACGCGGACCGCGTCGTCAAAGTTCTCGTTGCGCAGCTCCATCTCCGCCCACTCGATCCACATGTCTGCCAGCTCGGCCACCGACCGGAACGGCACCTTGACGGCCTTTTCCATAATGACGCGCGCATTCCGGATGTCGCCGCCTTGGTCGTAGAACTTGGCGTAGTTGGCCCACAGCTGGTGGAACACCCCCACAGCCTTCTTGGGCTCGATGGTCGCAATCGCTTTCGTGTACGTGTTGACCACCTCCTGCTTGTTCTCACCCCACAGCCCGACACGCTTCTCCCACTCGGCCACGTTGTTCGGGTTCTGCCGCAGCAGCACGTCGTTCAGCAAGAATGGCCGCCGGTCCATCAGATGCTCGAAGCGCAGCATGCGGATGTCGAGGTCAAAATCCGCCGCCTCGTCAGCCACGCCCTTTTCAGCACGCGTCGAAGCGAGGTCCATGAGAGCGCCAATAATGGACTCTTCAAACTCCACGTACGAATCGAACACGAGCGTAAAGTCGCGCACCGTCATGACCGTCGTGATGGCCTCCTCGAAGATGTCGCGCGCCCGCTCAAAGCTGCCCCGCCGTGTCCAGTACGCGGCCAGGCCCGACCACAGCTTGCCCCGCTGGTCCGAATACCGGTCAATGCCACTGCGGATGATGCGCTCGACGTCAATACCCGTCTCCTGGCCAGTCTGGATCTCGTTGGCATGCTCCACGAGCAGGTCGATCATCTCGCTCCACAGCTCGTAGTGGCCCTTGGCCTTTTTGCTGCGGAACCGTGCGTTGTTGAGCACCTTGATGTACGTCCGCACGGCCTCGGTGTAGAGTCCGGACTGTGTAAGGAGCTCAATAAAGTCCTCGGCGTCTTCCGGGTGGACTTGCATGTAGCGCCGCCAGATGCGGACCGCTGTCTCGCCGCCGGCGGAGTTGGCAAAGGGCCGGTACAGCGCCCATATTCGGTTATGTTGGGCAATTGGCAGGGCGCGCAGGGCGCGGTCAAATGTGCGGCGAGTGAATGTGACGAGCGGCTGCTGCATAAGAAACTTGAGGTAGAGTTCCCATATCCGTGGCATCTTGTTGAGGAGGATGATGGCACGCTCAAAGAGCGCGTTGACCTTGCGGTACTCGGCAGCGTAGGAGGCGGCATTGAGCTTGGATACGTGTTTTGTGCGGAAGACGAGGTACTGCAAAGGGTTTGGTCAGCATGGACGATGCATGGATGGTGCTGGGGGGCGACTCTTACCATCTTCCACAGCTTGTAGGAGCGCGGCAGTTGTGTGCAGGCCCGTTCCATCACGTAAGCCTGCTCCTGAACGGTGCCATGCTGGACTTTGTGTCGAATGTAAGAAAGCCATGGCCGTGTTGTGCCTTGGTTGCGGTATATGTCTTGTTCGTAGGGTGCATCGGCGTCGGCCTAGGCATCAGTTAGCGGACGAGTGGCATATTGTCGGTTGGTGAATGAAAGGGGAGCTCACCAGAAGATGAATGTCTGGCCTTGGGCCGGGAGCGGTGGCCACAGCTGGAGTAGCAGATGCTGCCATTTTGAGCTATGGGCTTGTAGGTGGTCGTGAAGCGAGCGGCTGGGACTCCGGAGGGACGGCAGAGTCGAGAATTTGAACGAACGCTAACGTTCGCCTTGTGCGAAAGGGGGAGGTCGAGAAGAGCGCGAAGAAGGTCGAACGACGGCCGAGGAGGGATGGCGGAGAGTGAAGGAGAGTGGAGGGGAAAAGGCTTCTAAGAAAACTCGATTTGAGCGCGTCCTCACACCATCACGGTCGCAGCCATTGCTTGGATGAAACCAAAGCTGCGAGAAAAACACACCAATGAGGCGCGAGCAGACAGCAAGAGGATGCGCCCTTGGGCTTGGGGCAGCGCGGGCGCGATTCGTCGGTTGAAGCTATCGCTTCGTTGTGCGTATCGTTACAAAGTCGACTTTTGTGGCTGTCTCGTCCGATTCCTCACTCTCGTCGTCCTGGCTTGTCGGTCGCTGTTGCCGTTGTCGTCGTCTGCGTTCCTCGCTCCTGCCTTCTCTGTTTTCCGATGGAGCCTGCTTCTATTTTTTCCCGCGTCGTTGCCCAAAATGCCAGCCCTTGTTCATGCGTCCCAAAAGGGAAAAGCGCCATTCAATGCAACCCAGGAACCAATGGAGCAGGAACTGATGATGACTAAGGACCGAAGCCAGTCCCGAAGCTAATCGAGGGGAAAGGACCCAGGCAAGCTATAGGCCTATCTTTCACTGGACATCTCATCTGTGTAACTCGGCCTCTTTGAGAGACACATGGGAGCTCCTCGTCAGCCAAATTGACGACGAAACATCATTGCGAACTTTAGCATTGTCGCACTCCCACGACGTGCTTTCGTCACGTTTACATTGCGAAGCCACCGACAACGTCGCATACGACTCGGAGCCTCCGTGTGGCTTTCTTTGTCCGACTCGTTTACTTTATCCCAACTCGTGCCGGCCAGCGACTTCTGTCAGGCAACCAAAAAGCGCTCATCATGTCTGGAGCCGCTGTACGTTATGACGGCAAAGACGGCCGATTCTACGGAATACGTTAGGAATAAGGAACTGACCAAAGACTTGAATGGGTGGATAGGATCGTGAGGCGGTTTTCCCGACCCGGCAGTCGCTCGGCATAATGAAGGCCAAGCTCAAGGGTGCCGAGACAGGCCACAACTTGCTGAAGCGCAAGAGTGAGGCTCTGACAAAGTGCGTGATGATAAGAAGTGACTTGAGAGATACCAGGTGCTGCAGTATTGGCGACAAAGGCTGACCATTGTGTTGACAGGCGATTCCGAGGTATTTTGACACTCCCGTTCCTACGATGACGTCTGATGATGCGACGCCAGCTATTCCGACTCTCCCTCGATGTCCATATCGCTAAACAACACATTTCTCTCCCTGTACAGAGATTACCCGCCGAATTGACGAGGCGAAGCGCAAGATGGGCCGTGTGATGCAGATTGCGGCCTTCTCGCTGGCGGAGGTGACGTACGCCGTCGGTGGCGACATTGGCTACCAGGTGCAGGAGTCGGCCCGGTCTGCACGGTTCCGCATCCGCGCCAAGCAAGAGAACGTCTCTGGTGTGCTCCTACCGGCGTTTGAGAGTTTCCAGACTGAGGGCAATAACGACTTTGCCATGACGGGCCTGGGCAAGGGTGGCCAGCAGGTGCAGCGGTCTAGGGATACCTATGCAAGGGCCGTCGAAGCTCTCGTTGAACTGGCCAGTCTACAGGTAGGCACCCCTGGTGTGCATTTAGGGAGATGTGAGGGTGCGGGTTGCGGTGTTTGCTAACCACTACTGACAACTACAGACCGCGTTTGTTATTCTGGACGAGGTCATCAAGGTGGTCAACCGAAGAGGTGAGTTTACCCTGACAAATACTTGTATAGTGTGCGTTGATGCATTTGCTAACTTTCTATGTAGTCAACGCCATGTTAGTTTTCCGGCTTGTTATTCTTCTCATCTCCATTTTGCACAGTCGTCTAACCGTTGCAGCGAGCACGTTATCATTCCCCGTACTGAGAATACGATCAAATGTAAGAGACCTTTGTTTTCACGCACCCCTTCAGAGAATGGTCCCGGAAGCTGACCACGGCCTCCCAGACATCAACTCTGAGCTGGACGAGCTCGACAGAGAAGAGTTTTATCGACTCAAGAAGGTTGCCGGCAAGAAGCAGCGAGACACAGCCGCTGAGGATGAAGAGCTCAAGGCCCGGAAAGAGGCTTTGCAAGCAGCCAGGGGCGCTTCTGGTGGCGGCAAGGAGGAAGACGGCGAGCCCTCGGATCTGCTGGCCGAAGGCGACGACGACGTTATTTTCTAGATGGCATTGCGGTTGGCAGCATAAAGCATGCGTTCCTATAATTATGTGCAGAGAGGACGTGGACCAGTATAGGTGTGTGTACGTTGTTGTTTCGTCACACATCACACTGTTGTAATTTGTAACGTTGCGCTTTTTGGTATATCATAGTCGGCCAGGAAATCATTGATCTAAATCCTTGCATTTGACTTTTGTTATTCTATTTTCCGTTCACTCGTTATATGGTATTGCCCAGTTTCCGGAGTGCAATGGAAACTTGCAGTAGCTATTTGTAGCCTTGTGTGAACCCCCGTTGACCGAAACATGTGCAGTACAAAGAACGCTGAAAGAGGGAAACAAAGAAAGTGTGGTATAATGCAGGCAATAACAAACCTCGAAGCCTAAGACAGAGCCATAACAAGAATGTGCTGGTCTATTGCCGCTGGTAAGTCACCTTGATCGACTTCTTGCCGCCCTCGTCGCTGTCCTCGCCCAGCAGCATGCCGGCCGTGCTCGTCTTGGCCGCAATGGCGCCCTGCTCGGCCTCGTACTCCACGAACGCCAGGCCACGGCCAGGCACCAAGCGCACTTCGCGGAAACCCTCGAAGCGACTGAAGATCTCGGTGAGACGGTCGGAGTCGATGTCGCGTGGAAGGTGCTGCACGAAGAGCGTCTTGTTGGGTGGTAGGTACTCGTCGGGGATCTGGGCCGGGGCAGCAGGCGCAGCCGCACCACCAAGAGCCGCGCCGCCGAGTGCGTCTGCTTGGGGCCGCAGGAGCTGGCGCTTCTGGGCCTCGGCGGTCTCCAAAGCAAGCTTCTTGTCTGTATGTGTTAGCGACCATGCGCGTGTACCCAAAGAATCCCGGCCGCGCATGGACTTACCCCTCTCGGCCACTCGGTGCCGCTTGTGAGCCTCGAGCTCCTCCGGCGTGCCCGTTTGTTGCACGGTAGCGTCGCTGCGCATGCGCGCAATCGCAAGCACCATGGGCTTGCCGAACAGCACGAAGCCCTGGGCTTCCTCGACGGCGCGCTTAGCAGACTCTGGGTTGTCAAAGGCAATAAAGGCCTGGCCCTTGGCACGCAGGTTCGTCTTGGCAACAATGTCGATGACGGTGCCAAACTCGGAGAAGATGACCTCGAGGGCGTCGCGCAGAGGCTCTGGCTTGATGCGCTCCTCAAGGTTACGCACGTAGACCCTGGGCAAAGGGACGGTGCATGTTAGCCAACACGGTTCAATCACGAAAGACGCTTTTGGTACCTCATTGTGGCAACCGGGAGACGCTGTAGGAACGCTGCGGAGTGTCGGTGAAAAAGGGCAAAAACAGGCGAGAAGATGCAGTTTTTCTGTGCAATGACACAACGTACGTGGCTACAGGCGCGTCGCTCGACATGGTGGCTGGTGTTTGCGGTTTGGAAGGCTGTCGAATGGAAGGAAAGGTGAAGGTTGAAGCATGGTGGAGATTTAAAGGTTTCCCACTCCGCGCATTGGCTCTTGGATTTTGGGTTGTGTCTGGTTGAGCCTTGCGCGCCTGCAGCGCTGTAATTGGCTAACGAGGCTTCACTGAAAGCCACACCTCATCCCCTATTCATGTTAGACCGTATTTCTTGTAAAACTTGATAACTTCTAATTCAGTGAATGTCTATATACCATTACACGGATTAAACCTTTCCGTTGATTTTGTTTGTCTCCTCTGCTCCCATATTTTTACCCCAAAATACATATTTAAGTGATAATACACTCGTAAAAGCAGTTCGTCGTAACGCAGTTCCGAGCGTTATTTTTTACGTCGCGTCTGTTTCCTTTTCGTCTACCTCGGTGGATTCCTCGATTTTCCGATCCTCATCATCCATTTCGTTCTCCTCGCCATCGGCAACAGCTCCTTCCGTGGTCTCCTCTGGCGGTGGCGACTCGTCTTGGCTGTCGTTGGTACCGTCGAGAGCGAGTTCGCTCTTCAGGTCCGGCAGGAATCGGTCGATGCGCTTCCACGTCTCGACCCACAGCTCCTCCTTGGATTTGTCGATGCTGGGCGCCACCAGGTAGCCGCTGCTCGCCATGAACAGCAGCACATTCTTGAGGTTCTCGGGCACGGCCTCCTCGAGACTGTCGCCTTGGCCGCTGTTCATAAGGCGATCGAGAATATCAATAATCTTCAGCCACAGATCCAGCATGCCGTCCCAGGCTGACAGCAACACAAGATACTGCAAAAACACCTTGCAGAGTAGCGACGCCGCCTGGACGCGTGTCTCGCTCATGCCATCACGGTCCGATGAGTAGACCTCGGGCAGCAAGAGCTTGAGGATGAGCGGGAAGAGTACCTCGCTGAAGATGGCGGTCCACTCGCGGTGGTCGCTTGACGTCAGTTCGGGCGACAGCAGGGACCGTTGCAGCGACGAGAAGGCGAGGTGCCGCACTTCACGGCATGGGTTGGTGCATTGGTTGGTGAGCGCCTGGAATATGGGCAGCCAGTATGCAGACCATGCTGGTTTTGTTAGTAAAACTGCCACGAAACAAGCAAAAAAATGGACAAGAGCTCTTCTTACCTTCGCTGCTTTCCAAGTGCGACTGCTTCATCAAGTAGGGAATGCGCGACGTCATGTTGTAGATAATATTGATGGCTTTGATGCCCCGTTGGACAGCCGCATTGTCGCTATAGGATATGTTAGTCACATCTCCAAACAAGGGCCGAGGAGGGAAAGGTGGGATGGGGGAGAGCGTACCTCGCCTTCTCCTGTCTGGGCGGCCGGCTCACGCGACGGTTCTTACGGTCGAGCTGCTGCTCGGCCACGGCGCCAATGCTGGCCGCCGTGGCAAACTCGTTGCACAGGATGATGGCGGCTTCATAGTTGTCAGCCAGAATGGCCGGCGGTGAGCCACTAACGCCGCTCTCGAGAATCTCAAAAACGGTCGCGGCCGATTCTTCGTAGCCCGACAACGTCCCGAGCACGGCCCAAAAGTCAGGCGACGTCATGATCTCGCTCCGTAGAGGGCCGGGCGTCGCGATACAGAGCTTGAGGCCCTTGAGGATTACCGAGGCCGTGGACTTGAGCGTCTCCTTGTGGAAGCTGGAGACGGCGTGGAGCAACATAGGCACACGGACATAGTCGAAGTTGTAGCTTGCGCGAAGGAGGCTAAAGAGGTAGTACGTGGCACGGCCGATAAAGATGGGATGGAAGCGCGACACGTCGCGCAGGATGCCCTGCAATGCGTCGACTACGCGCTTACCGACGAGCTGGACGCTCGCTTCGCTGCGGAGTGCCAGCACGGTGCAGAGCTCGAGGATGTAGACGGGGCTGGGCTCGTAGGGAGGCGTATTGGGCGGCTTGTTGTTGGGATTGGCGGGCGAGGTCGGTGGGACGTTATCAGACTTGACCTTGATCACGACGCCAGCGGCATTATCCTCCGGGATCTGGTCGAGGAGCGCATCCACGAGCGCTTCCAAGCTGTCGCCAGACAGGTTCCTGATTCATTTTATTGTTAGTCAATGTCACGCGCGAACCAACGCGATATATTAAAAAAACAAACAACGGAGGAGGACGTACGAAACGTTGGCAAAGACGTGGTCGACGTGGCACGAGTTCACGCAGTCGATAGCACTAAGCGTGCTCTCGAGCTCTTCGTCCGACGGCTCGGGCGGGTCGTCGGCCGCGTAGCTCGATATGTACGACGTAAATGCCGAAAAGAAGCCGCTCTCGTTTTGCTTGGTGCCACGGTCAATCACCTGGCCAGGACTCTGTAGTGGAATGGTTGGCAGGTCATTGACGCCAGAATCGCTGAGGGAGAAGACCGGAATCAACGAGTTTTCAAATAGGTTGAGCCAGATGCGGATGACATGCTTCCAGCTGTTGCGCAGAATGTGCTCGTGGTCCGACACGACGCGGAAGAGCACTAGAGCAGCCAACTGGGCGCGGAAGTTGCGGCCGAGCTTGACGGCCAGCTCGCTGACCATGACACTGCTCTTGTCGACTTGGACCACGGTGTTGAGGCTCGTGTTGGACTGTACGACCTGCGAGAGGGTGGACATGTGGCTGAGGCAGTACACGATCTGGTCGAGGGCCTCGGTGTTCTCGTACTTGGCCGCAATTAGCGCGCACTCGTCGAAGCCCTGGATGACGCGGCTAAAGACCGTGTCGTCGGTGGCGGACATGAATACGTAGGAGAGGGTTGCAACGATGGGCCGCCATGTCGTCGCAAACATGTCGGCGTCGTAAATGTTGGTGTCGGGGATGATGAGGGGACCAGCCGCATCCGTCTTGCTCAGAACCTCGCGCCATGCGTAGTCAAAGGCATGCTTGTTGTCGTGCTCCTCGGGCAGGATGATCTCGTTGGACTGGATCGAGTCGAAAATGTCCTGTAGGTACTCGGTCGCAAAGTCATTGCCGCCGTTCTGGCCGCGTAGATTGCGCGCAAAGTCGCCGACGGCCATGCGCTTCTGGGTCTTGGACACATTGGGGTTGTGCTGGTCCGTGTTGAGCATGATAACGGCATAGGTTAGAATATAGACGGCATCCTTGTCAGCCACATCCTCGGGCATCTCGCCTGCGCAGTATTTTTCGGTAAAGGCAGTAACAATCCGTTCAATCAAAGGCGACTCGCCCGGCAGACGGAATGCCTCCAGCATCATTCGCAGCGCCTCGTCAACGCGCTTGTCTTTGAAGTCGAACTGGTCCATAAACGCAGCCAGGACAGCGTCGTTGCCCTTCTTTGAGATGAACTCGCCCACCATCTTCTTGGAAATACGAGACGTGCCCTTGAGGAAGCGGGCAACAGACATAGGGTTGGTCGCATCGTCAATAATGCCCTTGTCCTGGAGCAGGGCCAGGCCGCCCTTGGGGTTCTCATTGAACTTGTTGGTGCCGCGGATGATGATCTTCTTACGGGCCCGTGATTCGCGCAGCTTGGCAGGATCCGGCAGGCCCTCGTAGACGGGCGGCAGCTCGAGGCGCATAGCCATGAACTGCACGAACCGCAGCAGGGCATCCAGGCAGAGGGGCGGGACGCTGGTGGTGCTCCATGTGGCCGAATCGGGCAGCGCATTGCGCGACAACAGGCCGATCATGTCCTCACACAAGTCGGTGCGATCGGTGTCGCAGTCGTAGTTGACAAACAACTCAATCATAAACGTAGGCATCCGTGCCAGGACACCAATGTTTTCGACCATGGCCTGGCGCGCCTCCGGTTTCCGCATGCCCCCTTCCATACCCAGCTTTTGGCGGTCCTTGATTTGCACTGGCGTGGAGCGGCCGCTGCTCACTTGCGACGGCGGTGGCTTCACCAGTTTCGGAGCCTGTGGGATGCCTTCGTACAGTGACGGGTCAATGTTGGCTTCCCGAGGGATGTCGACAGCAGGGTGGAGGCAGCTAATGAGGTAGGAGAGGTAGAGCTCCTGCTGTAGCTTCAGGACGCCGCGGCAGGTAGACAGCAGCGTGGAGGCGACAATAAGCGACTCTTGCAGAATGGCCATGTTATCGGAGCGCACGAGCTGGAAGAGGTAGCAACAGAGGCGGTCTTGGGCAACCGACGCCAGAGCAGGGTGGCGGGCGATGGATGGGCCAGCTACCTCGAGCGCCACGTGAATGATGCGGAGGGCCATGACAATCATTGTGTCCGGCTGCTGCTTGCGCTGGTTGGGGTTGAGGAACTCAACCAGGACGCGGAACAGTTCGCGTACAGACGGCAGCGAGTAGGGCCGCAGGTCGACAGACTCGGAGTCCTCCGTAGTCGAGACCATGCTCTTTTCCTCCGTATCATCTGTGGGGGTGTCGACGGACGGACGGTCGGCGCCATCCATGCCTACAGAACCACTGTCAGCAGCCTGCTTCTGAAGGGGCTGTACTTCCTCAGCGTCGCCAGTTGAGCCGGTAGTGGCGGTGCCATCACCATCGCTGCTGGAGCTGGTACGTCCTCTTTGGACTGGCTTTTCGGCCACTGGTTTCTTGACCTCGCTGGAAGATGGTACAAGCGCACCGGTGGAGGCTAGGACGGCCGTGGGCGTAGAAGACGCACCCGGTAGCGGAGAGGGGTGTGTTTCGGCGCCTGGCACCATCTTGACACTGTCCATGTCTGCGTTGGTCTGGCGGTCCAGGGCATCCGCCTCCTCACCGGCCTCCTCTTCCAGGTGCTTGAGATCTTCAAAGATTATCTGGCACATGCGCACCATGGTGGCCTCAGCCGTTTGGCGAAGCACCTCCGAGTAACGCGGACGAGAGCATATTGTCAAGCCGCGGCCCATCATGTCGCAGACACTCTCGTCGCTCAGAATGTCACCGCCCGGACCCGACAGCATGTCCTCCATGAGATTGAGGATCATGAGGAGCACAACCTCCTCCTGTGCGTGGTCACTGATGTCAAACTGGCAATGCGTAATAGCCTGAGAGAGCGCCTGCATGGCCAGCGGGAAGCGAGGGGAGTCGGGGCTGATGAAGCCGTAGGCGAGGAACTTGCGAACGGCGCGCAACGTGAGAATGGTAATCGGGGCGGCTGTGCCCTTTGCTTGGATGATTTGGAGGAACGGATAGAGGAGAGTGAGAGAGTCGAAGCTGTTGATGTCTGCATGTGCCGTTAGCATTTCCCTTGCACACCAGACGTTGACTCTCCGTCCTTGGCTCTTCATATTCGTCTTACCTTCGACACCGGCCAACTCTTGGCGCAAACGGCCGAAACCCGAGATCAGCGGGTTGTCGGCCATGCTCTTGCCCTTCTTGCCACGCAGCCCCCAGCGGCTAGCCGGGCCAAAGTCGCCGTCGGCACCGCCGCCAGCAGAGCCTGGCCGGCTGCGAGCACCGGCTGCGCCCCGACGGCCGCCTGCACGACGGCTGGCCGTCTCTGCAGAGTTTGCGCCGAGCCGGAACGACTGAGCCACGGTCGTATTGGGCGCGCTGCCGCCGAGGATGGCCGACACGGACAGGTGCTGCGAGCGGGCATACTTTTGTATGGCCGAGGTAATGTTGATGCACTCTGAGATCACGAGCGAGACGGGGTCGACGGCGACGGACACGGGCCGGCTGCGGTACTGCATACGCGACGAGGCAGCGGCCGACGTCAACACTGCCGTGGAGGGAAAGGCAGCGCTGTAGTGGTAGAGGTTGTTGTGCGTATGGTGGTGTTGGCTCGCAGGTCTGACGGGTACCGACGTGGTAGACGGGCGCGAGTTCAAACCGGCAGTCAAAGGCAGTTCGTCGATGGATGCGTCCATGGGAGCCGGATTTGCTGCGGCCGACGCGGACGCGCGCGCATCGCTGCTCATGCTGGGCGAATTGCGTCCAGCAGGGAGGAGAAGGATGCCGTGGAGTGCCGGGTGCTGGGTCGACGCGGAAATGGCAGGTCAACAAGATGGGATGCTGCTCAAAAGCAAGCCACGCAAAAGAAGCACGATGGTCGAGATGACGGTCACCTGTCGAGGAGGGAAGATCCGATTGACGGGCAATCCCAGTGGCCAAGTGTCTGGGCCCTTGGCGCAGATGTCGATTGGGTCGAGAAAGTCCGTATGCGAGAAAGGGAAGCAAAGAATCGACAAAGGTGAAAGGGGATGCAGAAAGAAAAATAAACCCTGACGGCAAAATATACCCAAAATGGCCAATGGCTGTGGTTGCCGGATTATATATTTTGAACAACGGCCAGGAGAAATTGGCCAACGGCGGTAGAACGTGGCGGAAACACAAACAGCCTGGTGCGGCAGGCAACGAAGAAAAGAAAGAAAAAAGGAGCCAGATCGTCTCTTTGAGGCGATTGTTGCGCTGCTTGGCTGCGGAGGACGAGAAAGGTTCAAGATGACAGCTGTCTCGGCAGGGGAAGGCAGCAGGGAGAGGCACGGAAACAGCGAAGCTGCCAGCGTTGCAATTGTCACGAGCCTCTGGACTGGGATGGAAGGAGCAGTGTGGCCAATCAGCGGCTTCGGCGATTAGATAACAAGTGTGCTGGGTCGATTCCCAGACGAGCTGTGATGCTGGGAATACAGTTGCTACAGGCCCTGAAGGTACTCAGCTTCCAGGGGATGAAGTGGCCCCCACTGACCCCTGACTAAAGTGTTCAATTAGAAGGCTGCCACAAGAACAAACAGAAAGTGGCCACGGCAAATGAAAGCTACATGTACAACAAAAGCACATACTTCTAATAGGATCATATACTTGCATTTCAAAAGGTTTGAATATCTGGGACAGACCCAACAATTTCAAAGAAACGTATGGAAACATGACAATGAAAAGGGTAATAAAATGCCAAAAGGCAAAAAAATGGTAAAAGAAAAAAGGAACAAGCATAGTGAGACGGATTAAAGGTAAGTAACAAACACCAAACGCCTTGTCCATGGCCTCTCTACAACCTTCAAGGCTCTCTCACTCTAGTTGTACAGTAAATTAGCAGTGTTCCTCCTCCTGTTTTATAATGGACAGCGTTTGTGTATATAGAGCCTTTCGTCGTCCCCGTCGTTATGATATGGAAAACGCCAATAGCACATGGCCGAAAGTCTTGATGATGAAAGTGGTTGCGAAAAAGCGGAATGGTAGAAGAAAGGGCCGCCACGGGCTGTGCTCGATACGGCGTTGTAGTGGTGGTATTGTCTGGCCGCGGTGGTCATGGCCGCTGTCGCATCGTATGGTCGCCGTGGCGAATAATAGAATGGCGCACTGCCGGATAAAAGCTGGACAAAGGAGAGGGCCAGAACAAATGAAGCAGCCCAAGGATGACAAATACGCGATGGAAGGTCGGGATATATTGCGCCTTCGTTGAAGGCCCGTTTATAGTACGACCTTGCCTGCGTCCTGGGCGTTCTCAGCGATGACGACTTTCTCGCCAACGACCGGGACAGCTTTGTTAGGAACGGCGGCATCAAGGGCCGCAACACCACCAGCCGGCACGCCTGCCGCCGGAACGCCACCAGCGGGAGCGCCGCCAGCGGGAGCGCCAGCACCAGGAGCGCCAGCAGCAGCACCAGGAGCGGCATCGCCGGCACCAGCACCACCGGCGGCGCCGGCAGCAGGAACCGCTGCACCAGCAGCACCAGCCGGAGCGGCACCACCGGCAGCTGCGCCAGCAACAGGTGCACCAGCGGCACCAGCGGCACCGGGAGCGGCGGCACCGGCACCACCAGCACCACCAGCAGCGGCACCAGCACCGGCAGCAACAGCGGGTTCCTCAATGACAATGTCCTGCAGAGCAGCCTTGTCCTTTTCCCACTGGCCACCGGCGTCGCCAAAGGTCTTCTTCATCCTCTCGGCCTTCTCAGCCTTTTCCTTTTCTTCTTGCTCGCGGGCAATGCGCTCGGCTTCCATTTCCTAGAGAACAGGATTGTTAGTATCGGCGGGAATACAAATTACGTGTAACAAAATAGATGTGAGCGAAAGTACGCACCTCCATGTGCCGGATGTCGTCCAGACTTGGCTCGTACAAATGCCAAATGGTGTAGTGTGGCAGACCAACCACCGAGAAACCCATACGCTTGGACATCTGTGACAATGTTAATATGCTTACTTTGACCAACGCACACAATCCTGGACAAAGACACGGGCGACAGAAAACGAACCTTGCCGAAACCTTCGGTCTCTGCGTGCTTCTCGAAACTGAACGCAGGGAAGTGCACACCATGACGGAAGACCAGGGCCTTGGCCAGAATACTGACGCCGCCCACGCCATCAATCTCCATTTCCATATCCGGGTCGCCGTAGGGGTCGCGCAGGTAGGCAAGATGGGGTCGCCACGTGGCGTACTCGGCGTAGCCTTCGACAATGACGGCATCCTCGTCCAGGGTGTCGGCGAGGGTCAGGGCCGTCTCGGACTCCTGCCAGGAGTTCAGATCGTACGGCTGCTCGCCGCCCAGCCAGTCCGGGAGCGGGCGCCAGACGTTGGGCACAATGACATCTTTGTTATGGCGCATGAGATCTTCCAGAATGGTAAAGGGCGCCGTCTCGACGTCTACATCACGCCAGTACACCCACGAGTGGTAGGGGCGCAGGGAGGCGCTGAGCAGCCAGTTGCGGGCCTGGGCCATGAGCTTGCGGCGGCTGGCCTGGGCAGCGAAGCCGTGGCGACTTTCGACGTCCTGGTTGACCTTTTGGCCAAAGTCCTTCTCCAGAATGGAGATCTCGCCAAAGTGCTCGGTAGGGTCGGTGTCGGCCTGGATAGTTTCGAGGTTCTTGACAAGCATCTCGAGGGTGCGGTCCTTGGAGTCGGAGACCAAAAAGGCAAGGTCGATAAGGTGGTGCGGGTAGGTAAAGTTGCGGAGGTGCGAAAAGAACATGGGCAGATGGGGCTCTGCGTCGCGCAGAGGCACGCACAGCAGGATGCGCTCCTCGCGCTCCCAGCCGCGCGCGGTGCCCTGGACATTAGACAGGTCATAGTAACGGACGGTCTCGAGGTCGATGTAGTCGCCGGACGAGAACAGGTTCAAGGAAAAGAGAGACAGGACGGGCGCCGCGGGCCAGACGAAGACGCCGAAGAGAACAAGGACGACAACAATGGCGAGTCGTGTGAGCAGCTTGCGTCGCCGGCGAAGGGATGGAGGAGAATTGCGTGGTTGAAACCTGGAAGAAGGCGGTGATTAGTACATGAACAAGACGACAAGACGACGAGTCGACACGCCGACACGTCGACAGTTGAGAAGTCATCATACCTATGCGGCGAAAACTCTAATGTGTTGGAGGATCGTGGGTAGCCGTTGGAGAAGCTGGCGGCGGCAGCATTGTGTCTTGGGGTCACCTTGGACCCCGAAGCAGCGTAGGACGGCAGCATGGCATGCGGTGGTTACAGATGGTGGTGATAGGAGGCGGGCGGCACGCATACAAAGCTTGACGCACGGCTCGTGGATGCGTAGGGGATGGACGAAGAGCTAGCTCTTGCTGTCGTCGAGAGTCCCGCGTCTTGCGCCTCTTGCTCTCTCGCTCTATCGGAACAGGGCGCGTCTCGATTCGATGTCTCGCGGCGCCGTCGCGATATGTCGACAGCCGGCTCGGGATGGTCGACGGCAAAACAGGATTGGCGATAACTCGATTCGGAGTTCAACCGTCGGTGTATCGTCGAAAGGGGAGGGACGGATAAAGGTAGAAAAGTAAAGTTAAAGAGGATTTAATCCAAGAAAACCCACACGTCCACAACGGGACACCTAGCAAGCAGCGGCACTGGGTAAAAAAGGGGGGCGTCGGTGGCAGCAAGCCTGCGGACGTGCCAGAAAGGAAGGGATAGAATTGAAAGCGGGCCTGAAAATGCAACAAAAAAGTAAAAGACAAAACGAGAGAAGAAAAGATGAAAGGCAGACTCAGGCCAGTCAACAGCAGAACATATGCAGAGGGACCAAACAAGAGTATGAAAAAAAGATGTCGATGCTCGAGGGGACCATGAGCGTAAATTGGGGATGGTTGAAATGTGTGAATTGGCGACCAAGCCAGGTTGGTCGTGGTGGCTACGATTGTCGTATGAGTTGTCGTATTGCGTGGGACACGAAAAGGATAGGTGGACGTTGTGTCGATTTACGGTTGCGTTGTGCGGACGCTACGTATTCAGCAGAAGGATGGCCTGGGCAAGCAGGGGGCGCAAATAGGGTCTCAAAAAAAAAAAAAAAGGTACTACGAAAGACGTGCTGCATCAGCCTCGCGAAATTGGGATTCGCTGTGCTGTAGTGGAAGGCACAGCTGGAATGCCCACTTGCCTGCAAATGGGGGCCTGTCATTCTACAACCCCTGTTTCGTTCCTTCCTTAGATGTGTTCTGCGCCGGATTGCGCCTTCCACGAAAACTCTACGTTGCGCTCTTTCCGTCATGGCGCGACGAGTAGATACCTAACTGTCCTCGTACAGTTCTCATACTCGTGATACCTGGAATTCGTTGAGCGAGATCCTTAGAACTTAATTGCCGCGCCCCTATTCTTAGCGCTTGATAGCAGCGCTGCAACCCCCAATCATACGCTTAAGTGCACCCATCAAGAGCTGTGGATTCCAAAGCCTAGATTTACAGCGGCCAACAGGTATGTTCCTGGACTTGGAAAGACCCCTATTTTTCAACAGTTCTAGGGGCTGGTATGGTCACGTGTTCTCATATCGAATGGCGTAGGGCGCAATCTGAATCTATTCCGCCGAAAAGAAAAGCTTGGTATCAAAAGAGTAATTTCCCGGTTTTCATCATGTTTTGATGCAGGTGGAGTCTTCTTGGAACAAGAAAATCGAATTGTACAATATAACACGTCTGAAACTAGGGCTGAAGTGGGTTTCATAATTCTTCATTTTCATTTGACTATTTTGCAATCGTTACGACATGTTGTAGTCTTCCGCAGTCATCTTTTATTGCCAAAAGAGGGAGCTGAGACTCTGACCATTTCAAATCGTGTATCTCGACAGCTCGTCGAATCTTACCGGTGGTCAGTACCTTGTTTCCCACAAGGCATGGTTATGCCGTGTACAGTGAAATACAAGGCAATTTTCTCCTACTATCTTGACGTCTTGTTAGCTAACGATTCTCAAGAGACAACCATTATCCATTTTAAAGGCGGCGTGTGAAGGAGAGAAAGCAGACGACAGTGTCAAAGTAGGTTCAGACAAGCCGTTTTAGTCCTTTACCCAAAGCCGGCCGGGCCCGTCATGCACACCAAGACGATGTGCACGGAGGCCCAGCTCTGTAGCCAAATTACGAGCTGCCAGTGACGGAAAGCAAGACTCCACCACCGTTCCTCGCAGCGCTCACATCCCGACCGCCCCCGAAGGAGAGAACGAAGAACAACCGCTACTCGAGTGTGGGAGGATAGCACGGCTCCGGGTATAATTGAATGGATAAGCGAGTGTCATCATGTGCTTTGCTGTCGTCGTCGCCGTCGTCGTAGTTGCAGTGCATGTGAAATTTGCGGTAAGGGATTCCTCAAACTAACCATTTGGAAACTTACGGCGGTTGTCTTTCGATCCGCTTCGTATTGGCCCGAGTATATCATCTGTCAACGGATGTTAGCCTCGTCGCCAACAACATTTGACACGAGTATAGGTAAAGAAAAGCAACATCGTCTCTTGTGGATCAGATATGTTTGGTAAGTGGTATAGGTTTGTCATCAAGAAGTTCAGAAGCAGAACTGTTAAATATGTGTATCATCATATGAACATGGGACGATGTTGAGATGTTAAAACGCCTAATGGCAATGTCGGTGCGGAACTTACACATTGGTGTGAGTACATAGGGTCGCGTGCCGTTTGCTTGCTACTGGCAAGAGATCTGACTTCCAGGAATGTTAGCATAGCTGTCCAAGCTTTATCTGAGGAGAAAGCAAGTGTATAGGTATAAAGAGCTTCAGATGGTAGTGCATGTTGTTCGATCGCTCACAGATAGTCGCGTGAACTGTGGAAAGTGAATCATCACTAGCTATTGGGAAGAGGGTTCAGAGGGAGCCGGTCCTATGCGAGCTTGCTTACCTTGGTTAGCTGTGCCTCCAATGAAGCATTTTGAAGCTTGAATTGGCCGAGATGTGCTGTACAACTTTCTACAGTCGATCGCGAGGGCAGGTCCATATAGTAAATCAAGAAAGAAACAATAGTAAGATCAATCAACATCAACAAGCCTATACCGGCCTCGATTCCAAAGCCCAACGGCCCAGAGGACGCGGTCGTGCATTGTCAATATTGCTAGCAAAAAGTTTTTTGTGAGGGAGAACACAAGCTACGAAAAAGTCACCAATAATTTTTCGAGAGGAGATTTTATTGCAGCGGTGGGGAACCATTCGAGTGGCTGAAGATTGTGGCTTGAGCTGTCACTGGAGAATGCGCTAGTCCCATCCTGGGCATTCTTCAAAGGCTGTTACCAAAACTTCAGTGCAAGGCATTTAAGCTTCGAAGCTTTTCCACTGGATATGACATGGGATACACATTGCAATTTCACACTCAGTTCACCGTCTTCGTCCATATATTCACTGAGAATACAACACAATCGTCTATGGTCTCATCGGGCGCCAACACTGCACCTTCACCCGCCCCAATTTTCTTTGTGAGGCATTGCCTCTAAATTCAACACTCCCACTCCTTCTCCATTTCATATTCACATTTTCGTCCCGAATGGCTGACCGGAGACGAGTAAACGGACCGGTCGGGGCCACGTTTGCGCCGGTGTTTGCAAAGGAGGAGCAGGCCAAGGTGGCCAAGGTGCCCGAGAGATCAAGGCCCAACGACATAATACGAAAGATTTGTATGCGCCCACGATTCAATCATGTATTCAAGAAGAAAGATATAGAAAAAGCACAGGAAAACTGACCTCGATACAGACCTCCAAACGGGCGTCACGCCGTCTGCGTCTGGCTCGGCCTACCTGGAGCTGAGTTCCGGCGCGGTCCCCAGTACCTCGGGCCTTAAACTCAGCTGCACAGTCCACGGCCCGCGCGCCCTGCCGCGGTCGGCGCCCTTCTCGCCGCATCTGATCCTATCGACGCACGTCAAGTATGCGCCGTTTGCCACCAAGGAGCGTCGCGGGTACCTCCGCGACACATCGGAGCGCGACCTGGCCGTGCATCTGGAGACATCGCTGCGTGGCGCGATTCTGGGCGACCGATGGCCCAAGAGTGGTGTGGACATTGTGGTGTCGGTGATTGAGGCGGACCAGGACCGGTCGGCGCCGTCCGTGGATCCGGATGAGGAGCTGTGGGGTCTGATGAGCGTGCTGAGCGGGTGCATCACGGTGGCGTCGGCGGCGCTGGCAGATGCTGGCATAGACTGCGTCGACACTGTCGCCGGCGGCGTGGCGGCGGTGGTGGAAACGACAGAGGGTGTTGAGGCAGAAACAAGAGACACAAAAGAGACGGTTCTTGTAGTTGATCCAGTGCCGGCAGAGCACGGCAGGATCGTGGCCGCGTGTTGCGTGGCCTATCTACCGAACCGCGACGAAGTGACAAACTTGTGGCTCAAGGGCGACTTGCCAGGCTCGGCCGGGGATGAGCTGCACCTGAAGATGCTGGACAAGGCGCTCCACGCTGCACGACAGGCCGACCAGGTTATTGTTGCCGCTCTCAAGGATTCGGCCGAAGACAGTGGCTGAGGCGTTGTATATTGCCTTGCCGTTACTTTGATTTTTTACCGTAGACTTCACTCTTGTTGGCGCTGGGATCTTGAAATTTATTTGGTTTGGGTTCTCGCATCATAGAGAAGACATGGCATTCAAAGGTTCATGAAATTCTTAATTTGAAAATTATATCATACACAATTAGTGACGGGCTGTAAATTTCATAGAGAATGTCGTAGCGCTGCTGCAAGCCCTGGTGCAGTGGCGATTATAGTAAACGACGCTTATGTCCGCTGTAAGGTGCTAGCCAATGTGCCCACAGCCTTGTGACGATTTCCCACTTAACCGAGTCTGTTCAGCATTTATCTCAACATCCAGACTCGGTTGAACCACTCGACACGTCTGCCACCGTCTTTATAGCCTGATTTGAGTTGTCGATATAGCTCTACATCTAGTTTAATACAATGTCCAGCGGCTCCCCGTCGTTCGATGTCCTGCGACGGGCCGCCGACCAGCTCCAAGGCAGCAATCTCTCATCATCAAAAGTCTTGAGCTCACTCTCCCAACGTTCGTTGAACACCCTTCTGCTGCTGCCTTACGCATGAGAATTGAAATCTGACATGACTTGTAGATTTGCCTCCGTCTTTTACATGGAGTGAGCTTGCCAGAGAGTTGGCGCAACCAGAAGACCAGGTAGGTGAACCACATCGACGTGACACAGGTTACAACCACACAGCTGACAATCGAAGGATAAACCGCACTATGTACTTGCTTTGAGGGCGTCATTAGAGGCGGATCCAAGCCGAATAAAGCCGTCTGGCAAGGACAGCGCAAAGGACGCTGTAGCCCGCCGGCAGATTTGCCGGTTTCTTGCGCGCATGTTGACGCCCATCGACGACGCCACATACGACGCCGAACTAACGCCTGGCGAGCACACAAGTGGCCAGCGAGACCAAATAGCGCGCAGGTGTAAGTCGGTGGCCGACGATGGGCTGGCCGTCTTGGAGCGTGTCGGATTGCCTTTGGCGGACGAGACGGGGCACGCAAATGAGAAGAGCGACGATACAGCCGAGGACCATGCGCAAACTCTCTACACGATTACAGCACTCGCCGACGCTGGCCAGCCTTGGACGACAGACACTGCCGCTGCCATGGCATCGAGGCTACTCACCAATCATTTTGCTAATGCGGACAGCAAAAAGAGCGAGTGGATTGCCGACGGCATCTTGAAGCAGTATCTGCGGCCGCTCTTTGCACGGTCGCGGCCGGCCACGGTGACCGAGTCTGGGCGCAAGGCCGCGTTCGCGAGCAATACGGGTGGCAGCAGTACCAGCACCGCTCCGCACGACACGACGACAAATCGGGAATCGCACCAGGCCAAGCCCTGGAAGTACGTGGACATGCGCGCCATCTCCGTTTTCGCCTGGGCCGTTCACGAAGCCGACGGGGCGCTGGTGCGCACCAACTGGCCACTGTTTGTTCCGGTGCTGCTCGCGCTTGTCGAGGACGCAGACACACCTGTGCGCGCGCGGGGATTGGGCCTTCTGACAGAATTTGTCGCGGTGGTGCCCGATGGCGGCGGACTGCTGCATTCGACCGGGCTGGACAGCGTGCTGGCCGACGCCGTCTTCCCGACACTTTTGTTTCTGCCACGATTGACCCCGGAGAACGAGTCGCTGCAGCTGTTGGGCCCGGCATATTCGGCCCTCCTCAGTTTGGCAAAAGCAGCGGGTGCTGGCTCAAACACAAGCACGGCCGTCGCAAACAAGGGCCTACCGCCCAACGCCGCCGCAATCCTGCTGGACCGCATTCTGCGTGAAGGCATCTACGCTGGCTACTTTCATGCAAGCGAACACATCCACATTGTAGAGGAACTCATGCGGCAGGCGGGACGCATCGTCGAGGCCATGGGCATCTACGCTGTGAAACATTTAAAGGTACATAAAATTGCAGTCATTTGTCATTAATTTAACACAGAGTATGTATATACGGCAACGCCAATGCTAACAGACACACACAAAGGACCTCATGCCCATGTACGCCGCGGTCCTCACGGACCCCTTTGCCATGCGTTACAAGCCGGCCGTTGCTGCGACCCTGGACGCGCTGCAGACGACTCTCACAATGTGCTGGCCGCGACTGGTCAGGACGCCCTGGCAAGAAGAGACGCTCAAGATGCTGATGCTGTGCTGGCTGCATGTGGTGGAAGAAGAAGACGGCCAAGGGACGAAGGTCAATGACAAAAAGGAGACGGCCGGTCTCAAGGTGCAACTCGTGCGCGCCGCCAACACGTTGTTAGCCATCTTCAAGGCAGCCGGTGTGGATATAAACGCCGCTGTCAGGCCTCTGGTTGAGAGCGAGAACCGACTCGTGCCTTTGTTCAGGATAGAGTAGTCGTAGCAGACGTTTGCCCACAAACGGACTTTTATGCGTCCACCATTTGCTGCTTAAAGAGTGATTTGCCGCGCAGCCACTTGCGGTACGCCTTGTAGCGCTTCTTTTGCGCGTCGCCCTCGGTGACTGTCAATGGGTTTTCGGGCACGCGTATGAGCTCACCGTAGACGGCCAGCTCGTCGTCCGGGCGGTCCTGGTCCAGGCCAGGAATGGAAGGGATTGAGGACGCCACGGCCGCCGGCAGGAAGTTGGCTGAGTTTGACCGGGGCACCTGTCCAGGTTCCGAGAAACTCATGCCCAGGCCGTCCGTCTTCCAGCTGCCATTGACGTACTCCTGGTACTCTTCATTGCTGGCCGCGCTGATGCCAGCCGAGGGAGAGAGCCCGCCCGGCAGGCCGGCGGCAGGGGCAGCACCAGCAATGACGGTCTCGTCAGTCGAGACGACAATCTGCAAATTCTGCGGGTGGCTAATGTATCGTTCGTAGTCCTCGGTCTCCTGCACCGACGGATTCAACGAGTCCTGGACCATCTTGGCAAACGTGAGCTGGGCCTGGCGTGCCTTGTCCACGGCCGACTGCTTTGCCTTTTGGCGGGGGTCGGGCTCGAACAAAAGGCCGCCGTTGGCGACCATGGTCGTGTCGAGCGTCGTGGCAATGCTGCTGCTGTTGCGCACATGGCCACGGCCATACGGGAAGCCCTGGCCGTTGGCGTTACCGTTGCCGGTGCTGTCTCTGTGCAAACTCGCGGCGCCGGCTCGTGACGGTGACGATAAAATGGTCGCCGCGGTTGTTACCGTCGTAGCGGCTGCCATCGATCCGCCCGTTCCCCCGCTGCCCGCCACGGTGCCTTCTTTCAGGAGGCCATGGACGCCTTTCTGTTGCTGCTGTAGGTATTGCTGCTGCTGCTGCACGCTGGGAATGCTGCTGGCAATCGACGCGTCGGACGGACGGTCGTTTCCAGACGACGGACTCAGCCAGTTGCGCAGCCCGCTCGTCGTGCCGCCGCTGGCACCGCTGGCGATACTGGCTGCGTCGTCGGCCGTATTGCCCGTGGACACACGCGCTCTGGCCACGTCTTGCGGCGTGACAAACGAAACCTCTTTCCGGTGGCCATTCCCACGCCACCGGCCGTTGGTCTTTCGACTACTCACTGAATCGGCGTCGCCGTCTTTCCCACCTCCACCGTACTGGCTGCCAATCTCGCTGCGCACCTTGAACGGGCTCAGATCATACTGGCCGTCGCGCGACGAGCGGATGGGAATATACTTCATGGTCGACTTGATCTTGAAGGAAAACATCTTGGCAAACGACGACAAAAAGTACGGCCGGTAGAACTCGAGCCAGTAGTCGTCCGTGGCGAAGCTGGCGGTGTTGGGCCCCGCAGACAGCAGCGAGCTGTTGGTCGTGCGGCTGGTCATGTTGCGCCTGAACCTGGGCTGGCCGCTGCGTTTGCGCTTCACCTGCGGCTGGCTGCTCACTTTACGCGCCGCCAGGGCCATGGCTACATTGTACGCGTGTGTGTTGGCGGCGGGCGGCCGAAGAGTCGGCAGGGGCGGCAGCGTACGCAGTTTCAGATGCTCGGGGGTGAACCAGTGGATGTAGTCGCGCCCGCCACGGCCGCGACCGGCCCCAGCTGGGCGGCGCCGCGGGTCGGCATGGTGCAGATGG
The DNA here is from genome assembly GCF_000961545.1 of Sporothrix schenckii 1099-18. Lineage (NCBI taxonomy): Eukaryota > Fungi > Ascomycota > Sordariomycetes > Ophiostomatales > Ophiostomataceae > Sporothrix > Sporothrix schenckii. The sequence goes on from NW_015971142.1 coordinate 850,710, forward strand.
TAGTCGGTGGGCAGGTCCCACAGCATAGGCTGCCCCGGTGTGTATATGTAGTTGCCGAGAAACAGGTTGTAGGCTTCCTGGCGCTGGCCGTCGAGGAACGAGTTGTTGTAGTAGCGCTTGAATGTCTCGAGCATGTCGCGCGAGTGGCTTGTCCACTGGTTGATCTTGCGGTACGTCTCCATGGTGTTGACGAGCTGCGACCCGCCGTACTGCACGGCAATGGTGTCGCCGTGGTCATGGTACATGTGCGTGAACAAGTTGACGGCGTCGGTCTCCCAGTTGACCGTTGGCTCGTCCAGGATGCCGAGGGCGTGCAGCTGATGGCCGAGGGCGCACTTGCCAATGACAAACTGGGCGGCGTTGGTGCGGTCCAGGCAGTCGATGCAGTTGGTGCGTGCCACGCCGTTTTGTACGCGGGCTCGTTGCGGGAAGTTGAGGGCGCCGTCTTCGGTTCCTGCCGATGGTGACGGGGGAGGCATGTTCGTGCCATCGCCCTCGCCGTTCCGGAAGAAGCCTGTCGTGGCCACGACCGTCTCGGCAATCTCCTCCAGCACGCGGATCACGTTGACGTCGTGGCTCTTGTTGGCGCGCGACATGTCCCAGGCGTGGTGGATGATGTGCTTGTCCTGCGGCAGGAACTGGTTGAGGTATTGGATGGCGCGCGTAAACTCGACAAGCAGCTTGCTCTCGCGTGGTGTGCTCTCGCGCGACTTGACCAAGTCCAGCACGTAGATGGGGCCGCCATACCGCGCAAATAGGTTGTCAAAGTGCAAGGCCGCCGCACTATAGAATGGGTCGACCAGGTTAAGCTCGATCGGCGGCTTCGGCGTCACGCCCGTGTTCTCCTGCGTCCAGTACAGCGGAATGCTGCCGCGGTGCTGCACATACGAGGTGTACTGCGGGTTGGCAAACAGGCGACGGCCCGGCGAGTGAAAGGACGTGGTGCTGGCCTCCGACACGATCTGCTCCGTCTCGACGTCGTTGGCCACGTAGCCCAGGTCGTTGGCGCCTCGCTTGAGGAACCGGGCACCGGCAAAGTAGCGCGACCGCCGCGCGATAATGGCCACGTAGGCGGTGCGGCCATAGATGGAGATGGACGCCTGGTCAATATAGCCGTGTGTGATGGGGCGGCACCAGTCAAACGGCGAAGCAAGCGCGTCGACGGCCGGTTGCAGCAGGTGACTGTTCCACACGAACATCGTGTTGTGCGCCTCGTCGCAGGACCAGCGCCGGCCAGCCGCCAGCGCCGCACGCTCCTGTGTGATGTTGTGCTGCAAGGTGTTCGTAATGTCGTACGAGTAGCTGAAATAAAACGACTGCGTCAGGTTGACGTGGTTGAGGATGTTGAGGAAGCGCACCTCATCGGCATGTGTGGCACCGGGGCTGCCCGTGCTGTGGCCGCCATCATTGCCACCGCTGCTGCCTCCACCGCCCCCGGCCGCCGTACTTCCGCCGGCTCCACCACTCCCGCCGCCACTGCCGACGCTCGTGTTGGTGTTGGCCCCGCGTCCGGGTGTCAATGGAATCAACTCGGTGCCGGCAACCTGGTAGACGATGTGGCCGCCAATGACGGCCACGGTCGACTTTTTTGTGATGAGCATCATGTAGTAGGGCCCCGTGAACCGGATGAAGCCCAGCAGGCCCCAGGTCGTGCAGCGCAGCTTGATGCCGCCGGTCCCGCGGTTGCCGTCGTCGATTGTGTCCAGTAGCTGCACCATCTCTTTCTGGCTGTAAAAGATCTTGTCGTCGGTTACGCCCAGTTCGGTGTCGTCAGCCGCCGTCGTGCGGTCAATCTTGAGCACACGGAACCGCCGCCCCGTGACATCCTCGCCGACAATGTAGTACCGGCTGGCCGTCTCGTAGAGCGTGAACTTGTGCATCTTGTGGCCCATGCGCTCGTGCGTGGCGGCTGCGCGTGCTGTTCGGGCAGCCTTGGCCGCGCGAGCAGCGTGGCCCGCCCGCCGTCGGGCACGATCACCGCCGGCACGACTGGACGCACCGGCCCGTCGAGCAGCGTCGCCATCAGCACCTGCCTCTGCCTCAGTCGGACTCGCTCTGCTTTGGGGCGCTGTCTCTTCTTCGCCCAGCGTCTCCTCAGCGTCTTCGTCATCGTCTGTGAATGCCTCATCTCCGTCGCCATCATTGTCCTCGCCGTCGCTCGCACCTTCGTCTCCCTCCTCCTCGTAGTCGTCGTCGTCATTGTCTCCACCCCTTCCACCGCCATTGTCAGGACTCGCGGTTCGCAGAAAAGGCCGAGCCACAGCCGGGTCCTCGTCGTCGTCGTTATCGTCGCCTGCACCAGCGCCGGCGTCCGTCGCCTTGGTCATCTTGAGCGTCTTGGCAATCGACGCCCCCGTCTCGGCCGACCGCTCCGGGTCGCCGTCACTGTCTACATCGGCACTGGCATTGTCTCGCAGCTGTGGAAAGGGCTGGTTGGAGGGAACGTTGTTCGAGCTGTGGTGGGTGGTCGTGCCCGTGCCCGCCGCATGGCCGCCTGGGAGGGTGCCGGTACTATAGCTGCTGGCCAGACTTGTGGCGTCCGCCGGGTTGTCGACAGTAGAATTCAGCACAGCCATGCCAGGTGATGGGTGGTCATGAGAAGAGCATATCGTAATGTGTAGTTATGAAAGTGGTTTGCGAAGACACAGACGGTTTTGCTCTTGGCAATATTGGAAAGGAACGAGCGTCGACGTCAGAGCGGCTCACCGTACTGATACGCCCCACAACGCCAAACGCGATAGCACGTGCTAGACACTAAACCGCCCAAAGACGGGCGCCGATAAGAGAAAACAGGCCCAAATTTACAGGCGATAACAGCCCCACTCCAAGGCCTGCCACCCGACGACCGAAACCAAACAAAAACATCCCTGCATCATCGCGGGACAGCTTCAGGCAACAGACCCTGGGACGCTCCCGGCTCTCGATCTCGACTTCCCCTGTGTTGCCTGACACGGCTCTCTGCCGACGAATAAAACGCGTCCATACGCGGGCCATCCCGCCATCTCGCTCGTCGTTCGTCCCTTCATTTCCGGCCTTGACTGCATCGCACCTCACGATGGCCACCAACGCGCAGCGCATCCAGTTTCTCATCGCGCAACAGGACGGCTTCACACGCTCCCGCCTGCCCGCGCTCTATTCCGACTTCCGCAGCCTGCGAACGACCAACCCTGAGGGCTATGCGGCCAACGTCGCCGCCTGGCGCCGCGCACTCGGCTCGCTCGTTCGTGGCGGCATGCTCCCGGCAACGGCAGCTGTGCTCGCTCCGTCCAAGTCCAAGGGCACACCCTCGGCAAGCACAGCGTCGACGGCCGCCCGCAGCTTCCTTGTTCTCGCGGCCGGCCAGCCTCTCCTCGACGCCCTGCAAAGCGACCGCTACGGACGGCCGCTGGCTTTGGATGCCGTCATTCAGGAGGCTGTGCTGGAGCGTGACCTCGTGCCTCTCGAGGCCTTTTTGCGGGCCAAGGAGAGCATCTACAACCGGCGGTCGTGGTCCGCATGGGCCGCGGGCTTGCCGTGGCACGCAGTGTCATGGGGCCTCCATCGGCTGGGCGTGATCGAGGGCAACAGCCAGGTGCAGCAGAAGGCAAACGCGGCCGCAGCTGGGAACGCAGCGGCCTTCTCATTGCTTCAGGGCGGCGGCCGTCTTGCGCCCGATCAGCATGTTGTGCTGGCCAACGTCGAGACGGCGGCTGCCGCGTTTGCCGATAAGACGGCCGACGCACAGTCACCATTTGAGCACGTATGGTCCGTCGCTCACTTCAAGCGTATGTTCTCAGCGCCGGGCGCCGTCCTCGCCGAAGACAGCGGTCTCCCGGTCGGGTCGGCCGTGGAGCAGCCGCGCCTCTCGGACATGGACCTCAATGTCCTGCTCGCCTTCTTGTCGCGGGACAAGAACCTGGTCGTCTTTGACGGCCACGTCGTCAAGCTGCGCGGGGCATCGACCGTCTCTGACCACGGCAACGTCATCACAGAAGAAGACCGCGCCGTCGCCCAGCTGCGGGAACTGATCGACTCATTGACGCATCAGACAGGCGTCCTCAGCAAACGCATCGACAACCTCACCGTCGCGGCGCGCGACGCGGTTCTGCGCAAGAACCGCGTGGCCGCGCTGGCGGCCCTCAAACAGAAGAAGCAGGCCGAGGGTGCTTTGACGACACGCTTTGCGACGCTCGCACAGCTCGAAACCACGGCGAGCCAGATCGAGCAGGCCTCGGGCCAGGTCCAGGTCGTCCAGGCCATGGCCGCCAGTGCCGACGCTCTCAAGTCGCTCAATGCACAGGTCGGCGGCGCCGAGGGCGTCGAGGAGGTCGTGGATCGCCTGCGCGACCAGATGGATGCCGCCGATGAGATCAACCGCATCCTGGTCGACCCGACGTCGGCGAATGGCATGGTCGTCGACGAGGGCGAGATTGACGACGAGCTGGCGGCGCTCGAAAAGGAGGAGCAGCAGGCGTCCGAAGCAGCCGCGCAGAAGGGCAAGGAGGAGACCCAAAAGGCAGAAGCCGAAGTGACCCGGCGAAAACTGGAGGCTGCTGGCGCTGTCCCCGACAACGTTCGCCAAGAGGCCCCAAAAACTCAAGAAGAGCTGGAAGAAGAGACCACCAAGAGCCTGCGCAATCTGTCGCTCAAGGCCGAAGAGCCGCTGCCGGCAAACTGAGTGCAGTACGGCTATGTGTTTTTCTGGCAGGTGAGAGACGGCTGCACTCTCAGTGGTAACGTGTGTTTTGTTTGCGACGATATATCCTTTGCATAGTTGTGGCGTTTTATGACTTTACTGCTTATGGTTTACATTTCTACTGTTCACGTTGCACTGTCCATGGTATGCTTTTTTGACGGAGTGGTATGGTTTCTATTATTCTAGGGTTGTCTAATTCTACTTCTATTAAACACATTGTGTTACTCGGTAAGCCCCCTTCCTTGGAAAACAATCTATACAGCGCTGCTGGCATCCTCGCCGTTTTTGGCGGTAGTGGCAGCAGCCGGCTTCTGGCCCGCCATCATGGCCTCCCGCGCCTTCTTGACGCTCTTCCACTCAAAGCACAGCGCTGGAACAATACCGAAACAGGCCACTGCCAACGGCACGTAATATGCCGTCGTCAGGGCCTTGTTGTACTCCACCAGCGCCGCCGGCAGCAAGCTCGCCGACACGGCCGACCGGATCGCCGTGGCGCCGGTGTTGACCAGCTGCCGCGCGGCCTCGGCCGGCATTACCGTGGACAGGTCCTGGAACAGCTTCTGCAAGAAGATGCTCTGCGTCACGCACAAGAACACGGAGCCGCCCAGGCCCTGGCCAAAGAACATGAGCGAGGCACCCACGGGCACGTCCGGCGGCGCCAGCACCGTCTGCGCAGCCAGGCTAGACATCTGCATGCCAAAGCCCATGCCCAGGCCGGCCACCACCTGGTACCCAATCCACATGCTGTGGCCGCTGTCGACCTGCAGCGTGGTGGTGAGACCGACGCCAATGGACAAAAGGCACGAGCAGGCAATGGCAAAGGGCGTGTAGTATCCGAAACGCGTGGTGAGACCGCCGCCGATGATGGACGCGACCACGAGCGCCAGCACAAACGGCAGCGACCGGATACCCGACTGCAGTGCGTCGACGCCCTGGATGGCCTGGAACCAGACGGCCAGGTAGTAGGTAAACGAGAGCAGCACGCCGCCGTTGCACATGGAGAAGACAAACCCCGCCATGACCGACCGCTGGCGGATGATGCGCCCGGGCACTGTGGCATACTCACTGCCGAGCCAGGCCTGGCTGGCGACCCAGGCCACAAACAGCACGCCCGAGACCACAAACAGCGCAATCACGCGGCCGCTGTTCCACGCGTACACCGTGCCACCCCACTCGAGGGCGAGCAAGAAGCACACGACGGCCGGCGTGAACAGAAGCGTGCCGATGGGGTCCATGCGCTTGGCCTTTTCGAGGGCAGGCAGCGCATGGGAGCGCGGCGGCTGGGGCAGGTGAAGGAAGAGCAGAATGAGCACAATCGACGCGCCCCCGATCGGCAGGTTGATGTAGAAGCACCAGCGCCAGGTCAAGTGCACATTCGAGGTGAACGCGCCACCGATGAGCGGGCCAATCGCAGACGACACGCCAAAGATGGCACCGAGCATGCTCTGGAACATGGGCCGCTTGTCCAGCGGCACGAGCGGGATCGACAGGACAATGGCACCGGCCATGACGCCCGCCGAACCGGCACCAGCCAGCGCACGGCCCAGGATAAAGGCGACCGAGTTGGGCGCCGCTCCACACAGAGCCGAACCAGCCTCGAAGAGCACAATGGCGGCGAGAAAGACAACCTTGTTCTTGTAAAAGGCATAGATGCGGCCGAAGAGCAGCTGCGTTGCGCAGCTGGATAGAACGTAGGCGCTGCCGTACCAGCCAATGTCGTTGATGGAGTGGAATTCGTCAGTGATGCGAGGGATAGCCGTGGCAATAATGATACGATCCTGAAGAAAGAAAGTTAGCAACAGATCAGTTTCTAAACGAACAAATTCAATCGGGGGCAGGGTGGATACTCACAAGAGACACAAGGAACATGGCAAGGTAGAGAGCGGCCATCACAACAAGAACAGTCCTCAGGGGTGGGTATGTTTGCTCTGCTGTCTTCTCAGAAGGGGCGTCCCCATCTCCAACCACATTTTCAGTTCGGACTTTGTCATTGTCGAGCTGGCCCTGGGGTTGCTTTTCTAGGCCGTTGGTTGCGGCCGTCGTTGGTCTGGATTCCATCTCGATATAAGACATGTGTAAGTTGCTGTTTGTAGTTGATGGTCTTGACAAAAACGAAGAATAGGCGGGAAGAACCTATAGAATATATAAAGAAAGAAACAGATGTTTGAAGAAAGTCTGGATGGACGAAACGAAAGAAATGGACGTCCCCTTGAAATATAGAGGACCGTGGTGATCAAAAGGAGGAAACTCAAATGACCGAAATCTCCGATTGTGTGTACAATAAAAACATCCACTAAACCAAATGTCCGAAAATGCCGACTTACAGGTCAGGCTGCCAAATTCCTGAAGCGCTGTCACCAAAATCGCAAAAGTAAGCACTGCGTAAATTAATCCGACTGATCGCCACGGAAGATTGAGATTGAATACTCCGAATCGGTTTCTTTGCTGTCTTTTCGTCACTTTTGCTCGGACATTATCAGCTTATTTCCCCTCCGATTGCTTTTGACTCTTGTTCCTTTGCAATGGAAATCAACTATCCAACATCAGGCTTGGCCCTGCAGGAGCTGGTTCCAGTAGCCCCACGAGTCCCAGTCTATCGTCTCCCAGCCCAGCAAGTCGACATCGTTGTACGACGAAAATGGCGACGTGTCAAGACTGGAGGACCCAGGTCCAGAGTATTGTAAGTCCGGCAGTGGTGCTAGCTCCGATAATGTTTCGTGCATTGTCGAAACGACGGCTGCAGACTCAACAGCCGTGCTACCAGGGCTTACTTGTTGAGCGGATTCACCGTCGCCGTCGGGTCCAGATATGTTGTCCTTCGCACAGGGTCCTTCTCCATTTGTTTGCGTCTGCGCGGCCCTCCTTCTCTGTCGCATTTCTGAGAACAGCTGTGCCACAGAAGCAGGCGGCGTAGGTAGTGCCGCCCCTGGGTTCTGCTTCCGCGCCCGACGCTCACGGGACTCCCAAGCTCGGAAGACGAGTTGCCGCACCGCTCGTCCCAATTCGTCGTCTTCCTGCACGAGGTCGCGCTTGAAATGCAGCACCGACGCGACGAGCTCCCACGCCCTGTTGACGAGCTCGCTCTCGGGTGGCTGACTTTGCGACTCGATCAGCATAAAGACAACTGCATCGAGCTGAAAGTAGACGTCAATGTGCCATTTAAAGTGCTCAAGGTACCGTGCGTCGAACCCTTGAACGAGAATGTCAACCATGTCGATACTCGTCTTAAAGAGCATGTCGTGCTCGGCTTGCGGCATCGACTTGCCCTTGTCTGGATATTGGCCCGGGTGGTGGGCCATGAGACGCATTTTGTCGACCGCAGCGTGAGCACCAGCCTCAGCAATGTGGTGAAGCGGAATGGCTGGATCGAGATGATCGAGGAACTTTTCTTTGAAGTACGCGGCGATGTCGTCAATGGCGGCGTCGCGATCGGCCATCTTGGATGTCGGGTCGTTGAGCAGGCTGCCTTTGGCGAACATGAACTTGCCCATCTCGTAGCGCAGAAGACAAAATACCATCTCCGTAGGGCGGTCCTCGATAGGTGGAGGGGGGCTCACCATGTCGGGATTGATGTCGCTGTCGCTGAGGTTGGCCGGCAGCGGGTAGTCGGGCAGTGCGCTGTATACAATACGTGATTGGCCAGACAACTGAGCGACACGCCCATCAATCAGCAAGATCTGCCACCACACGCGCAGGCGCATTTGTGTCTCGAAGAAACTTGGAGCCTCTGGCTTGCCACTTTTGTTTCTGTCTCTAGGCCTAATACTGTGACGGTTTCCATTGACATCGCTCGTCTTGGTCGACTTGGCAGGCACCGTCGCCAAAAGCCGCTGCCCCATCCGCAAGGCCATACCCGTCAAGAGCCACATAGAACTTGCATCGTAGCTCTGTCGTGCAGCAAGCAAAAAGATAGTGAATGCCTGGACGAGGGCCAGGTTCGTATAACGCATGAAACCGGCAGCGGCCAGGGCTTTTTGAGCACACGAAAGGTATCGCTCCAGAAGAGTCTGTTTGGCCTCGCCGAGCTTGGCCTCGCAATCGGCCTCGGACATGGCCGAGACCGCAGCAGCATAGATGGAAAACAACAGCGCAATGTTGACCGTCGAGAGACTGTCGTAGCTACCTGCGGCCTGGATTACGAGATCCTGCACCTGTGGCGCGTAGATGACCTTGGACAGGGGATTGATGCTGTGAAGATATGTCTGCCAAAGTGAAAACGCGTGAACCGGCTGTGGGTGTGCATTTCTGAGACTGGCATTTGAGAACCCGGCAACGCTTTGACCAAATAGTAAAGTACTAGCATCTGTCAGTGGCGTTGCCTCGGAACCGACAGGCGGCGCGGATCGGCCATCGGAAGCCGGCGTCTCGACAGATTGTGGCTCGCGGAACTACAAATCAGTCAGCAGGGGCATACGATAAAACCTTCAGCATGGTTGTGTGCCAACGTAGTCGTGTCTGGTTGTTGTTGCCGTCCGCCATACGTACATCTTCTGGCAGTCCTGTCCATAAATGTCTTGGCAGATGTTAGCAATCTGGCAGCACGGAGGGGGGCAAGGCCACCTGTAAACGTACTGCCCAAAGGCGAGAAGCGTAGGCCGTTCGGTGGTCGCATCAGTCTGTCGGCGTTCTGGTCCCATTTGTTCTCGCGGAGTATCCACGGTACGCGATACCAGATGGTTGTGCGGCCGGGGCTGCTCGGAGCTTTCGGCTTCGTCTTGGCCCCGTCTCCGCTTCCGCGACGCGTACGGTTTCCTGGAAGACGGAACACATTCGACGTCCATGCGCACGCATTCGGCGCAGGGAAACTGGCGGCTGCATCGAACTTTGCGCTGTTTGCAGGCCACGCAAGAGTAGGCCACAGCAGTTGGCGTGCCAGCGACGGGCGTGCGTGCAGTCGTGGTTTGTGGTGTTGGCGGTGCTGGCGTGTCGCCAAGCATCGGCGTCTGTGGCGATTTCCGGGCAGGACGGGGCATTGTACGGGTCTATTTGGTAGCCGCAGCAGTATGTGCGTCGTCGAGGATATCGGTCGTTGTTTGAATTGAGGACTGAGTCGAGCCTCCTTTTCGACGTCAAGTTCCCGACATGGCATGGAGATGGAAAATGGAAAGCGCGATCGTCGGAAGATTCGGCACTTTCCTGATTTGATATTTTTGACAGACGTGCGACATCCGGAGACAAGTCTCCCGATTCGGACTAGCGTGTCCTCGGCCACAAACCCATCCACTTGTTTTTTCCAGCGGTACCTTCTGAACTCGGACAATCGCCATGCCGGACACCCGAAATGCTGGTACTCGTATTTGAGCTGCCTGGGCAACGTAAAGACTGGGGAAAACAGCAGGAGCGATCCAGAATCATCCGAAGGCGAACCAAAAAAAATTCTCTAGAAAGCCCAACGGCTTCAAAAGTGTGAATCCTGAAGAGACAATACATCACAGCGACGACCCAGTACCAACGGCTCGATTTAGGACATTTAGCGTACTCCAGTGTGCTAAAAACCACTGGCTACAGCCTGCGGCCAGACCCGCGACGATCCCACCCTGGAACGGCGAAAGACCCCACGACACCACCACCCCTGCCAGCCAATATGAGAATCCTCTGCCTTCACGGAAAGGGCACGAGCGGCGACATCTTCCGGTCGCAAACGGGTGCGTACTTGGCTCCTGGGAGGACATAGACAGCAAGCAGGTCGGTGCGGAACATGATCTAACAAAAGAGTCAACAGCGGCCCTCCGTGCCAAGTTGGACGCCTCGTATGTGTTTGATTTCGTCGATGGCCCGTTCGCATCCACGTCGGCGCCCGGGGTGGACAAGCTCTTTGATGCCGGCAGCGGGGCGTATAGTTGGTGGCCGACAGAATCGGCACAGTCCATCCGCTCGGCGCATGCCTGGCTCGACGACTACCTGGCCGCCCACGGGCCATACGACGCGCTCATGGGCTTCTCGCAGGGCTGCCTCCTAATTTCGAGCTATCTGATGCACCGGGCCCGCGACCTCGGATCGGCGCCGCGGTCTTCTTCGGTTGGCGCAAACAGCCCGCCATTGCCGTTTCGCGCCGCCATTTTTGTGTGTGGTGGTCTGTCCTTTACCTCGCTCGCGGCGCTCGGCGTGGCCATACCGCCCGAGGTGCTGGCGCTGGAGAAGCGGTCCGCGGAGGCCTTGCACGCCAAGACACGCTTGTTTCGCGAGCTGGCGTCCCAGCCGGACCAGATCCAACGCGGCGTCGGGCTGTGGGACGACACCTCGGGCCTGGTGCACGAGCTGGGCGCGCCGCTGCCGTCCGACGAGGACGTCTTCGGCATGGACTTTACGGCCACGGGCCCTTTCCCGGCCGACTTGTTCCTGACAATACCGACAGTGCACGTCTTTGGGAGCCGGGATCCACGATATCCTGCCGCACTGCAGCTGGCGCATGCGAGCCGGGTGCGCAAAATGTACGATCATGGTGGCGGACATGACATCCCGCGCACAACAGAGGTGTCGGAACGGATTGCAGGACTGATTGCGCAGCTTGGGCGGGACATTGGGGTATGAGGGAATGGGTAGGGAAGGGATGGGTTAGGGTTGTTTGCATTTGCATGTGCATTTGCTCCCTCCCTCTGCTCGTTCTTTCCCATTCGACGGGCCCGTGGTATACACGGCGAAAAGATGCCGGTTGCGTCACTGCTGACAAGGCCAGGCCAATATGTGTGGGGGATGGCAAGAAGGACCTGGGATAGAAACGGGGACGCAGGGATGGTGCAGCTAGAGAGGGGATTCTAACCCTACTTTACGAAAAGGGCATATTCATACGAGCCACTATCGGCAATGCGTCCACGGGGTCGTTGTGAGAGTCGATACGTTGCAGACAAGGAGAGCATGTCGTGACGGTGGTCACATTCACATAATCATCGCCGGCAGAGAGAAACCGAGCGTATGCGGATACTTGAATAGGAGAAACCAGTGTCGAGATATTCTGTCCGCGAGGACTGTGTATCACGAAGCCGCAGATGGGATCAACAGATCAACGCCAAGAAGAGGTCAAGAGCAGATACGCCTGCCTGGTTTGGTATACGCAAAGTGCGTCCGCCATATGTGCGTTGTATCTTTTACTCTCCTTCTCTCCCCAAAACGACGCTCTCCTTATCACATTCTCCCTCTGTCGTCTCTTTTCACGTGCATGCATCCATTTATACTTGAACACGCGTCGCCTCGCCCTGGCGGTCGCCTCTGGTGGTCTGCTGCTACGTTCCATATGCGCAGGGCCTGGTCCGTTTGCAGGCACAGCCTCTGTTCCTGTGCCTGTTCTGGAAGAATATCGCGGGAGTTTGCACAGGTAAAAGTCGGCCGACGCGGCTCACTGTGCCGCTGTCGATCGGTATGATTTTATAACATACTGCGTATACCTATGTTACATACCACATATACCACGTACCACTATGATTCTCGCCTAAGCACGCAAATGAAGCGTCTTCGGAAATGCACTTTCGCCGAGCCTCGTTTTCCGCTTGGCACCGTTTCTTCCAATTGTTCCTGTGTCTAGGTCTACGACGTGCTTCCGATGATCTTCTTGGCTCCGCCTTTTTCCCGAGTGGATGATTTGGGTCCATCTGGGATCTGGAGCCATCTCCCGTTCAATGGAGTTGTGCCTATTTAACAGACTCTATTCTAATGTTTTAATCCGTATTGCTGAACATTTCAAGAAACATAAAAGCTTTTTTTTTTTTGAAAATAGAATTAAAAATTAAAAGTTAAAAAGCAGAAAATAATCATAACATTTTTTATTTCAAGCATTCTCACAAGAATAAAAGTGCCTAATCATGTTACAATACGTTTGCTTTGCTCCAAGATGTACCTCTTTTTTGCCCAGCAATTCTACCAACGTGTTCTTTTCTCAACGCCAACTCCAAAGCCCAAACACTCCGTTCGTCTTGGCAAACAGCATGGCCAGGCCCAGACGGGGGCTGCGACGACACTGCGCAACATAAATAAATGCGAATAAATTGTGTAGAATCTCGCCAGGAGGCAGGGGCAGACACAAACAACCGTTTTGCGAGTCTTGGCAAGGCTTGTTTTGCAGCCCTTTCACTGTTGGTGTGGTAGTATGGGTGGGCGGTCGAACACGGCAGAGGTTTCGATATTGGGAGAGAGTTGGGAGAGAGCGGTTTTGGGCTGTCCGAAAATCTTTCCGCAGGTTACGCAGATGACGGTTGTTTATATTGCGTCATTCAGCCGATTCCTTTTTTTTATTATTCTGTCCCTTTGGAGATATTGATAGAGATATTGATAGTTTTGGCAGGTTGAAGTGGCATCCGCAAGAGCAACTGAACAAACGGAATTGAAAACGGACATTGAAAACGGATCTCAATGCCATGAGAGCGTTCCTGAGCAATTATCCAAAGAGGCTACAAGGGTCCTTTGCAGGGGGAGAGACAAACAGTATCTCATAAGACAAAATCAAGATATATCTAACAGGCAATTATACGAATAATATTAATCAAGATCTGTAAAGCACCATGAGAAAACTACTGTCTGGTTTGGAATCGCTCGGCTCCGCGGCTCTGGCGACTGCCCACTGCCACTTTTCGTCGTGCCATTGCAGAGTATATATCTTAGCTGTCGGTGCAGTCTATCATATTACTGTGTCCCTGTCGCCTCTCCTTCTTTTCCCTCCTTTTCTCCTTCTCCTTTTTCTCTCTCTCCTTTCTCTTCCTTCTCCCTCCTTGTCTTCCAGGCTCGCCGTTACAACCATCACCAACTCTCGCCATGTATGCCAAGCAGCTCCTCGCGGCCCTTTTCGTGGCCGGCGTGCGCGCCGAAGCCGCGGCGCAGTGCACGTCAGACCTACAGATTGACAACTTTGCCAACTTTGCCAGCCTGAGCAACAGCCTGAACCAACCGGCGAGTGGTGCGTATTGCGGAAAAAGAAAAATACAAAATAGACAAAAAAAAAAAAAAAAACACAATAGAAAAAAACACCTCCCCTAACACACACAGATGACCAGAGCATGGCGTCCATCGCGGCGTCCGGCGGCATCCTGCAGTTCACGCCCAGGGACGCCAACTCGTACTTTTACGAGACGTTCCCGTGCCAGAAGGCGCAGTCGTCGGGGTACGGCGGCCTGCAGTTCACGCTGACATACCCGGCGGGCACGGACTTTACGCTCGAGCTGCAGACGGTGCCGGCGGCGTCGGGGGGCTGCAGCTCGTCCAACTACACGAGCGAGTGGTTTGAGATTTCGGGCCTGACGGGGACGCAGCAGGTGGTGACGCTGGACCTGGGCGTCTACGAGGCGTCGAACCTGGACGCGATTACGGGGCTGGTGTTTGCCAGCTTCAGCAAGGTTGGGGCCTACACGCTGAGCGATCTCAAGTTTGTGTGCCGCAACCTTGAGGCGCGGGCGGTCCAAGGTGAGTCGGGGGGGGGAGAGGGGGTTGGTTTCGAGGCCATACTTTTGTACCCGGTGTTCGTACGGACAAGACGTCTAACTATTCTAGAGCCACCCGATTTGAAGCCTAGTTCTGCACAGGCGCCGGCGACGCCCTCCGTCCAGGACGTGCCCGGGCTCTTTGACAGGAGCCGCACGGCGTCGCCGGTGGACGGGCCGTCCACGTTTGTTTCTCGTGTTTTGTCGCAGTCTGTTTCGCTTGTTTCGCCTGTTCCCGTTTCGTCTCCTTCTCGTGTCTCCTATGCCGCCCTCACATACCCTGCGGCGGCCTCTTCAACAGCGGCCGCCGTGCCCCCCAACGCGCACCGGCTTGAACGGCTTCGCCGGGCCGGCGCGGACGACAACCGCAGCCCTGCCCACCCCCACACCTCCAAGATCCCCCAAACCACCATCATCCCCATCGCCACGACAACGCGCAGGCCCGTGATCAGCTCGACCACGTACCGGCCCAAGCCGACGTCGGCCGACTCGTGCACCGACCTGCTGATCGACGACTGGGAGTCGCAGTCGCGGCTGACGTTCCTGTACTACAACTCCATGTACCAGCCGTCGAGCGACGACGGCACGATGAAGTCGATTGTGGTCAACAACGACAACACGGTGTCGATCACGCCGGTCAACACGGACTCGTACCTGTACAGCCAGATGCCGTGCGTGGACACGGTGGACGCGTACGGCGGCGTGTCGCTCCGGATCAAGGCGGCGCGCGGCACGCAGTTCTCGGTGCAGATGTCGTCGGTCGACGTGTGCGGCAGCGGAAACTACACGCAGCAGCAGACGCTGTCGACGGCCGACCTGGGCTGGACGTTTGACGGCAGCCTGCGCGCGTACTCGTTCCCGCTCAGCAAGTTTGGCCGTGTCGACCCCGCCAAGGTGTCCATGATCTACTTCTCGTCCCTGACGGCGCCCATCACGCTGGGGCCGATGGCGTTTTACTGCGGCACGCGCGTGTCCGAGTTCCCGGCGCCGGCGCACCCCGTCAACCCGCAGTCGCAGTACTCGGTGCCGGCGCCGGCGGAGACGGGGTCCGCGCACACGTCGCTGCTGATTGACCACTTTGGCAACGAGGACAGCAACGCGCTCGGCCAGTGGCACGGCTGCGACGAGGACTGCGTGACGTCGGTCATCCAGGCCAACACGGTGCGGCTGCAGACCAACGACTCGGACCTCGCGTGGTACTCGTCGCTGGCCGACAAGTGCGCGGACATCACGGCGTTCAAGGACGCGTACCTGCACATTCCGTACAGCGGCAGCAACAAGTTCTCCATCTCGCTGCAGCAGGCCAACGCGGACTGCAACCCGGACGCGGCGCCGTACCCGGAGACGTGGGACTCGCTCGAGGCCAGCCGGTACGCGACGGACACGGACATCTACATCCCCATCGCGCACTTCAACGTGGACCTGAGCCGGGTCACGACGTTCGCCTTCAAGGGCTTCTACACGCTCGCGCCGACGACACTCAAGCGCATCGAGATCGTGCCGTCGGTGCCGGCGGACGTGACGATCCCCAACAAGCTGCCGTCGGGCAACCTCGTGTTTGCGTGCAAGCGGCCCAACTCGTTTGCGTTTGCCATTGACGACGGCGACCCGGCGCTCGCGCAGCAGGTCGTCGAGATTGTCAAGTCGGAGAACATCAACGTCACCTTCTTCACCGTCGGCCTGCCGCTCGAGGACCCGTCGACGAACCTGTCGACCGTCTACCTCGACATGCAGGCGCGCGGCCACCAGATTGCGCTGCACTCGTTTACGCACCCCAAGATGGAGGGGCTCGCCGACTACGCGGCCATCGACTGGGAGTACAACAACGACATCGCCGCCGTCTCCAAGACGTTCAACGGCATGCACACGCCCTACTTCCGGCCGCCGTTTGGCACCGAGGGCGCGCGCATGCGCCAGCGGCTGGCGCTCGCGCTCAACGTGACGGACCCCTACATTGTCATGTGGAGCGTCGACGTCGAGGACTGGCTCTGGGGCCTGTCGTCGACGCCCGAGAAGCAGCTCGACGCCTTCAAGCGCGACCTAGGCAACGGCGGCAACCTCGTCGTCATGCACTACCTGTACCCCAACACCGTCAAGTACCTGCGCCAGTTTATCCAGCTGGCCAAGGCCACGGGCAAGCAGCTCATGCGGGTGGACCAGTGCATGATGGATCCGCGGGCGCCTCCATTGTAGGCGATGGTGAAAGCAAAAGAATCTCAATCATAAGCAAAAACAAACAAAAATAAAAACAAACATCAAAGGATGGCGGTGGGGCACCTTCAACTTGGGATCCGAGCATAGCGTATTGGCATCACTCACATGGTAAGAGAGGACAAACTCATAGGACAGAGAGACGAGGGGAGGCGAGGGGAGGGAAAAAAGAAAACAAAGAACGAGAAGAGAGCAGGATAAGTGAAAGAGACGAGACAAAGACTAGAGAAAACACCACGGCCCAGCATAAAAAGTCCTTTTCCACCCTCTGCACTTAACTTGCTTTCTTTCTAGAGCTGTTCGTCCATTTCGGTTGGAAAACAGTCTCGACTTTCTTTCTTGCTTTCCTCGTTGTCGTTTTTATTCCTTCACCCTTCTTTCCTTCCTTTGCCCCCTTTACTATAGGTTTTTCAATTTAATTCCTGACTGCAATACATTTTACATACATGGAACAAAATCAAATGCATGGCAATCCTGCCGGCATCACAACTCGCCGCCATGAAACACGATCCCTGACTTATACGGACGAGACATGGGCGCGCACACTAAAAGCTGACAGCTCCCCGTCCGTTGACAAATTAAGTATTGGGTCTAGACCCCTAGCTCGTCCGTTTACGTTCTCACTCAGCACCATCCGTATAGTCTCAAAGCCGGCAGCGTCGTGGTCGTTTTGCGAGATGGTGTGCCACAACGGCAACAATGGCATGCTCGTGCAGCCGTCGCGCTCCACGCAGCCAATCGTCGGTCACTGATTTGCGATGGCCACTGCAAGTCGCATGTCGCCCAGACAGACGGAAAGGGTGGTATTTGAGTTTCGTTATCTGCAAATGCCTTTGAGGGGCCGCCACGCGATGACGGCATTCTCGACAAAGATGGCAAGCGTTGATGTATAAGAGGTTGTCGTCCCGCATTCGACGACGTAGACAGCAATCTCATGCCGTAGCCCCAAGACCACTTGCACACATTTGCTCTCCTCACGTACAAGGCACCCAGCAAAAGCCACCGTACCACACACAACCACCTGAACACCCCGTCACGATGCCTCTTTCTGACGATCCCAAGACCAACGAGTCCGCCAAGGACATCCTCGGCGTCTTCAAGGACCTCGCCGGCGGGCCCAAACCAGGCTTCCGGCCAGCTCACGCCAAGGGCCTGCTGGTGCAGGGCACGTTTGTCCCGACGCCCGCCGCCGCGTCTCTGTCGCGTGCACCGCACTTTACCAACGCCGCCGGCACGCCCGTGCTGGTGCGCTTCTCCTCGTCGTCGGGCCACCCGACGCTGCCCGACTCCGACCCCAACGGCAACCCCCGCGCCATTGCCCTGCGCTTTGTGCTCGCCGAAACGCCCCGCCGCAAACACACGGACATCATCGGCCACAGCGTGCCCTTTTTCCCCGCCGCGACGCCCGACGAGGCGCTCGCCTTTTTCCGTGCCGTCAAGGGCGCCGGCACCGACCCCGACACGCTGACCAAGCACATTGCCGCGCACCCGGCCGCCCAGGCGTTTCTGGCCGCGCCCAAGCCGACGCCCACGGCCTTTGCGCACGAGGCCTTCTACGCCCTCCATGCTTTCAAGTTTACCAATGCCGACGGCAAGGCGACGTACGTGCGCTACCGGATCGTGCCGGTGGCGGGCCACAAGACGCTGGACGCCGACGCGGCCAAGGCGCAGCCGGCCGACTTTTTGTACGACGGTGTGCGGGCGCAGCTGGCGCAAGGCTCCGGCCACACGATCGAGTACGACCTCGTGGCCCAGGTCGCCCAGGACGGCGATGTGACCGACGACAGCTCGGTGCACTGGCCCGAGGAGGGGCCCGACGCGCGCCAGCTCGTCACCCTGGGCCGCGTGACCCTGGACCGGCTGTACGGCGGCGGCGGCGGCGGCGACGAGGCGGCGGAGCAAAAGTACTTGATTTTCGACCCGGTGCCGCGCGTGGACGGCGTCGAGGCGTCGGCGGACCCGTTGATTGACTTGCGGGCGGCCGTGTACATTATCAGCGGCAAGGAGCGTCGGGCGGCGTAGGAGGGTTGGCGACTCGGGAGTAGACACAAGGACAGCCGACGATACGTCGCGGGTAATACATACTCCGAAAACAATATACAATATCCTCCACATTTGTTTGGACTCTTTTCTCGGCCGATCGTACCTATCTTGCGCCCCGTTCTGACGTACGGCCGGCTTGGCAAAGGATCTGGAACACATCACAAGGAAGACAGGAAATAGAGCGAGTGGTAGTGAGAGTGGACAGTGGCAGCGTACAGAGATACAAAACACAAGGAAAACAAGACAAGACAAGGAAAGCAAGAAAAGACAAGGAAAACAAGGAAATACAAAGCTGAGTCAAACAAGTTAGCAGCTGGTGAGCACAAGTCGTTCTCTTTCCATTCACTGTTGCACGTCACTTGGGTTTCTTGTGCTCAGTGGTCATGTTGTGGCTTGTTGTTAGACTCAACCTATGCTGTAGACATCAACCGCTTTCTGAATCAAAAGAAACACGTGAGGACAACAACAGACGGCAACCGGACACGCGAGAGGACCAAACCCGGCCGATTCTTAGTCTTGCTTCTGTGCCACGGACATCAGCCCACGTATCAAAAGAGCTCCCTTTGATGGATGCTGTCCTGCATCTCGACAAGAAACAGGACGATGCGGCACAGAAATGACGACAGAGGATCCCTCCTCAACACAGAACGATGCCACAAGACGGCATCTGGAGCCGACTTCGGCTATCAGAGCGACGAACGGAGCCAATGAGATAATAGGAAGGAAGATAAAACGTTGCTCGACATGCCTTGTCCTCCCTCAACCACTCTCACTCTCAACAAAGGTGACAGCTGCAAACAGCGGCTCGTCAATATAACCTACAGATCCAACAAGAACACAGCCTTGTGCCACGATGTGATTACATCTGTGTCCTTGTAAGATAGAGGGTGGGCTACGTTGTACATACGGTGGAAAGAGTGCAGTGGGTGGCATTTTCCACGTCGTTTTGGCATTATTTGCTCTTCTCTCACAGTTCCCGGTCCACAACCTTCGCATTCCCTCCCCTACATACAACATACACTGCCAGCAGATCTAGCGATGGCGTGCTACAAAATGACAGGTTCCTTTGAAGAAGATAATCTCCCGTCTGTCGAATTGGCGACAAAAAAAGACAAGGCGAGGAAGATGGAAAATACGGAAATATGGGAGCCTGCAGTCTACATGTCTAGTCACAAAGCAGAAAGACGACATCGGACAAGAACCGATATGGCGCACGAATAAAAGGAGTATTGGAAAAGAGCCGTTGGGATGCGCGCAAATGACGTCTGCCTAATGCATGCAACCTTTACACGGTCTCTGTGTTGGGCCGCTTGCTACCATTGCATTTTCCTAAACGGGACAAGTCACAGAGACGAGAAGACCACTTGACAGAATACGTCGAAGTGTACTTGTACGAAACTGAAAATTGAAAATTGAAAAAAGATAAAAGAAAAAAAAAAAAGAAAAAGACAGAATAAGAGCCATGGTCGCTTCCACCGTCATTCCAAATTCGGGAGAAAGACCAACAGACTGTTACGAGCTGGGGTCCACTACTGGATGGGAGCGACGAGCAACCTTTCCAAAGCTGTCATCTGCCAACAGGAAAGCCAACTGCATAGCCAATGCCAGGGCCTGCCGTCACAGAGAGATCCTGTCGAATGGGAAGAGGTAAACGCGCGCGACGAAGAGAAACCAACCCAGACGGGACAGACGACGTCCCGCGGAAAGGGTGAGAGATAAAAGAAGAGTAAAACAAGAAGCACGGCAGACCGTAGCCTGTGCGACCTGGCCATGCCCTCCCTTTCCCTCTTGCCCACGTCGTTGGTGTAACACCTACCATTGGCCTACTTGTTGAGCCTGGTTGCTCAATGAGCACTGGACACTGAGCACGACTGGTGCGTGGAGAAGAGAATGGATGGGGAGACAGAAGGACGAGGAGACGAAAAAGGTGAGGGACGAAACCTGACCACGAACGGCCATATAAATGCACCCTTGCCACATTGCCTCATGCACGAAGCATCGTCTCTTTTCCTCCCAGGAGAGCCCTCGGCAGCTTTCCCGAGAAACCGGCTGCCATACGCGTTGCACATATTTTATACCAGCTGCGGAGTCATACATACCACATCGACCTCTGGTCTGCCCTCGTCTGGCCATGGCTTCGGCTAGGCCTCCGAGGGGAAAGTCGGTTTATACCGGGCAAGGGCAGGGCAACGACCGGAGCCGTCTCCGCTACACTCCTGCGGGCCGAAATAGCACGCAGAGTGCCAACCGCCGCTATCCATCGCCCGACAGGCGGCCACGGCTCCGCAGCAGAGGTGCCAGTCCACCTCGTCGCTATCGGCCAGCGTCGCATACGCGACAAGACGACTCTGACACATATCGTCGTCGTCGACCCCCGAGTGTCGCTCTTGAACGCGGTCGCGCGAGAGGCCGCGAGCCTCGGCAACCGCCCGAAAGACGCAACAACAATGTCCAGCGCGGTGCATCAAACACCCTGAAAGGCGTGTCCTCTTTCCTGCAGCGCCTCGGCATCATTGACGACGATCCATTTGCTGAAAGCGTGGGAGACAAGTACGAATACGACTTCCAACGGCGACCGCCGCACCATCACATCCAGCAGCATCGCCGCCACCACCACCACAGAGACTCCTCGCCAGACAGATGCTCGCCTGTTTCTGCGCCTTCGCCTTACAGTCGTAGAGATGCGTCGCCGCTTTCAGACCACGATTCTGCTGTTGGGGTGGTGTCAAAACACGACGACGTTCGTGGCCGTGGCCGTGGCCGTGGTCGTGACCGTGAGTATGACCGCGATCGAGACCTGAGCCGCGACAGTTACAGCGACCGTTATGGCGACCGTTATGGCGACCGTTACGGGCACGATCGACACGACAGTGATCATCACCGTCGCCCCAGCCAGAGGACATATCCCTCCCGCGCGCGCTCTGCGGCCGGCCGCAACGACGATCGTAGTCCCAACCGGTCCCACCACCGGTCGCTCAAACGCGGCCCGCCGTCCTCGTCGTCCACTTCGTCGTCCGCTTCGGCATCCACGGCGTCTTCCACGACATCTTCCGCAGCGTCGTCATCGTCCACGCTGTCGTCATCCGCCTTGTCGTCGACGCGGTCGACCCGCGCGGAGCCGTCCATGCCCTCCTCCAAATGGGAGTCCGCTGCGCGCAACGCCTTGCGTGCGGGCACCATGGCCGCCCTGACCAATCACGGCGCTCCCGGCAGCTGGTTCGGCGACAAGGGCTCGCGCGTGGCGACGGCGGCACTGGGCGCGGCGCTGGTGGACACGTACATGGGCCACCGGCATCCAGAGAGCCTGAACGGCGTCCGACACATGGCGATGCGGCAGGCTGCCGAGTATGCAATCAACAGCATTGTGGCGGAGCCGATCCTGGAGCGAGCCGCACGGCGGAAGATGAGTCGGCGATCGGGAGGAGGGCGAGGATGAAAGAAAGAGGCCGAAGACAGAAAAAAAACCGATATAGAGGACAGGAAAACGGCAGAAACGTAAACACAAGCAAAGTAAGCAACGACGATAGACGAAGCCATGATTCATGTGTAGACACAGTATCAGTACAATTTTGTAGAAATATTCGATAGATGGAAGATAAAATATAAACTTGACAGAAAACAATCGTGGAAAATGTGAAAAGTAAACAAGTCTATGTGGGAAGCTCTGTGACGCAAGAAAGCTTAAGGCACTAAAAACTGCCACAGGCGCTAAAGACGCTGTATTTGGGTATCGTTTGTAAGATAATTCTACGGACTAGGGAGCATTCACTGAAACTAGGCCCGACTACTGCTCGCCCCACAGCTGCACGTGACGCTATCGATAACACGCAGGGTACGCTGGGCAGGGACCATCGGAGTCTGAGATGCATCACGATCCTGGACGACGAACAGGGCCCTTTCTGCACGACACCCTCACGCCGTACAACCACGCCAGCCGACTTGTTCCCATTGTCGTCATTTGACATCGCTCGTCCATACTTCAAAACCGATCACCGTCTTCGTCGTCCGTTACACCCTGGCCTCGCTCCACCTCTGTCAATCCGTCGCCCAATCCGACTTCATTCTTCATCGCCCCCTACGACGTCAGTCCCTACCCACGAACCAGGACTCCACGGCAATACTGGCTCCTACCGTTCTCTATACCGCCTCGATACCCGCATCCTCGCTCTCCGGCCCCCTCTCCCTCCACTCATGCCGCCTTCCGACAATGTCCCTCCGCTATCCGAGTCGATACAGTCGCTGCCCCCGGCAGCTTCTTCCCTAAGAATGCCCAAAATTCGCCAGACGTCCATGGGTCCGCTGGGTCACGCCGGTGCCGGCGGCAGCGATCTTCCCATCCGCGCCCGGCCATTGCCACTGTCTCAGTCCGAAGCCAGCTTGCCCGTCCGCCGCAGCACGCCCAACTCCGCTGCAGCCTCGCTCTATGCCTCGACCCTGACGCCGCCCGGATCGCGGTCAATGTCGCCCGTCGGTGGCGTCCGCGCCGGATCTCCCGCCAGCCGCACCCTGTCCATGACGTCCAATGCGAGCATCGCCACCACCGCCTCTGCCTCCTCTGCCACCACCATCACTGCCCCCTCTTCACAACGCCCATCTTCCTCTTCCTCGGCCGCCGCCGCCGCCACGCCCGGCGCCGCCTACACGCGCTCCCTCCTCGACCTGCCCGCCGCCGAGAACCCGGGCGACCCGCTCAACCTCGTCCTCAAGGCCTTTGTCCCCCACGTCGCTGTATACTCGTCGAGCGACACCGACGCGCTCGCCCGCGAAAAGGGCTTCCCCAACGGCCTCTGGGAGCTGCTGCGGCCCTTTGGCGAGCGCGTCGCGGGCCGCGTACATGTGCGCGACAGCAACGGCGCGCCGCGGCCCTGGGACGACTTTTCTGTGCGCTTCACCAAGTTTGGCGACAACATCGAGGCACCCGAGTCGGCCCAGGGCATCATTCAGCCGCCGACGAGCCCGCCGCCCCAGCTGGTCAACGACAAGCGCTTTCTCCGCCGCCAGCGCGGGAGCAGCAGCGTGAGCCATGCTGGCACGGCCAGCAGTAGTGCCAATGGTGGGCGCAGCCGGGCGGGCACCGCCGACGCGCGGAGCAATGCGACGGCTGCGCGCATCCCGATTGTCGAAGCCATCGTCGACAAACACCTCACCTACGCAGAGAGTGCCTTTTCCGGCCTGCCGCCACCACCGCCCACACCCGGCCAGGGCCCGCCACCACAGCAGCAGCAGCAGCAGCAGCAACAGCAGCAACAGCAGTACGACGTTGATGGCACATCTCCCTACTACGCGCTGTACCTCCGGCGCATGCTGTCGGGCCTGCCTGTCGCCTGCCACGAGACGTTTGCGCACCCCGTGGCCTGCGTCATTGCCATCAGCTCGCGCAATCCGGCCCCCATCCAGACCTTCCAGGAGCTGTACCGCGACATCAGCCAGGGCGACCCACGGCTGCCGCCGTGGGTCGACGGCGACTTTTTACGATACTATGTGCTCGTGCACGACGAGGAGAACGGCGACATTGTGCAGTCCATGGCGCTCTTTGAGAAAATGAAGCGCAGCCTGGGCCTGCACTGCCATCTGCTGCGCCTGCGCAGCACCCAGAGCGCTGAAACAGATGACGACAGTCTGCTGCTGCCGCGCAGCGACTGGATGACAGCCGTCGAAGAGTACGCCGACCTTGTGCGCAGCGAAGCCTTTGACGAGGGTGACGACGCAGCGAGTGAAGCGGAGGGCGGCGCGGGCGAGGGCGAGGGAGAGCTGGCAGGTGGTAGCGCGGCGGCCGACGATGACATTGTCGACGACCCGACCACGCGGTACATTTTCGAGTCCGACGCCACGGCCATTCGCACCTTTGTGCGCGAAATGGTCACCCAGTCCATCCTGCCCACGATGGAGCGCAGCGTGTCCCTGTGGAACGACCAGGTCGCGTCCAAGCGCAAGGGCCTGAGCGGCCGCTTCATGAGCCTGTCGAAACGCTGGGCCGGCTTCGGCAGCAGCAACAGCAGCAACAGCAGCAACGGCGGCGGCCGCGGCGACAGCGGCTCGTCCAACTACGACGCCGCGCGCGGCTACTACGGCGCCGAGGCCAGCGAGGCCATCCTGCGCAAGCTCGCCGACTACGCCTTTATGCTGCGCGACTGGAAACTCGCCATGTCCACCTACGACATTCTGCGCACCGACTACACCAACGACAAGGCCTGGAAATACCACGCCGCCGCCAACGAGATGTGCGCCCTGTCGCTGCTCATCATGCCGCCCAGCCTGTCCTCCCGCACCAAGCTCGACTCCATCAGCAGCATGCTCGAGCAGGCCTTTTACTCGTACCACACCCGCTGCGGCAGCGCCTACGGCGCCACCCGTGTTGTGACTCTGTCCCTGGAGCTGCAGCGCCTGCGCGGCGGCGCCTTTGTCGACGAGGCCGTGCGCTGGGGCATGCGGCTGCTGGACGCCCGCCTCGTCGGCCACGTCGGCGACCCGCTTCTGCGGGAGCGCATGGCCGTCTGCTGCGCCACGCGCGCCGGCCGTGGCTCTCTGGGCTGGGGCACCTGGCGCCGCAAGTCGGCCTTTTGGAGCGTCCTGGCCGCCGAGGCCTGGGTCGCCCAGGCCAAGTACATCCAGGCCCAGCGCTGCCTCAACGAGGCCCGCCGCATGTACTCCATGCTGCAGAGCGACGACGGCATCAACGGCTTTGCCCGGGCCCGCGACTATATGGCCGGCCTGCAGCAGCAGCTCAAGCACGGCCTGCTGGTCGCCGGTGAGGCTGCGGCCGCTGCGGTCGCGGAGCATGCAACGGAGGCGGGTGCAGACGTCGACCTGGCCGCATCCACAACCACCGCCGCCTCGGCGAGCTCAGCAGCAGGTGGCGACGAACCGGCGGATATGGCGGCAGCAGACCCCGAGACAGAAGTCGACGTCGAGGAGGTGCAGCTCGCCGCGGACGAGACCAGTCTCAAGAACGCCCGGCGCCGCTCCCGCCGGGACAGCCTGCTGGGAGGCAGCGGTGCAGGTCAGGCAGGGCTGGAGTCGGCACCACTACGGACGAGACGACTGTCGGCCGCGGCCGAGCACGAGGACGATGACGGCCAGGACGAGTCCGGGTTTGGGCAAGTGTAAGGTTTGAAACGAGTGGCAACAAGCAGGAGTGGGAGGGGGCACAGACACGAATAACGCGAATTTTGTTACACACTACACAGTGAAAGAGCATGGGACCTGGCGTTCGTCTTACCATTTGCCTCGCTGTTTCTCTAGATATCATGATCTGCCACGAAAATAATAGATTCAATATGCCTCGTGACGTATCAACTTTTATTACTATGAGTGTACTGAAAATCTCTTTTGAGCCCTGTGACGTAAAACGTCTCACAAACAATAAGATAGGGAACGGGAACGAGACAAATTGTTGCACAACTCCGTCGAGTGAGAAAAAAACATCTCCAACAGGTACAGAATACAAGCCACATATGATTGCGGGTGAGTGGGAAAGCTCGTCCGTACTCCCGCCCTATTTGCATTTATCTATGCTCGAACATTGAATCAATGATTGTCTATTTCCGCCAATGTAGCTACAGATCTCATCTTATCTCTTATATCTTCTTTAGGCACACGGTAAAGAGGAAGCTGCAAGAAGGAGCCATTTCCGCGGTCGAGATAACATCCACTCATTGCTTTTGGCGTTAGGTGACACCGAGGCCGCTGAAAGGTTTTCTTTTTGGCTGCATACTGGCTATGGAACTCCACCACACTGACACAGCATCTAAGCCTATTGGCGAGATAAGCTGAGCCATCCGTTCCACACCTTTGAGTATACACTTGCTTTGTGAGTGGCTTCAACGTGGCTACCGTTCTTTCCAGTCGTTGATCGGGTCGACCGTTCTTGCTCGTTCTGGATCCGGACTCGGCCGCTACCGACAAGTAACCGGCAAGAGCAACCGACGAGTCAAAAGGAAAGCAAAGGGTCTGGAAAGAGCCATAAGTAGCTTCCTCGTCGCTCCCTCTCGAGACATTTCCAAACATCTTCTCAACGGCAAGCACAACTCTCAGACCTCGCCTATATCCAAGGGACTCTCACACCAACTCGACCTTACCATTGTCTCTCCACATAGACAGTCCCTATGTCTGCTATCCAGATCTCGCCCCTCAAGCCCGCTGAAGGCTCAAAAGTGAGGTTTGGTGCGGTCGTCTCCAATGTCGATATCGAGAACCTCACGGGTGAGTAGAATGCAGAGAGCGTGAAGGAGCACAGCTCTTCGTGTTACAAAAGAAAATGCTTTCCATTTGTCTTGTCTGCTGGGCAACCATCGTCGGGCAACACCTTGGGAGAATACCCGTGAAATCGGTAACCTCCCGGTAAGATATTTATTCTCCTATTTGGCGGCACTGTCTGCAAAAGCACGATCGGCTGACACATGTTCTTCATTCGGTACAGACGCCGACTTTGACATCATCCGGGAAGCCCTGTTCACGAACCAGGTGCTCGTTTTCCCCAACCAGAGCCATGTTTCGCCGAAGAAGCAGTTCGAGCTCACTCAGCGCTTCGACCCGGCTGGTGAATCGTATGGACACGGCAAGACGCTTGATGCCAAAAAGTCCGTCCTACACCCGGACCTCAAGACCATCCCGCACCAGCCGCAGGTCCAGGTCATTGGCAACGGCCTCGTGCCCGAGTACGAGGGCCTGACCAACATCCAGCTGCGCCACCCGCACCACCGGACCTTCCATGCCTCCGTCATCTCCGACGAGGAGGATCTGGACTGCACCCGCTTCTATCGCTGGCATATTGACGCAGCTCTCTACGGCCTGGCCCCACCCGTTGCCACGACGCTGCTCGCCGTCAAAGTCCCCAGCGGTCGTCGCCAGACCTGCCGCTACGACGATGGCACGGGCGACGTGCTCGACGTGCCCCTGGGTACCACAGCCTTTGCCTCGGGCGAGACCATGTTTGAGCTGCTCAGTCCCGAGGACCAGGAGTTTGCCCGCACCACCCGTGTCGAGTACGCCGCCCATCCCTACATCTGGATGAGCGGCGCCAAGTCGCGCTCCAACGGCCTGGGCATGGTGTCCGAGGGCAAGGAGCTGACGGAGGCGGAGCTGCCGCCCATTGAGCAGGACAAGATCCAGATCCTGCCCTTGTGCTGGCGCAACCCGGTGACGGGCAAGCTCGCCCTGCAGGTGCATCCTAGCGCCGTGCGCCGCCTGCACCTGGCCAACGGCACCGTCATGGACGACCTCGCCGAGGTCCGCGAGACGATCTACCGTCTGCAGCGCCCGGGTATTGCACCGGAGCTCATCTACCCGCACGACTGGCAGGAGGGTGACTTTGTGCTGTTTCACAACCGTGGCCTGATCCACTCAGTTGTGGGCGCGTTTGCACCGGAGGAGGTGCGCCTCTTCCGCCAGTGCAACATTGCCGCCAGTCACCTGCCCGAGGGTCCGGCAACTGTTGTTGCAGCTGCCTAGATGGACGGTATTCGTCGAGGAATCTTTTGTCTTTGGCTCTGCCTCGATCGTTTAGCCTTGGCGCATTTTTGTTTTCTGCTGTTGGGGTACTATGTTTGCTTTTCATGGAATTGTTCTCTATACCTTTGTTTCATAGTCATAGATGTTAACACATAGATGGAAATTATAGAAATTTTTTGCTCGACTCCCTTTTATAATACCAGTGTCGTGCATGCTCATAACGTATGCCTGAATTTCATCGCTGTCATAAACTCTTTCCAAGACATCCTATCTAATATCGAAATCCCAAGGCTTGTTGTGTAATTACCAGGCCAATTAAAGGTCAATAGCTGTACTGTCATCAGTCGGCCCATTGTCTCTTGTTGCTTGTGCATCTGACCCGTCCAGCTCTGCTTGCTTCCCTGGTTGTAATGATGATACGTTACTTCCTGCGTTTGTATCAACAGTACTAAGAACATTAGAAGTTTGCTGTTCCTCGCGCGGCGGTGTCTCCGCAATTATTGGCTCCGAGGCCGCTTCGGGCCCGGCCTCTTTCGTTTCTGCCTTGTCTTCTTCCTTGTCCGCGTTTTCCTGTGATTTTAATCGGGATTTTCGTGCGTTGGCAATCAAGTCCTGGAAGGACGTGCTGTGTTTCGCCGACCACGCGGCCCCATCAAATTCCTTGTCCTTAATCTGGGCCGCCTGCTGGGTGGCAGCCGCGACAGTCCGTGACGTCAGGGTCGCACCGCGGCCACCTAGCATGCTAGCGGTGAGGCCACCACCCGCGCCGCCTCCGCCGACTGTGCGCTCCCAAATGTCCATGTCGTTCAAAAGGTCTGCCTTGCGCTTCGGCCGCGCCGAGTCGCAGTTGGCGTTCCAGATGGTCGTCCACTCCTTGTGCCGGCGCTCCAGCAGCTGGCGGGAGCCCGACGTCACGAGACCGAGAGCTGCCATTTTCTTGCGCAGAGCGCCGTCGTTGAGCAGCGAGTAGCTGACGGACGGCAACCGTTCTGGTGGTGGTGCAGGCGCAGAGGCTGCGGAGAAAGGATGAAAGGAGGACGAGGAGGAGGACGACGGGGCGTCTCGTTGTCGTATCCTCGAATACGAAGAGGGTTGTCCGGAGAATGTAGACGGTTTTGGCTTTTGCGGCGAGCTGCCGCAGGACGAGTCGAGGTGGCCGTTGATCAGTGTCATCTTCATGCGCCGTTGGCAAATAGGACAGGCAACAAGGCCGTCGTCTAGAGAAAAAAGGAAGACATTAGTAAAGATTGTGCGGCGTAGTAGAGAGACCCATTGCCAGATTCATGCAGGGCCACACACCTGGCTCATAGTCCATATCGCCACTGTCGCGGCTGTTGCTGTCGCTGTCCGGCACCTCCACCTGCACCTCATCCTGCGCAATGGTTGTTACAGCTTCGGCAGCCTTTGTCTTGCTTAACCGAGCTGAAGTCCGCGTCCGTTTTGCCGGTGGCGTCTGCTGGCTGCCACTTGGTTGTGATGCAGTTGCCTCGTCCGTTCCCTTCCGTTTCGACTGTGGAGGTGTCGGTGACTTGGCACGTGGTAGCGGTTTCTGTGCCACTTCGAGCGTGGCCGGTCGTGCCTTGCAGAAAGCGTCAACGGCCTCACGCAGCGCCCAGTTCCCGCGCAGCTTGGACTCTTGGTCCGTCATACGGCACAGCGGACACTTGCCGTCGACCGACAGGCACCGCCGGATGCAGAGCGAGCAAAACGTGTGGTTGCAGGACGTTATCATGGGCGAGTTGTAAAAGTCTTTGCACACATGGCAGCGCAGCGCCTGCTCAACGGGCATCAGACATGACAGCGTCGTCGTGAGCCAGTCGGTCGAGTCGGCGACATCGCTGCTGTCGCGGGGATCCATCGAGGCGAATTGGGCAGGGGGACGACTGGCGCCTGGTTTTTGATCTGCGGAGGTTTAAGGATTGAAGGCCATGCGTCGGCCGAAAGGTAGATGATGTACAATGTCCCTGTTGCGCTCTCCGTCGTCAGGTTGAGAGGCTGAGGCTTCACGACATTCAAATGTTAACGCATAAAGTGGCGGGCGCGACGCGTCGGATTTGGCAAGCAGCCTCGTAGCCTCCCTGAAAAGAAAATTTGCAGGGGTCTTGCAGCCTGGTGTAGGCGCATTTCCAGTGAACGCCAGCCGCTTCCTCTGCAATAGCCACTTAAATTCACGTGACCACGCGACGCCAATTGCTTCGACGTGGAGGGGTGCATATCGCGACTCTTGCATCTGCACTCGACTGAACGCTCTCGTACCCAGGACACCCGCAACGCCGCATTTACGTCATATAGCAGCCATGGCCTCACCAAACGAATTTCTCGCCGAGGAGGTTCTTGTTGAGAAGAAAGTGGTAAGTACAGAACAACACATCATGGCTGTTCCTAGCTGTATAAGAAACAAAGCTGACGCGCCAAGATCACATATCGCTACCTAAGCAGAGCTCTGAAGATTCACGTCAATGTTGCAAAGAAGTTTGTGAACGCCTATGATGCTGCCATATACGTCTGTTCAGATGCTGACAAGCTATTTCAGAGCACTCTTTGACTTCCACGCAGCACAGAACGCCAAAAAGGCTGGTTCCTTGCATGCGACCTACCTGCTCTATGGTGCAAAGTCTTTAGCCGATGCAAGCCATGCACGGAACGGTGGCCTTGGTGAAGAAGACATTGACATGGAGGACGACCTGCCGGACTACCTGCAGTCTGAGGCGGTCCCTACGAGCGTGATAACTCTCGTGGCCGAGGAGAACCTGGAGAGTATGGCCGTCTTCTCGGAAGTCGAACTCTAGCGGAGGTGTTCGTGCTAACGGCTCTTACTACCCAAACAGGTGCACTTTCACAATACGAGTCGCTTCGCTCCATTCATGTGTACAGTTTGTCGCCTCAGCCGATGAGTGTACGTAGTCGCACTGCTTGCATTTCATCACGGTCGCCTCCTCTGCGACGCTACTGATGTTGTTACTGACATCGTCACAGGATCTTCAACTGCTCGCAGATACTACCCGCCAGCTTCGTGAACTTCGCGGGGCTGCGGCGCCAGAAGACTCTCCCAAGACGTTTGGTACAATCCCCAACTCCCACGTGAGGCGCCGCCAGCGTAAAGGCCAAGCACCCATTGCGGCTGCTGCTGCTGCATCTTCTGCGTCTACGCCCGCGGCCACACCAACTTCCGTATTTTCAAAGGCGTCCAAGACCGAAAATGCGCCCGGGCCCAACTCCATCTGGAACAAGGTGAACGCCGCAAAGGACGATACGAAGCCGGACGCTGCGGCCTCCAAATCCGCAGCAGACAGCGCCACGCCCGAACCCAAAGATGCGAAGAAGCCCATTGCCGCCGCGTCGTCGTCCGCGGCCGCTCCACCGGCTCTAAAGAGAGCGGGTTCGTCAGGTGGGCCTGGAGGCATCATGCAAGCGTTTGCCAAGGGTGCCAGTGCCGCCAAGCCGAAGAAAAAGGAGACCGCGCCCGTCGTCAAGAAGCCTGCTGAGGAAGACGCGTCGATGGCCATGTCTGACGACGGTGGTGATGACGGCGACGACGAAGACATCATTCCCAAGGCACAACAAGTTGTGGGTGGAAAATCCCGCCAGGAGCGGCAGGAAGAGCTGCGCAAGATGATGGAGGATGACGACGATGACGATGGTGACGATGCTGAAGACGAGAAGGACGAAGACGAGCGGGAGGACACGCCCATGGAAGACGTGGAGGAGGACAAGCCCACCGAGGCGGCAGAGGCCCCCAAAGACGACGGCCCTAGCGAGGTCGTCATCGCCAGCGCGGGCGACGGACGTCGGCGCGGCAAGCGGCGCGTGGTGCGTAAGAAGATGATTGAAGATAAGGACGGCTACTTGGGTAAGTTTCCAATGCCGCGTTTGCTCCGGGTCCACGCTGCTTTGCTAACATTTTCCAGTCACTATCCAAGAGCCCGGCTGGGAGTCGTTCTCTGAAGACGAGGCACCCGCCAAGGCGGCACCAGTCTCTTCCACTCCCTCTTCGTCTGCACCAAAAGCAAAGAAACCGGCACCGAAGACCGGCCAGGGCAGCATCATGTCGTTCTTTGGAAAGAAGTAACAGGAGAACAGGAGGAGACGTAAAAAATGTAGGGCTGTACATTTTATTTGCACATTGTTGGGAACCTGGCTGATACATCCTATGTAATGAATGCGTTGCTTTGCTTTGATAGTGGGCAAACACAGATAGTAAACATGACTATCAATATGAGATGAACATGGAAACGAAACAATAGCCGTGTGGCGGCGGTCACTGAAGGGATGATTTTGACAGGGGGCCGGTGTTTTCGGTAGTGGCCGCAGTTGCTCTTTAGGGCGGCCGGTAAGCTCCCTTGTCACACAATCAGTGATACTAACTCGTTGTGACAACCAGTCTCTGTGACGGTGTAGGGGTACAATGCGCTTAACCGTTTTAGCAGTCTCAGCGTCTTCAGGGTCAGCTAGCGCACGAGCACCGATGTTACAGTGAGCAGCCACATCACGATCCGCTCTTTGTTGTGCGTCGGGGGAGCCCAGCGACACAGACGGACATTTTGCCGCTGCCGACAACATCGATGGATACTTCCTCGCTCTTCTCTACCTTTTCGCTCCCCTTTCCTTCATTCTCCCGACACCGTTTCTCGGCACCTCCTCTCGCTCTTTTTCTCTAACATTCAAAGGCTCCTTGATCGGCGGCCGTCTTCAATTCGATCCTCGCCATGGCGTCTCGATTCCTGGCTTCGATCGCACTGGCGCTGCTCGTGCAACAGTCGTCCGGCCAAATCGACCAGTCGGTCCTCGAACTCAATGCATGCCCCGACTACGTCCTCTACTCGACCTACCCACAGTAAGTTATTTAGAGCATCGGCTGTTAGTTTGCGACTGCTATTGTCACTTTGTGTTTGCTGCAAAGCTAACCGTCGTTTTCTTCAGCCGACCACTCACCAAGGGTCCCCTCGCCCTGCCATTCCAACGACCACACAAGAACTGCCGGACCTTCCACTCGAACGCCATCGAGTCCGTCATTAGCGATGTGACTTCGCGCATGAAGGACGTCGACATGGCCCGTCTCTTTGAAAACACCTTCCCCTCGACCACAGACACCACAGTCAAGTTCCACACCAACGGCACCGACGGCAAGGTCTCCGAAGCGGTGCGGGCCAAGATCAAGGCAGCGTCGGGGGGCGCATACGACGATGGCAAGTGGGAGGGCGCCCAGTCCTTTGTCATCACCGGTGACATTATTGCCGAGTGGCTGCGCGACTCCACCAACCAGTTGTCGCCGTACCAGCCCCTGGCCAAGACCGACCCTGCTGTGTACAACCTCATCCTCGGTGCCATCAACACGCAGTCTGAATATGTGATTGAGAGCCCATACTGCAACGCCTTCCAGCCGCCGCCTATTTCTGGTCTGCGGCCCAGCCACAACGGCCAGGACGACAAGGTGCACCCGGCCTTTGAGCCGTCGTTCGTCTTTGAGTGCAAGTACGAGCTCGACAGCCTGGCGCACTTTCTGGCCCTGGGCAACGATTTTCACGACCACACGGGCTCCACCGACTACCTGAACCGGCGCTGGTACCGGGCCCTGGCCACTGTGCTGCGTGTGCTCGACCAGCAGTCTCTGTCGACGTTTGATCCGGTGACGAACCACTATCGGCGCAACGAGTACACCTTCCAGCGCCAGACAGACACTGGCACGGAGACCCTGAACCTGGCCGGCATTGGCAACCCGCTCAACAACGGCACGGGTCTGATCCGCTCGGCTTTCCGACCCAGCGACGATTCTACGATCCTAGGCTTCTTTGTCCCGGCCAACGCCATGATGGCCGTCGAGCTAAAGCGCACAGCGGCTGTGCTGGCGAAAATTAAGGGCAAGGAGGCACTTGCCAAGGCAGTCGCTTCGTGGAGCCAGGAAATCACCAACGGCGTGTGGGAACATGGCGTCGTGAAGCACCGCGAGTTCGGAGACGTTTTTGCGTACGAGGTCGACGGCTACGGTTCGCACATCATGATGGATGATGCCAACTACCCGTCTCTTCTGGCACTGCCGCTGATGGGCTTTCTTCCGGCGTCTGACCCGACGTACCAGAACACGCGGCGCATGCTGCTGAGCAAGCAGTCGAACCCGTACTACCTCAAGGGCCGCGACTTCAAGGGCATTGGCGGCCCGCACATTGGACTGCAGAATGCCTGGCCCATGAGTCTGTTGATCCAGGCACAGACATCCGATGACGATGCTGAGATCCAGGAGTGTCTCAACATGGTCCTCAAGTCGGCCCCGTTGGGTCTGATTCACGAGAGCGTGGACGTCAACTACATCACCTCCTACACACGGAGTTGGTTTGCATGTAAGCAGTCTGTTTCATATTCATACATTACGTGCCAAAAATACTGACAACTTCGATAGGGGCCAACGGCGTGTTTGCCGAGACCATCCTGGACTTGGCCAAGCGGAAGCCGCACCTCATTTTCAAGGCGCCGGCCGAGGCATACGAGATATAAATGATGGGATAACCAGCGTGTATTTTTAGTTTCTTGTCTTTTGACTTGCGGCGTTTTTCTTCGTGATACACATGTTATATGACGGCGTTCAGGTCACAGAGGCCACAGCACAGCAGTAGCTTACCCGAATGAATAAAACAGGAGGGTTTTGAAAACAAACATTCAAAAAGAAGTTGGTGAGCTATTTGCAAGTGATGGTACCTTGGCTCGCGCTCTATGCAATGGTGCACCTACAATAGAAAATCAAATCACAGCAAGCGAAGGCTTCCGTCTCAGCACCGGAAGTACCGGCGCTCGATCCACCGCTCCTCGATATCCTCCACCAGGTGGCACACGACGACCGAGATCGCCGGGAAGCAGCTCGTCAGCCGCTGCAGGCCCATCCGCCCGGCGGAGTACGTCGCCAACACAATGCGTTCCGGCACCACGCCGTGGTCCAGCAGCACCTGCACCGCCATCAGCGCCGAGCCGCCCGACGACATCTGCGCGTCCAGCAGCAGCACTGTGGCGTGTGTGTCAATGTCGCGCGCCAGTTTCTGGTACCGCAGCTCTGGCTCGCCCGTGCGCACGTTTGTCTCGATCAGGATGTGGCCCAGTCGGCAGTCAGGGATGACGCGTTGTAGGCCCGTCTTGAGGGCCGAGCCACCTCGCTCCAACACAACCGCACTGACAATACCATCGGACTTTAGGCCTTGGTAGGAGTTGCCCTGGGGCGTCTCGACGACGGCAGGAGCAAAGGTGGCATTGTTCAAGGCACTGGTGGTATGTTAGCGGGCGTTCAATAGCCAAGGCACTGGTTCCCCCACAATTACGTACAGCTCGATGAGAAGGGCCGAGAGGCGGTCAAAGTAAAAGATAAAGTCCTCACTGGCGGTCTCAACATCATGGATGATGGTGTTCATGCCTCGCAGCTGTGGCGTCGGAGGCAGAAACACAATTCGGTCTGACAGCGACGTCATCTTAGCCTCCCGCTGCAACCTTGTCAGGGTGGCCTGGTGCTCTTTTGATTTTTCGCGAAGCTTCTGCTGGATATACTGTACAACCGTGGCTTTTGTGTGTCAGATGGCGTCCCTGCAGACATTTCAGTGGTATGGAATGCACATACTGATGGCAACCTTGTTCATGATGCCACGCGGCACAATAATGTCGGCAACCTTTCGTTGCGGGTCGACGTACTAAAGACCATCAGCTACAACACACTCATATACTTTCTAGCAGTACAAGTAACTCACCTTGACAAAGTTGGGC
Organism: Sporothrix schenckii 1099-18; assembly: GCF_000961545.1. Classification (NCBI taxonomy): domain Eukaryota; kingdom Fungi; phylum Ascomycota; class Sordariomycetes; order Ophiostomatales; family Ophiostomataceae; genus Sporothrix; species Sporothrix schenckii. Next base: position 886,230 of record NW_015971142.1, read on the forward strand.
TTCACAAACGCGAGCCACTGCTTGATGATGCCCTGGACATCACGGCCACGTTCGTTCACATCACGGATGACTGTCATCAGGACGGTTAGGAAACTGTTACGCAGCACACGTCACGTACACAACACGCCCAGGTCGGGATATATCGTCCATACTGCGCCTTGAAAGACACACATCGGCGTCCTCGTCACAAAAGATCTTGCATATGGTCAGCCACAATTTGCTCGTCGAAGTTAAAACTGCATGGTAAACAAACAATGTACCTTCATGTCCATCATGTCCAGAATTCTCTGGTCATGCAGCGCCAAAATACCCTCGAGAATGACGACATGAGGCGAGTATATGGATGTTGTTCCCTTGAGGCGTTTGTGTTCGGTGAACGAGTATTGTGGTATCTCGGCTCGCCGTCTGTTGATTCATAAGTATGTTCGTTCGACACACAAAATGCAAACACCATGAAGGCAACGCAACGTACCCAGCTTTCAAGTCTTTGAGAACATGCAATAACGCGTCGAAGTCAATAGCCTTGATTCCTGTTAGATGTTTTATTTGACCACCAGTACCAGGACTTCTTTGTATGAAGACCCTACCTCCGGCGAGTCAAAATCAAACTCGTTCAAAAATGCCTTGCGGGACGACTCAGGGTCCAGACTCTTGTAAAACGAATCCTTTAAAACGTTGTTAGATTTTTCAATTCTCCAAAAAGTGGAAACCAAAACCAGACTCAATCGCTCGGTTCTTACCATCGACACAATCACCACCCATGGCAGGTTCAACTGGCTCACGATGCTCCTCGCAATACTCGACTTGCCAGAACCAGAGCTACCGGCAATGCCAATAATGCTGAGGTCAGACCATGGCGGAGCATAGCGAGCCTTGCTAACGATCGCCTTGGGTGTCGAGGTCATCGTGCACTGTCAAATGAGACGACTGCCTTGGCACGTGCGGTATTGAGACTCAGAAACGGATCAGAATCGACGGTCGCCGAATGTCGATGTTTGCTGACCACTCGTCTTTGATTCCAGGCAAATAGAGCTCGGTGCTGGTGTCCTGTCTTATAGTCACAGGACTTCATAAATGAAAATGTCCTTCAATATGAAGCGATGTGACAGAAAGTGCATTCTCACGGAGGCAATGTCGAAGCCTCGCCGACTGCTCTCACCTCTGCACTCGAACTCTGCCTTGAGCCGCTGCCACGCCCCCCAACGTCCACTAAAGATTAGCACCGACAGCACAGTGACCTGCCAGAGCTTTCTCGTGTGATGATTGGCTGGTGTAGAGCTGACCCGCCGCCCACTCAGCGCCGAAAGGAAAGAAGCGCCCCGCTTTTCTGCTCTCCTTCCTGCCCTTTTCTTCCTTTTCTGCTGCTCTTGCCCGCGTTGCTATTTTTTCTCTCGTGCGTCGTCCACATCCGACCTATTTAACCTTGTAATTTTCTTCTCTCAATACAACTTCTTCCTCCTTTTGTCTTCTTTCGTCGCCCACCGCCCCAAAAGCAGTGCTCTGCCACTCCTCCCGGTTTTTGGTGTCGGTGACTCGAGGAACAAGGAGTGGTTTGACTCGGGGATCGCAACACCCGCCACCCAATGCACATTCCACGAGACTCGCACGCTTAACTGTCGCTGTCGAGCTCTCTTGCAGCCTTTGCAGCCTCTTCTCTCCATCGTCTACCTCGTCGTCCTCCCCAGTTTTGTCTCCACCGAAGAAATTTCTTCTCAGTTTCTCTCGTACCTCACACCGACTCGAGATGGTACGCGTCTATCCCTCGCAGTCGTCGCAAGGACATCGTCCCGTCGCCGCCGCATCAAGCTAACGTCCTCCGCAGGCGTCCACATCATCGACAGCTACACCAGCGAAGATGAGCTTCCAGAGCCGGGTCAACGCGGTGAAGACTCCTAAGAGGTGTGTATAAAGTACCTCTTCCAACACCTCATCCTACGCAAATCCCCCCCTCCCCTGGCAAAATGATGATGCAAAATATAATGGGAATCTCTCTGAGTAATTACTATGCGGAGTAACATATTACTTTGTCCAAGCGGTCTGATATTGCCAACGTCTCATTCTTCACTGTCTACTCTCTTCACGACGCGTCTCGCGCGGCTGGTTGGCTGAGCCTGTTGCTAACAATGTTACAGTGACATCAATGCGTTGATTCTGGACTACCTCACCATGGAGGGCTACCCTCAAGCCGCTGCAAACTTTTCCAAAGAGGCGAACTTACCACCGCAGCAGGACAAGTCATTTGTCCACGCGAGGCAGCAGATCCGGAGTGCCATCCATAATGGCAAGATCGATGAGGCAATCACCCTTCTCAACCACTTCAACCCAGAGGTAAGCATTGGACAATCGTCTTACACACCCGCCCTTTATAGTTGTCTTGTTCCCTCCGTCTCGCTATGATTATAAACCGTTTCATGCACCACTCATAGGCCTCGTGCCACTGATGAGTAACAAACCACACTGAAAATTATGAGCGACCGATATTGCAACCCTGTTATTTAACCTTCCGAGCTTTCATGCCTTCGTTCGCGGAAATCGTCCTTAGCTAACAGATTATTATTCAGATTCTGGATCAAGATCCGCCCCTTCACTTTGCTTTGCTGCGTCTGCAGTTGGTCGAGCGCATTCGTCAGGCGAATAGCAGCGGCAACGACTTCGCGCCGGTCGTGAAGTTTGCCCAGGACCAGCTCGCGCCTCGTGCGTCCACGAAGAAGGAATTCCTCGAGGACCTTGAGGAGACCATGGTCATGCTCTTCTTCACCCCAGACAAGATGCCGGCGGCACAGCAGAGGCTGTTGTCGCCTGATCTGCGTGAGGAGGTTGCCGACAAAGTCAACAAGGCCATCCTATTCCACCACAGCAAACGCCGTGAAGCCGCCATCCGCCAAATCGTCAGGATGCGCGCTTGGGCTGAGAACGTGGCCCGTGAGAAAAAGCTGGATGTGCCTGATATCATTGATCTTGGTCTCAACGCTACTGCGGACAACCGGTTCCACGACCACGAACACGAGGCTATGATCACCACGTAGTGGCCCTATACCCCTGGGTATTTTTTTTCTTTCTTTTTTCATTGTTTCTATGTTTGTCTTAGTATGTTTATATTGACTGGCTGTCAATATGCGGAGTTGTATGGGCTGGTTGTTTTGCCAACTTTCATCGGCGTTCACAATATCGGTTTGAGCAAGGGGTGTATTTTATCGTGTATTGTGTTTTTGAGCGGGCATTTGATATTATCGGTTCTGAGCATGACGGCATAGCATCGTCTACTCTAGCAGTTACTTATTTTCTGGCTTTCTTATTGGGTCGGCGAATGAACACTCCGTCACATGGACGAACAATATTATTTTCACAACTAGCCGTGTTGGCTAATTGACCGATGAAATCTTTTAAGGGATTGTCAACGACTGTGCAAGGCAATTGTGTGTTCGTTTCGTTACCTTTACTAAGCTAATGAAACCCGAGAAAACTCAAATATAAAAATGTCTTCGATTATATGTACAGAAGCAATCGCATAATGAACTGCTCACTCCTGCGAGCAGTAAAATATATCTATCCACGCCCCTGCCCCACCGGCCGCTCGTCTGCCCCGTTTCTCGTTCCTACTTCGCCTACTTTGTCCGGATGTGCTTCAGCTTCTTCGCCGAGTACAGGAAGTTGTTGGCATACGCCTTGGGCACAATCTTGCGCTCCTGCGGCTCCTGCACAAAGTACTCGTAGCCCTGCTTCTCAGCAAAGGCAATGGCATCCTCCTTGGTCTTGAAATGGATGTGCGTGCCCTGCATGAAGTCTCCGGATGACTGCCAGCCCATCAACGGGTTCTCCCACCGGTGGCCCTTCTCCAGGACGTCCCAGTCCATCCGCCACTTGGTGCCGTGCCAGTCGCCCGACTGCGTGGCCGGCTTTGTGGGCTTATAAATTCTGCATAAGAGATGGTATGTTAGTAAAATAAAGCCGAGAATCAAGTGAGAGGATCATACGCGTCTAGAGAGAGTGAGGCATACCTGACCGTCCGGGCCTCGAGCTCCATCGGGGCGCCAGAGAGCACGGCTGCCGGAAGAGCGTCATTGTCCTCGCTGCCATCCAGCACACGCTTGGGGACTGGCGTGAAGTTTCTATAGCAAAAATGAGTCAGCAAGATCCTTTCCCTTGTTGGCTTCCGTCGCCGGAAGGCCTCGCATCACCGAGAGAGACATACGAAGTCGCGCGGTCCGTGTGAGCAGTGTAGTCGGGAGCGTTGTTGGCAGCACGGGGAGTTACCGGGGCAACCGTCTTGGGAGGAGCAGGCGTCAATGAGCTCTCAAGCCGCCGCAGGGAGAGGGTCGCGGCGGCGGCCACCATCGGCCGGCGAGTGATGGGAGCAACGGAGGCGCTTCTCAGCATCTGGGCGGCAGCTGCCGAGGCCGTTGGGCGGATCGAAGCCATGGGAAAGAGTGGTAGTTGGGCTTGTAAATAAGCCCCAAGACGTGTAATAGATTCGGACGACTCAATTGGGTTGTGGATGGCCGTTCGTTGTTCGCCTTGTCGCCGTTTGCCGACGCCGAATCCGTTTCGCGATGGCTACGAATTTGCTGCAGTCGTGGTTCACGCAGTGCCGTCTCGCGAATAGCAAGCAAGGTAAATCGTAGTACTGTAAGCAAAAAAGATGTTCCGGGACTTGTTTTGGCGCTATAGTTCTCCTTCAACTCCCCTCTAGCCGCTCCGTAATTCCCTCGTTTCCTGCTAGAAACCGCCTAACGACTCTCCGCTCCCCCCAACGCCGCCAACTGAGGAGCCTCACGTGACTGGCTACCGGGAACAACCGCTAATCCGAGGGAAAGCTGTCGGAATCTTCGTTTTCCCTGGCATCGCGAAACGTTTTCTGAGTGACGACCATTCGCAACCCAAATCACCGGCCTTCTCCCCATCCACCCGCAAGCCACGTTCAATTGTCGTCCGGCACCGCCACGGATTTCAATTCCTCTTCTAATCTCACCCTTCTCGTAACTCTCCTCGCCGCTCTCGACCCCTTTCTCGTTTCCGTCGGTCCGCAAAATTTTTCAACATGAGCTACATCACTCGCCGGGCGCTCTCGACGCTCATTCCCCCCAAGGTTTGTTCAATGCGTTCGGTGGTGCCGACCTGGTCAATACACTGATCAGCTAACACGGGTTCTCCAGGTTGCTTCGCCCAAGGTACGTTTTGAAATACGACGGACGACTGGTTGTGTGGATGTTTTGGTTCGCAGGAAAACGCGCGACTTTTCGCCCAACTCACGACAACGGCCGCCACAATCAATTTGGCCTTGCGATATTCGACGACTCATATAATCCCATCAGTAATGTGGCAAAACGGCGGTATTGTCAGCAGGTCGGCGTGCACATTAACTGCGAAGACGGACACCGCGGCCCCATCAACGATTTGGCGACGGCCCAGAACGGCGCAACCGAACAACGTGATCGAACGATGCGAGACGACACGATCAAGCGATGTGACCGAAATGAGAGATAGGTCGAGAATGCTAACGACTGACTCAGGCCATTGGCGCTGCTCCTGATGCTGTCCGCATGCAGCGTGTCGTGAGCTTCTACGAGAAGCTGCCTCGTGGCCCGGCCCCCGAGGTCAAGGCCAAGGGCCTCCTCGGCCGCTACCAGGCCAAGCACTTCGGCAAGAACCCCACGGTCAAGCGTACGTGAACGAACCCCCGAGCAGAAATGGATGAGCGTATCGGCAAGGGCAAATGTGCTACTCGTCGTAAAGACACAATTACTGACACCTACCTTAGCCATTATCCAGGCTGTTGCCCTTCTGATTGTCATCGGCTACGCCCAGCAGTACTACTTCCACCTGCGTGTGTACCTCCCCACTCTGAGACGAGCAACGGCTACAATAGGCCAATGGCCAACATCGACGCTCTTTGCATAACACTCTATACTAACATGTCCGTTTGTCACAGGCCACCACAAGAACAACGCCCACTAAGCGACGTCTTACCTGGAAAACTAAAAAGAAGGCTGGAACTGAGATTGGCGGAGGCGATGTGGTTTTTGCCGAGCCTCCGTTCCGTTGTACATATATCTTGTGTTGCCGAATAGAGAGATTGTGGAAACACCCGCGAAGGGCTTCGTGCGTATACGTGCTTTGCCATCATATTTATTTCATTTGTACCAAATCGTATCGATGCCATCACAGCAACCCGTGAAACATCCAACCCAAAACGTGCCCATAAACAGGTCATTAAATGCTAAATAGCGGCTTTCAAACTCATGCCGGACAGTGAGTCTTACCGCCAGGCAACAGCTAGGATTCTAGCAGACTTTACATATTGGCGCTGCCAAGAAGCCGCCTTGTTGATTCACGCTTTGTGATAACGTGTGGTAGTTTGGCTTGACAAGGAGTCATCACGCAGAAGACGGCCCATAATGGTACGACAAGGCCTTTCAAAATGCTAGCATTCTATTTGTGTAAAAGTTGATCAACTCTCATATAGAGGCGCAGAGGCATATTCAACAATGGCAAGGTCATTCACCTGCCGTGCTCTGCTTGTAGCTGAGCTGGCCTGCTCCTTCTTTCTCGGGTCATTTCCTACCTCTCACCCAGTCGCTCCTTCCATTCTCCTGTGGGTCGCGACATAAGCTAAGCCTAAAATAGCCACATCGGCGTCCCAGCCAATCAGCGGACGGCGACGCCAAAGCACTACCAAAGCAGCCCAGCACCAAGGCAGGGCCCCGTTCCTTCCCTTTGCGCTCTGTCCAGTAGGAAAAAACGAAGGCAGCCCAGCCGCATTTTCGACATCTTCGCTTTGTTTCTCCTCCTTTGACCATCATCACGAGCTGTCCCTCTGCTCTCTCCTCAGCGACACTCTCGATTCCTACATCAGACGCAACAAGCATTCCCGGTCACAGGAACGCCGAGCTCTGAATAGTACTGATTTCGCACCCGCGCCCTGGCCAACAGACAATCATTGCATCATTTCTCCCAGTTGCCCCAGAAGGTGCATTTCTCAATACAAAGACTTGCCTAGGTAAGGATAAGGAGCCACCCAAATAATCCGAGCGAAAGCCAGACCAACGTGACTGCTAGCCGGATTTGCCTTCCATCTTCTTCCTCTTCGTCTACAACGAACCTTAAACGACTCACCCACTTCTCTTTCTCTTGCAGTTTAGGTGAAGACCACCCAACATCGAATCCACCACCTTGCGTCAACTGCGAGATCCGCTTTTCGCCAGTCGTGAACACAGAGAGAAAATCTTCGCACCTGACCGCCTCTACGCACCCCGGCGACGATACCGTTTCAAAGGCTCCATCACCTTCTGCTCTGCCGATTGGTGACTCGGAAAGCTGTCCCGCAAACGGTCACCCTCATTTCAACACATTGCGAGCTAAGCGCATCGTATGATGGCTGCTGAGATCAATGAATCTACACCCGTTGAAGCTCCCGCCAACTCCGAACCTGAAGCCGTGAGTTTTGCTCCTGGCAGCCCCGCGCACCGTAGCTGTCGATGCGGCTCCATAGACCCTCGCCCCGCTAACCAGGCTTCTTTTCCCGCAGGTTCCCAAGATCAGCGACGACTTGCACAATGGCGACTCAAATCCGCCTTCTGTGAACGGCACGGCCACCTCCGGCTCCCCAGACGAACTATCCAACAAACACATCGCCGATAATGTTGACGACCTGGTAAACTCTGCGGAGCCGAGCATTAGTGGGGGTTCGGACACGGAGACTTCGAGACTCGACGCGGCCAAAAACAAAGATGGAGACAAGGGACACGTGCGGACGTCGTCCACGGCGAGAAAACCCACCACATTCAAATCAGTCTCCGTCAACAAGACCTTCCTTGCGGCCAAGGCTGCCGGTACGGCCGGCGTGGCCAAGCCCGGTGACAAGGCATCGCCAACTCTCGGTGTCGCTTCCCTCACCTCGGCTTCATCCGCCTCGCCTCGCCCGAGACTGGTGGCCAAGACTGGCCTCGTCAAAGGTCCTGGTGCAAACGGACGACCTGCTGCGGCGCCAGATCCGAACGCTGTCTGGAACAAAAACAGACGTAAGTACTCTTCTTCTTCCGTTCCTCATGGGTCTCATCAAGCTAATATTGCTTTCTCTCAGCCGTTGTTCCCCCAGACCCACGCAAACTCACGGACGAAGAATTGAAGAAATATGGAATTCACATTTCAACACGTCTTCAGCAGAACGACGACGGCAAGGGCCAAGCGAACTGGGCAGATATCGACGACGATGATGAAGACTGGGCTCCCGAGGAGATCACGTGGACGGACGGCACGAAGTCCACCATTCCGCATCACGATGAAATCCAGCCGTCTCCACAACCTCACAGTGTTCAACCAGATATGTCCCACGCGCAGTCGCACTACTATTTACAGGCTCACTCGCAGTCACCACAGGCACAGCAGCACTCCGTGGCATCTGCTAGCCAGCCGTCGCCGACTGCCATTCCGTCCTCTCTATCGAGAGAAGTCGACGCCAATGACAAGCCAAAGTCGCCCGCCCCGACAGGCGTGCGATCTGGCGGACTGCCGTCCGGCAGAGGTTTGATTTTGAAAGGCGCACCCGAGAAGCCAACACTGGTCGCGAAGCCTCCAGCGCCTCCGACCCCGGTCAAGTCGCCGTGGGCTTCTTTGCCACCGGTTGACAAGGCGTCCCCTGTTACAATGGACCTGCCCCCTTCCATTGGAAACTCGCGCCTGCCTTACCAGCAGTCGCAGTTCCACCAATATCCTCCGCGAGACATGTACGGCGGTCCCCCGAGAGGCTCGACACCTCCTCCACCGTTTAAGGAAATAGCCGCCGACGACTTCAGCCGTGGTGGCTTTAGGGATAGTCACCCCTATGCAAACCGAGAGCTGTACAACTCGCAGTCTGGCCGGATGGAGCCTGTGCAAGATCGCCGCGGCAGCATGAGAGGCGACATGCATCACAGGCAGCCACCGTCAGCACTGTTGCAGCGACAGTCCCATGGGTCGGACCAGCAGCCTGAGCCTTCTGCCGCATTCCAGACTCATCGGTCGGCCCACGAAGGTCCTTATGGAAGACGCCGGAATTCATCCAATGTCAGCGGTGGCAGTGGCAGCTTTATGCAGCGTCTTGGAAGACCGCATGACCAGAATGTTCCTCCCGAACTCCTCCATGCCCAACAGCCATCTCTCGCAGGTAGAAGCGATAGTCCCACTTCTCCGAGAAACTTCTCTCCGTCCGGCACACGGTCGTGGCAAGCACACGGCTCTCCAGCCGCAACACTTGCATCCACGCACTCGAACCCCCAGTCCAACGCCCCGCCAGGCTCCGCGCAGCCGCATACACAGGGGGCGCCACAGGCTGCAAGCGCCAGCATCGAGGACGAACTCGAGATCCAAAAGAAGATTATGAGAGAGCGCCGCGAACTTGCCAAGAAGAGACGCCTGGAAGAGGAAGAGCGCGAGGAGGCCGCGAAGCGTGAGCGCATCCGGCTCAAGCTCGAAGCGATGGGCCCAGCACCGGAGCGAAAGAGCGCCAAGAAAGAACCATCCAAGGATGAAGCGGCCCCAGCAACAGCAGCCGCCGCGCCGGTGACTCCTATCCAAGTCAACGCAAACTTAAGCACACCAGGTGGAGAGGCTACGACGGATGCTGGAGCTTCGGGTAGCAATCACCCCATGCACGCCACGGAGCACCATAGCGGTGTGCCGGCGACTGCAGAGAACACCCATGACCAATCGCAGCAACAACCACAGACCTGGCAGAGCCCAGTTCCGCCACAGACCGAGCGCATGGCCTCTTGGGGCAGCACGAACCAGTCTACCCGGAATGTATGGGGCTCGCCAAACAACCGAAGCCTCGGAAACGGTACATTCACGTCAGACCTCGGACCTATTGGGCCACCGTCTGTCCAGAAGAATGCCGCGGCGCCTCCTATGGCACCAATTGGCCCCCCGAAGTCCACTGTGTCGCTCCCTCCGCCACCCCCTCCGGCTGACGTCCAGAGAACGTCAGCCCGTTCCGCAGTGGCGCAGCAATCCGCCGGCGGCAACTCGGCTGAAGTGGCACGTAGTGCCTGGGCTAACGCTGTCAAGGCCAGCGACGAAACCCAATTTGCGCAGCAAAAGGCTCAACGTGCCGAACAACAGCGCGAGGCTGAAGCTCGTGGTCTGGGTCTGAAAGATCTGCACCCGGCCATCAAGGATACCTGGTTGCCGACCCGCATGAACGAGGATGGCAACCGGGTTGAGGACAAGGCCAACCAGTCTGTGGTGCACCGCCCCGGTACCACTGTGGGTGGGAGCAGCAGCCCAGGCTCGACCATTCACTCCCAATCCAGACCATCACGGTTCTTCCCTACCCGTGACACTCGTCTGGAGGATGCCGTTGCCGCCGCACAGGGAACAGCCCTTGGTGGGGCGTCGGCTATAAACAGTAGTAGTCAAGGACGCCCCGGCTCACCATCGCCGCCGCCTCCCGATATGGACGGCCATCCGGCATTTGACGGTGATGCAGCACACCCGCACGTTTCTCTTCCGCGGCCGCAAATTGTTGTACGGCTGCCCCCGAAGGACACGACAGCTGCCGCCGAACACCCCCCTGCGTCTGGGTCACATGCAAAGCACACACAGCTACGTAGCGCCGCCTCGCATGCGAACGAGTCCCAATCGACACCGTCAGACGGCGCCTCATGGCAAGCCAAGTTTAACAACCTGTTTGACCGGAAGCCCGCTGTCTCCCCGTCCAAGCCAACGTCGGGCGCTGGGCGGCACGACATGCAAAATCGCACCAGTTCTGAAAACACGGCACCCACGTCTACGAAAGCACCTGTTGCTCCGAGAAGCGTGAAAGCAACTCCCAAGGAGCCTTTTACGACGCGTCTCATGGCAGAGGACTGCTTTGAACGACAGGAGATGGGTTCACTGCCCCCAGTCCACCTGCCTAACAAGGTTCCCGAACTGGCATGGACCCCCGCCCCCATTCCTAAGCCTCTCGCCAGGCGCTTCTTGCTATCGACCGCCACCAGCGGCGACCATGAGGGCTTCTTGAAGGACTACTTCGGTGTACCTCATTCCGTCAGCATCCAATTTCCAGGTATGGCAGGCAATGGCAAGTCTGTCAACCTGCCGACTCCACGCACGAACAGCAACCCGCGCCGGACGACATATGGACGCAGCGGTAGCGGCCGCCACGGATCATCTCACAGGGGCGGGAACAAGAATCGCGACGCGTCCAGCACGCACTCTGTCAACGACAAGACCACCCCGCCCAGCACCAGACAAGGGTCGTCCGGTGGCCGATCTCGCGGTGGAGGAATGCGTCACCGTTCTGAGAACTGGACCCGAGGCACATCTGCACCTGTCCAGACTTAAACGGCGATCGTTCGAAGCAATGTCATTCTGAGATCCCATTTGGGTTTTAAGCACAACCTGAGTGTCCTCTTTGCTCATCCCCAGCTTTCGTGCCTTTTGGTCCCGATTTGAGCCAGAGTATGTCTTTTGAGCAAGGGAGGAGGATGCGGCGTCTGACATGACTCGTCCCGTCTCCTCTTTGTCTCTCGGGTCACGTCTACTCTGCGTGTTCTTTTACTATTCTATTTTAAAACACCTGAGACCATGCATGAATTTTATCATGGCTCTCGCACAATTCTTGTACTACCTCTTCATTACTACTTTATTTCAGAGCAAGCACCGATTTTATTCTACCGTGGAACTCTTCTTTTCTTCAACTGCTGCTACTTTTTGACCCTGTTTTGGTCTCGATCTGGGCTCGGCGTTTACCTCTAACCAACCGAGCCACGATCCTTTTTTGACGGTGCTATTTGGACTCCCTTGATGCTTTGATTCGAAACCCCATGTTCGACTATTGAACTTTGTCTGATAATTTTCTTCCAACATCCTTCTGCGGTTCACTCGGCGCGACATGGCCTCTTTCTTGGGAAGAAAGCGGCGCGATTTATGCGGTTTGACGCCTGGCGCTGCCAAATCGACAAGCTTGCCTATGGGACGAGGAGAGCACGAAAATAGCAAGATGATGACTGGTTTAGAACAACATATGACGAGGCTTAGTGCCTTTTTATATAGGGAATGGGGCAACGACGAGGCAGACGACAATGACTTGACGTCTAAGGAACAAGGAAATTGGGAACACGCGTGTCTCTCAGCTGAGCACCGCGAGTATCAACAAACTGGAAAGAAGAAAATGCACGGCACGTCTCGGAAATGTCTTGTGGCCTGCCATCTTTTTATCAGCATTCGGTAAATGAGATCATGGTTATGGAACAAATGGGACAAGGCGGATAACGTGCCAGGGACACATGGAAACGGAGGATACCTTGGAAGCCTATACCAATGAATAATAATAAAAAACATGGACATTTATCCCACCTCTTGGACGTGAACTCGGTGACATGAGGTTCGTCAAAGCGCTTGGTGTATCGAACTTGGGGCATATGCCTACGGCTCACATTGTTTCTGGTCATATTTGGCAGCGTCGGCACCTGTCCCTCTCGGAACAGAAAAAACAATTTCTCCATAAATCATTTTTGTTTTAATGGTTAACTTTACGTGTATTTTATTTTTGAAACGATCATCAATAACTCATATTTTATATTTTTGCTACATAAAACACGACCTATGATAAAACGTCATCACCTAAATAAAACATCAAAATCAAGAAACTGTGATCCACCAACAAATATAGAGATAGTTGGAACAAGGCGGGAGCTATTTCGAAGATTATTTTCATCTAAAATTTGAATTCATTCCGTATATAACATTGCGCATAGATTGTACATCATAGGCTTACCCTTCAGCAGACATACAGATAAGCAGGTGAACATGAGAACGACTATCAAAACAGAAAGTAAATATAAAATAATTGTCCCACAGCCGAAAGCAAAAGAGAAACTCCTAGACTCCCTTCAACCACGCCCTGCACTCCCCATTGTATACCTTAGTTTATTATTTTCATTCTGACATCATCTTAGCATCACTGATCAAATACTAAAACTCCTCGAATGTACAGTTGGGGTGTAGCACATAGATGATCTGCTCATGTGCGTTCGACGCCGGGCCCTCCGTAGCATTCTCGTCTGCCATGCCCTGGCCGCGGATGGCCATGAGAATGTTCTCCTTGACCATCTTCTTGAGCACCATGTTCACGAGCGACTTCTCGCGGTGGTAGTCCTCTTCGGTATCGAGGTCGCCCTCCTGCTGCTCGAGGTACCATGTGGAGAGGACGTCTGCGGCGACACCTTCGCCGGGGCCGGATACCTCGTCGTCGCGCACACGCTGGACAATCGCATTGACAATGGCAATGTACTTGTCGTAGGTGATGGCGACCTTGTTGCGGCGACCGGTGGCAGCATTGGTGGCGGCTGTGTCGTGCTCGTCCATGGCGACATCACTGTTCGGGTCGGGGCCGTTGGCTGCGGCCGCCAGGGCAGCGGCCTCGGTGGCTTCGTCGGCGGCACCGTCCTCGTCGTCTTCGACCTCGACATCGTCGTGCTCGACGGAGATGATGCTCTGGCGCAGAAGGTTGTAGGCCTCGGTGACCATGTCCGGGGTGATCTCGTCAACGCAGTTGGCCTTGGCAATGGCCTCACTCAGACGGATCATGGACTCGAGCTGACGCACGGTGATGCGGTACGAGTTCTTGCCGACACCGCCCTGGGCATCGTCGGCGCGCAGGTCGCGATAGCGGTCGACAAGAAGCTGCTTGGCCTCGTCGGTAAACTCGGGCTGGAAGGTGCGCGCGAACTGGATGTAGCGCTGCAGCTGCTCGGTGGTGAACTCGGGGGTGACGGCCTCGTCACGCAGCTGGTGGATGCCGACAATGTGCTCGGCCAGGCGGCGGTCGACGCTCTCGTTGCACTCGTCGAGGATGACAAAGAAGAGATCGAAACGCGACATGATGGGCGCGGACATGTTGATGTTAGCGCGTAGCGTGGCTTTGCGGTTGTAGCGACCGGCGACTGGGTTGGCGGCGGCCAGGATGGACGTGCGAGCGTTGAGGGTGGCCTGGATGCCAGCCTTGGCAATGGAAATGGTCTGCTGTTCCATGGCTTCGTGGATGGCGACCTGGTCACCAATGTCCATCTTGTCAAACTCGTCGATACAGCAGATGCCGTTGTCCGCAAGCATCAGCGCACCGGCCTCAATGGTGAACTCGCCCGTCTCCTCGTCCTTGACAACGGCGGCCGTCAGACCGGCAGCGGACGAGGCCTTGCCAGAGGTGTAGACGGCGCGCGGCGCGAAACTGCAAATGTACTTGAGGAACTGCGACTTGGAGGTGGAGGGGTCGCCGACAATGCAAATGTTGAGGTCGCCACGTAGCTGCATGCCCTCCGCGGTGGACTTGTGCACACCGGACACCAGCTGCAGCAACAGGCCCTTCTTGACAATCTCATGGCCGTAGACCATGGGCGCCAGCGACTTGACGAGACGCGAGTAAATGTAGTCACTGTGGACCATCTTGCGCAGGTCGTCAATCTCGGCCTTGGTGTAGGCACCGAGCACGAGCTCCTGCGCCTCCTGTGCAGTCATGAAGCCGTTGGCCGCATTGCCGCCTGCGGTGCCGTCGCGCACCGATGCCTGAGTCAACGCAGCGACAATGTCGGCGCCCGAGGCGTCCGGACCGTTGGGAATGCTGCTGCTGCCACCGAGGCTGGTGGTGTCGGGCAAGACCATGCAGGCCAAGAAGGCCATACGGTAGGTGAGGTCGCGCACACCGAGGGCCTTGAGGCCCGAGATACCAGAGCCGCCGGCATCGTTACCGGCACGTGCGGCGTTGCGGTCATCGCGGATGGCTGTGGGGCGCACACCGGGCAGACCCAGCTGGCTGACGTCGGGCACGACCATGAGCATGCCGTTGAAGATGCACTTCTCACCGGCCTTGGCGCGGTCGACCATCTCGCCACGCAGGATGACGTCCATGGTGCGCGGCATGCTTCCTGTTGGAATCTCGCTGCTGTTCTCCTGGATGCGGACTTTTTGCCAGTCGACAAAGGTGCTCTGGCGGATGTCGAGCTGCCAGGACTGGCGGTTCTGGCAGGTGGTGTTGGGGCACTGTGTGGGCTCGGTGTAGCGGAAGGCCTGCTCGACATTGGGGACGACGACCTTGCAGGCGGGGCAGATGAAGGTGGCCAGGGACAGCTCGGGGCGGACTTCGGAGGTGCGGGTGACGGTGCCGGAGATGCTGAGCAGCTGGCCAATGTTGGCGGCACGCAGGGCGCGGATGCGCGAAACGAGCGGCATGTTGTAGATGGCGACCGTGAACAGCTTGTCGGTCTGCTGGTTGCTGGTCTTGCTGCCGAGGTCGGCCGACTGCTGCGAGGCGGAACCGGCATTGCTGGCGGCCGATGTGGTACGGTTGGTGGAAGCGGTGCTGGACGTGAGCTGGCGATGCTGGCGGAAGTAGTGGGGCTCGTACTTGGCGATCATATTGTGCAGGCCGGCGTTGAGGTAGGGCAGCAGCCGGAAGTACATGCGTAGGGCGGCCTCGGAGAGCACGCCGTTGTTCCAGGAGGTCAGGTGCTTGAAGTCAACGTAGAAGGTCGACAGTTGGTAGGAGCGCATGGCGTGGATCTGGGCGACGTAGAACTTGTCGGTAACGGGGGCGGACGGCGTCTCGCCCGAGGCGGAGGGCTCCTCGATGAAACTGAACTGTCAGACAAAAGACACACATAGAAAATAAACAGAGAACGATGGGGCAACGCACTCCTCGATAAACGACTCAAAGTACTGCTGCACGGCGAGACCAATCTTGTCCTCGACACGCGGAATGGGCTCGCCGTTGTTCCGCCGTACCCGCTGCGGCACCTTGTCGTCGGCAAAGCCCTCGCCCTCGTCGTCGCTCATGGCACCGCCAACGCTTTCTGAAGGCGGCCCGCGTGGCCGTGCTGAGGACGAGCTGAGGCCGTGGAAGCGGCGGGGGGTGGGTGCGGCCGAGGTGGCGCGCGAGGGGCCGTCGGACATGGCGAGGCCGAAGTCACTGGACGGCGTAGCCATGGCTGTTTGTTGTGGGGGGTTATCACAGGTTGAGAGCAGTAAGGAAGAAATGGAGAAAAGAAGGAAAAGGGGGTGAGGTCTAAAGAGCGTCGAGGAGGGCCGATCCAAAGGCTTTGTTTGGGACGAGAGCGACGATGTCAAGGGAAGAGAAAAATGGAAATGATCAAAAATGAGGAATGACGAAAGACAGAGTCAAAATATGCGCTGGACTAGGACAATGACAAGGAATAATGATGTCTTGTTGTCGATGGACAAATTGCTTTCGCGGGAGACGCGATTTGGCCCCTCCCTATCATGTAGAGTGGGAAGGTACGCGTCCAGGACGCGTCGAAGTGGATCCAATGACTAGCTCTGATTGGCGTGACGCGAAAACATTAAAGTGGTTGCAGCCAAATTGTGGGCGCCCATTAAACTCTGATGAGAGAGACTACGATTGCACGCGATACACTGTTGTGTGGTTCAGAAGTGTCTTTGACAGGGAGCACGAGCTCCACAGGGTCTTGAATTTGCGTCAACGCTATGTAATTGCCGTGTTTCCCAGATAAAAAGCAACATGTCGTGATCCCAAACGCCAGGTCCCGTGACCAAAATTGTCTTAATATGTGGACATTATTCGTACGAGTGTATCTGCTTGTTAGCAATGACACGGAGGAATGTGAATGCGCTTGTAGACTGTACACACCTTCTCTGACAATGCTACCCACTCCTCCATGCTGCGAACATACGGGTCGGTACTCGCGTCGGCCGTGGTCTGGTGGCCCCAAATCACGATCTTGTCAAACTCGGCCTGCACCACGAGCCCGCCCGAATCCAGACGCTGTCGTTGTGCCTCCTGTTCGGCCGCTGTGGCGTCGACGTCGACAACCTCTTCGGGAGCGCTTGTATTGCTGGCACGGGCTTGTTCGCGGGGCGAGCCGCGACGCAGGCCTACAACGCCCCGGTAGTCGGCGGGCAGCGTGACGGTCTGGCCGTGCAGCTTGCGTCCGCGGAAGTAGGCCGTAGCTTGGCCGTCTGAGATATTAGCAGGTGCTGAGTTCGGCAAAAAGCCAACCGCTCTCAAAGTACTCAACACACCCTTCTCTTGTGGCCGCCAAAAGGCGTCGACTTGTCCAACCGGTCCGTTGTGGTGGATTTGGCAGGGCAGCAGGTGTGGTGTAGCTTGTGTGGGTGTGGAAGTGGCACTGTCGGCCGTGATTTCGAGAATTGGCTGCGTCATGTTGGGAACGTGGACGAGTACCACGGTATTTCTGTAACGTTGTCAACAGATACTTAATTGACAAGAACTGTGATGGTGTTCGCCGATACGCGTGGGAGACGCGCCGGGAAGGTGCTCTAAACTGCCCCGCTAGCTGCACACCCCAGTTTATGTTCTTAGGGGGGCTTGACAAGTGTGGTCCGCCCAAACAACGACAATTGCGACTCCTTCATCATTGCCGTTCCGTTCACCTTAATCAACAGCACCGCCCCCAAGCCAGACATTTGTTTTTGTTTCAGGCTTGCCCACGACCACTGCCGCTTCACTCTCGTGTTTCCGTTCTCCTCTTTTCTCTCCCCATTTTTTCCCCACTGCACACGTCTGCGTGGCGGTCTGTGGGTGTTGCATCGTCTCTGCCCGCATTGCATCAAACCCCCAGCCGCCAGCAATCTAGCGCAATAAAACCAGGCGGCATGTGCGCAGACTTGGACCGCCCAGGAGGCGATGTGACTGATACTTTGTCTGTCGTTGACCTGCCCCTCGATCGACAAACAGATGGCCGTCTATGTCAAGCGTTGGTGCCGACGCCGTCGATGACCGCCTAGGCTGCCTTACTGTGACCGACACAAGCCCAGGACGAGGAGTTGCGTGAACTATGGGGAGACGGAGAATGCGGGACGCGATCTTCTGTCTCAAGACCGCCCGGCAGCTTCTGGCTTCTTCCCCTAGTCACCCCTGTTCTGGGTTCGGGCCCGTCTTTCGAAAAGCTTCTAGGCAGGCATCTGTAGCCATCCTGGCTCGGCAACATCCACTTCCGACCTCTTTTGAAGCCTGTCTTTATTATGCTGCTTTGTTTTGTAATACTGACCCCCCTTGTCTGCTTTCTTCCATCCCTTTACTCTGCTGGTGAGAGGAAAACATGTTGTATTTCGTCTTGCCTTCGAAAAAGCTCTAGTGGGCTTTAGGCCTGATAGTGTCCCCCTATGACGACGCCTGCCACATCTCAACGGAGATTTAATTCCTCACTTACACATATTCACGCGATTGGATTCAGCAACGGGCCGATCCAGGCTCGCCCTGGAACTCTGAAGCTTCACACATAGGGGCAGTTCCCGTCGACAAACGGTAACAAGTGTTGACACTGAATAATAGCAAAACGACCGCACTCTAGTGTCAAGCGAAAGCCAGGGTCGTGGCAGGACGGGAAAAAAATGAGAAATCACCGACAGGTCATTGTACCCCGGTTCCGTCCGTGCAGCTCACAAATACAAACCACAAGACACGGATAGCGGGTAGGCAAGACAACGCGGAGGACAAGATGCGGCAGGAAAGAGGCCCCAACATATAAGCATAAGTTAGGCTATAAGACGACCAACTGTGTACCGCTGTTGCAGTCTCTCCCCTCCGAGCTCGGTCTGTGTCGTGTGCCCTATTCTTTTTAACCAAGTGTTTCCTCTCTGGGGCGTGTCTTTTTGTACCTGTTTGCGAAGTTGTGTTCATTGTCGTCTCAAGTATTTTGTTGGCGTTTGCTGACTGTTGATTTCTCTCCCACCTTCTTGGCCCAATATCTCACAATCGTCCTTTCATACGTCTTCACCTTTGGATATCACACACATTATGATATCGTCATTGTTACCAGACATGGTGGCCCGGCCGTTGGCCAAGAGCACCGAGCTTGTCCGCAGCGCGGTGGGCAGTCTCACCTGGGGACCTGGCATCGCTATTGCGAAGCCGACAGTGATGGCGGTTCTCGAACAGATCGAGATTGGCACTCTGATTCTTGTAGACGAGCCGTCAGGCACGCGAGATGTGCTGGGGGAACATGTACCGCTCGGCACTGTTAAGGCGAGCGGAAGTGGCACCAAGACGAACTGGGCCAAGGCCAATGGAGTGAAGGTGAAGGTGAACGATGCCAAGGTGAGTATCGTCAATGGCGTCAACGACATCAACGGCATCCACGGCTTGAGCGACAGCGACAGCGACAGCGACCGTGACGCCAACCACGACTACAACAGCCGCTCAGCCACGACAGTACCACGAGTCGAGCTCGTCGTCCACAGCGAGGCCTTTTGGATGCGTGTCTTCATCTTCTCCGACATGGGCTTCGCCGAGGCCTACATGCTGGGCGAGATCGAATGCTCAGACCTGGCCGCCTTCTTCCAGCTGTTTATCCTGAACCGCGACCGCCTTGGGAACGGGAACACGCGCCTAGCCTCGCTCTCGCGGGGTCTGGCCAGCCTGGCACGCACGACCAACACGCTCTCCAACGCACTGCTCAACATCTCGGCACACTACGACATCAGCAACGATATGTTCGCCGCGTTTTTGTCGCCGGACATGACATACTCGTGCCCGATATGGGCGACAACGCCGACGACAAAGAAAACAAACGGAATCATCGTCTACGATGAGCCGCTCGAAGAGGCCCAGATGCGCAAGCTGGACCGCTTTATTGACGGCGCCCGCGTCAAGGCCACCGACCACGTGCTTGAGATTGGCACTGGCTGGGGCTCGCTGGCCATGCGCGCCGTCCAGCGGACAGGCTGCCGCGTCACAAGTCTCACGCTCTCGCGCGAGCAAAAGACGCTGGCCGAGGCACGCATCGCCGCCGCCGGGCTGGCGGACCGCATCACGGTTCTGCTCAAGGACTACCGCACACTGGCAGCTGAGGCGGCGGCCGACGGCGGGCGCACGTACGACAAAATTATTTCTATTGAAATGCTCGAGGCTGTCGGCCAGGAGTACCTGGCGACGTACTTCCGCTGCATCCACAATCTGCTGAAACGCGATGGCAGCGGCATCGCCGTCTTCCAGTGCATCACCATGCCCGAGGGCCGCCACGCCGCCTACTCCAAGACTGTCGACTTTATCAACCACTACATCTTCCCCGGCGGCTACCTGCCCTCGACGACGCAGCTGCTGCACCACATCACCACCGAATCGGCTGGCACGCTGATTGTCGAGCGCATCGAGAACATTGGCGGTCACTATGCGCGCACGCTGCGGCTGTGGCGCGAGAATTTTCTAGCACGCTTTGACGACACGATCCGGCCGGCGCTGCGGAAGGAACACGCAGGCATGTCGGACGCCGAAATCGAGGTGTTCCGGCGCAAGTGGGAGGTATGTCACTGCCGCAATGTGGCCATGATCCCTAATTGTGTATCACGACTGACTTTTTAGTATTACTTTACCTACTGCGAAGCTGGCTTTGTGACCAAGACGCTGGGCGACGTGATCATCACTGTCGGCCGTGAAGGCGCGTTGGAGTTGATGGAGGGCATTCCACTGTGAGAGTAGGCTGGCATTAGCTGAAAGGGAATCATCAACATGACTATGGCTATGGATGGGGTATGCAAACAAATGATAGACTAGACGCCAACATGAAATGCGCTGAATCTGGAAACAATATTCTCTCTTCCTCCCTCTGTCACTCTGTCCCTCTCTCCTCCCAACATTATCTCCGTGTTCACCTCCTCTTCTTTTTGCTTCCTTTGCTTTTCGCCGCGCCCGACGTCGGCTCTGGCCCAAACTTGTTGGCACACTCCACGTCAAATGCCGGTTTGTGCTGCCGGAACAGCTGCATAGTCACCCGAGCATCCTCGACACTCGAGTGAGCGCCTCCCTGGATCTCAATGCCCAGAATTTCCCGCGCCAGCACCCGCAGTGCCGGCTTGGGCCCGTATCCGTACTTTTTGAAACCGGAAAACTTGGCCGTGTCCCGGATCAGCCGTGGCGGGTGGCTCAGGCCCAGCACCGTCAGATCGTGCTTTACGTCGTGCCCGACCAGGATGCGCGTCTCCTTTTTGGCTCCGCCTACTTCGTCCTCCCCCCGCAGCAGATCCTCGATGGCGGTCCGCACCTCTTCGAACGGCCGCGCCAACCGCAGATGCCGCGCCGACACGCCGCTGACGTGTGTCCGCCAGTCCGTTACCCGTTGCCCTGCCTGTGGCTTCACAAACGAATCGTATACCTGCCGCCCGAAGAAATCCACCACGCTGACCCGTGCCAGCGCGTCATCCCGTCCGTCCGCGCCGACGCCCACCATCTCGCAGTCCAGCGCAATGTACTTGCCGACCGCTAGGCCGGGCGTGCGGCCCGCGTTTTCACGGTCCGTCACGGCGGACGAGGCTGCTGCGTCAGTGTCGCCCACGGCGGCCGCGCCGACCTTGGCCCGGCCCCCAGACAGCGTTGACGTCGCTACACCGCCCAATCCGTACGCCTGCGCCATGTCCTCGGCCGAAATGTCGTGGTCCTCGGCCCACAGCGCCAGCGACGGCGTGATGCCCTTGGGCAGCATCTGGCCCTTGCCGTTGTGGTCGTAGGCGGCCTCATTGGATAGCTTCGACGACTGTGCCACGCCCATCGTTTTGGGGCTCGTTCTAGGTTTTGTCTTTCCGGTCGCAGGCGCGGTTTCTGGCCGAGACCTTTTTGCCGGCGGTTTGCCCTTGCGTGTCGAGTCCTCGACGCCGTGTGGTCGCTTCTTCCCCGCTGCTGCCTTCGCTGCCGGCTTGGCTGCCGGCTTGGCTGCCGGTTTCGGCTTGGACGGTTCTGCCTTGATTTGGGCCTGCAGCTTCTTCCAGTTGGACGACAATTGCGCGGCCATGGCAGATTATTGTGGTGGAGCGCTGCTTCGGTCGCGCTCAGATATGTGCCGCTTTCTGTAAAATCATGGCGAGTCCGCGTGGAACAAGAATGAATCGTAGGACTGCCGCTGAGTATCTGTAGTGCTGGTTTTGTTGTTGGACTTCTCGGAATCGTCGAAAATTCATGGAAAGTTTGAATTTAGTATTTATTTTGCGGTTTAATTTAATCCAATATGCCGGCAGAATTTCAGCCTTTCCAATAGCGGTGCAGCTTGCTCGCCCGCAGTCATTCTTCAGGGCTTTTACTAGCCTCGGATTGGTCGGTTCAGAACTACCTGTGGTGGCAAGTGCGACTCGCCTCTTCTGTCGCCTTCCTATTTTAGCGTCTTGTTCTTTCCCTCGCCAGAGCCTTGTCTACAGGGCCTAAAAATCTACAACATTCAATTGCATCGTCGCATTTTCCAGCTTCATCACCAAATCTCAAAACATTGGCAGTACTGTACAGCAATTTTCATCGACGTTCGGCCACGCGCCACCCATTTTCATCGCGATTTCACCGCCTCTCATCGCCAAAAATCCACACCAACCCTTGTTTTCATTTGCAGCCGCCTACGATGAGTCCCCACGCCGCTGTCGGCTCCAGCGAACCTCGCGAGCGCGGCAAGGCGACGCCCGAGACGCTGAAGATTGGATGCATTGCCATGGTGCTCAAGGACGGCGTCGCACGCCGCGCCGAAATCCTCAGCATCCGTGACAAGAAGAGCGGGCGGCACTATTACTGCAATTTTGACAACTTCAACAAGCGTCTCGACGAGTGGGTGCCCGTGACGCGCATCGACTTTACGCAGGACGTCGAGTGGCCCAACCCGGAAAAGGACAAGCCCAAGGACGCCAAGAACAAGAAGACGACGGCCGCTGCGCAATCCAAAAAGGCCGCCATCGCCAAAAAGACCGCCCAGAAGCGCCTCGGCAAGCGCGAGCAAAGTACGGCATCCGAGGCCAGCACGCCACATCCGTGGACAGAGTTTGTCGAGTCCCAGCACAAGGGCACCCCTGGTGGCGAGGACGGCTCGGAGGACAAGGCCACCGGCACAGACACGGGCGCTACATCGACGCCAGCAGCGACGGGCGGAGCGTCCAGCGAGGATGCGGCAGCGGTTGCCGCTGCCAATGCGGAAGACGCGGCCAACGGTGATACGAATGCGGCGATCCGCGCCGAAGCCGCCGCCAGCCTGGCTGCTGCGGAGGCCGGTGACAAGAGTTTCAGTCGCGAAGAGGAAGTCGAGAAGCTGCGGACGGGTGGCTCTATGACGCACAACCCGGCCGAGATCTCGCGCATTCGAAACATCTCCAAAGTGCAGTTCGGCAAGTTCGACCTGTACCCGTGGTATTTCTCGCCGTACCCGGAGGCTTTTAGTATGGAGGACGTGATTTACATTTGCGAGTTCTGCTTGGGCTACCACGGCGACCTCAAGTCCTACACGCGCCACCGTGCCAAGTGCACGCTGCAACACCCTCCCGGCAACGAGATCTACCGCGACGACGACCTGTCCTTTTTCGAGATTGACGGCCGTCGCCAGCGCACCTGGTGCCGCAACTTGTGCTTGCTGTCCAAGATGTTTCTGGATCACAAGACGCTCTACTACGACGTGGACCCGTTCTTGTTCTACGTCATGACGCAGCGCGACGAAAAGGGCATGCACCTCACGGGCTACTTTTCCAAGGAAAAGGAGAGCGCCGACAACTACAACGTGGCGTGCATCATGACTCTTCCACAGTTCCAGCGCCGTGGCTATGGCCGCCTGCTGATCCAGTTCTCGTATGAGCTGTCCAAGATTGAGGGCAAGCTGGGCTCGCCCGAAAAGCCACTGTCCGATTTGGGTCTGCTGGGCTACCGGCAGTACTGGACCGAGAGCATCATCAACCTGCTGCATGACTACAACGAGCGCGACGACCGGTGCAGCATTGAGGCCATTGCGACCACGCTGGCCATGACGACACAGGATGTCGAGCACACTCTGCAAGCGCTCAAGATGCAGGTCTACCACAAAGGCGAACACAAGGTGGTCATTCCGACCCGCTTGCTTGAGCAGCGCCAAGTCATCAAGAAAAAGAACCGCCGTGTCATTATTCCGAGCCAGATCCAGTGGAAGCCGCCTGTGTTTACGGCGGCGTCGCGTACCTGGGGCTGGTAATTTTGTTTGCGCTTGCAGGACTTCCCTTCTACGCGGTTTCTTTTATGCTACTTTATGTTGGTATTTTAGCGGTTTGTGTTTTGAATAAGGCTCCTGGTAGTATTTTTGGATTGTACAATAAAAAAGCGATACCCGGTTTTACTCTGTACGTCAAGTGGTTCCAAATATTTGTGCCTGTTTTGCCGTATCTGCGCATATACATGTCTGTCCAAATCATTTAAATGCACCTGCGTCGATCGAATTTGATGCCTTTGCTCGCGGCTGGTCCCAGTTGCGCAGCACATGTGCCAGCCGTTTCACGCCCTCCACAATCTTCGCCTCGTCCTCCCACGCGAAACATAGGCGGATATGGTCGTCAAACTGTGCGCTTCTTTCGTCGCCCTTGACCTCAAAGAGTGGCCCCTCGGCAATGACGAGGTTTTCGTCAGCGAGTGCCCGTTTCGAGATGGCGGCCGCGCTGATGTCCGTCCGGCGCAACTTGAGCCACAAAAAGTAGCCGCCGAACGTCGTCATCGTCGACGACGGTCCCGTAGGCAATGCGCCGCACTTGATGTCCAAGAACTCGCCCAAGTGTTCCTGGACAGCCTGTGCCAGCAGGCGGTGTCGCCACTGCAGTGCGGGTCGTACTACCTCCCGAAGATGTCGGTCCAGCTCGCCCGTGTGCATCAGCACAGCAATTGTAGCGGCACTAAACTGGCTGGGTGCACCGCCGCTCTTGGTACTGCCTGTCTGTGCTAGGCCGTACGAAAACGCCGGCGTCGCCTCAACCCAGCCCGTGCGCATGCCTGGTGCCACGATCTTGCTGAAAGAGGCGTTGGAGATGGCGTTGCCGAAGCGCCGGTCGTGAACGTCTCTGCCGTCGTTCTCGTCGTCCTCGGCACGCGGCAGCATGCGGTCAACGTCGACAAGGCGCGGCAGCGGCGCCGGCAGTGCGACCGACCCCTGCTTGTTGGCCAGGACGGCGTCCGCATGCGGCACATCCCACTGCAAGAAATCGTAGACGTCGTCGGCAATCAGCAGAGCATCGTATTTGCGCGCCAGACGCACCAGCTGCTCGCGCCGTGCGACCGTCATGCGGCTGCCAGACGGGTTGGACGATGTCGGCACTACGTACACCACGTGGCGGTAGGCCTTGCGGTCTGGTGCCAGGTTGGGCTTGTAAGAATCCGACACGGGCGGGCGAGGTCCAAACTCTTGGAATCCGCGCTCCAGCGCCTCTACATCGGTACCTTTGTCGTCTTCGGGCACGGCACGCAACCGGCCTGCGAAACCCGAATCTTCAAAGATGGGGCACATCAAGAAGTAGCACGGCGCCGACACCCAGATACAGGCCGTGTAGGCCGGGTCTGTAAACGACTGCAAGATGCACGCCGCGTTTTGGCTCGCGCCGCCGGTAATGCAAATGCGGCTTGGGTCGTTGGGCACGCCGTACACCGAGAAAATCCGGCTCAAGTAACTGGCCAGCAGCTCGCGCAGAAGCTGAAAGCCAGCGTCGGGGCCGTACTGCAGGCTGCTGACGGCCATGTCTGAGTCGGCCAGGACGTCGGCTGTGGCTGCCTTCAACTGGGCAACCGGCAGCACAGATGGTGCAGGCCATCCACGGAGGAGGTTGATAAGCGGCTTGGTACCGGGGGCCAAAGACCCCCTATCCGACACCGAGGTCCTGGCAGGCCGCATGGCGCTAGGCTGAAGGGGAATGACCACCATGGACGCGATCGTAGATAGATGGCAAGTCGAGGTTGACGAAAGTCGTGACGAGAGAAGTTGGGAATTCTCCAATATTTGCCAAGTTTCGAGCCCAAGTGTTGGTTGACGTGGAGGTTACGTAACGCCGGATCTCGATGTCGTGCTTTGCTAACCGCTGCGTTGGCAAGTGATATAAGTCACAGGCAAGTGCCATGAGCACGCTCGGGTGCAGCGTCTCAAAATGTTTGTCCGGACAAGGCTCGCCTTGCAGAAAATGCACCTCATGCCATGTCCGACGACCTCAGAGGTTGTTTTGGGTGTTTTATGGCGTGTTGCTAGTCGCATTGGTGAAGAAGGCGTGGGCCACGCTATCTTTCCAGCTATCGCCACTAAACGGCAAGAACAGTGAGGCTTTCCGGCTGGGATTCAAGACGCGTTTACCGGCTTCTTCACTAAGAATAAGCTTCGCCAAGCTATTTATGTGACTTGGATATAAACCGCATGTACTCCCGATACATTCTTTTCGACACAAAGAGACGATGTCGCTTCATTTAAAGCAGCACTGTCTCACGGGTTCGGAGCCAACGCCAGGTGTTGGCTGGACTGGCCGACAGTGTCAGTGTCCAGTTAAACCAAGCCAATCGCATTGGCAGGTCTGAAGAATGCCATTGCTCTCCTGCAGCAAGTATCATGCAGACGAGTCAGCACCAGAAGCGCTGGATGCACAATCGACAATGCATGCAAACTGAAGACCAGGTTTGCGACCAGACATAACACTGTGCACGGCTCCGTCCCAGCACATGCAAATAATACCGCATCGTAGCCCATCGCAGGACGCGCCTTTCTTCTTTGTAGTTTAGCATCCTTGTCGAGACTCTCCAACTGCCAGGCTGATGACGTCCTGTCCCGCTTCAAGCCCCAGCTGCCAGAGTTCAGTCGGCCCCTCCTCAGCCATGTCAACCCCACTGTTGATTGAAAATATGACCTAATCACCTTGCTCAGCGCTCCCGTGCTGTCAGTCCCGTATATTTGCCCCACTCCCAGGGAATGGGTTTGCTGACAGAGGCACAAAATTCACCCCGAATGGGGCAAGAGCGCCACAGCGTTCGCGCAACGGCGACTGGGAAAGCGCGAAGGTCGCGCCGGAGGCAAAGACGGCTTAGCGAGTGGGTAGGAACCTATCATACAGTGAGGCAAGACGTATTACAGCGAATATTTTCAGTTGGCTCTCCACTGGAGCTTCCGTCACCGGCCCGGTCGTGCCTTCTTAGACCAAGGAACTCGCCGTAGTGCCACCGCTGCTAGTTCGGTCCCTCTTGCTGTGCTGTTGATTGTTCCTGCCCTACATATTTGTCACTTCGTTGCCGCTCAATTGCCTCTCCCCTCCACGTTTTATTTCCCCCGTCCCACCTCTCCTTTTTGTCGTCTCTCGTTATTCTCACGATCCCCAGCGTTCCTTTCCACGACATGCTTCCGAGGGCATTGGCTTCGTCACTCACATCGCACTCGGTTTCCCACTAGCGACTCGAGCCTACCCCATTCACGATAGCGGCTTTCATCAAGATCGTGCGTCGCGCGCTTCAACGGTGACATCATTCCCCCGTTCTTTCCAGTTTCTGCCAGCCTCCTACATCGTTTGCGGTAGACCAAAAAGTAGCTCTCGTTTCGCCTCACACAAACTGCCGTGGCCGCAATCTAGACAACACGCAAGAGCGCTGTGCTCTGTCCTTCTCCCGTCTTGGTCATGACCGGCGCTCCTCTTGTTTCGCGGGGCAGCGTCGTCCTGCGACACAGCCTGGCGAGACCGGTAGCCCTTTACAGCTCTCTGACTTCGTCCTCCGCCTTCATCCCCACCTCCTCGTCGGTCGCGAATCTCTCGGCCTTGCACAGTGGTGCCACGACCCGCGCCTTTTCCGTACGAACCTCACGGCGTGCGCCGGTTGCCCCGCCCAAGAATGGTGCGAGCCTCGTCAACGCCGCAGCTCGCCAGCCGCTGCCAGCGCAATTCTTCTTCTCTCGGCGCCCTGGAGCCGCTACGTCGATAACCAGCTCCAACACAATCGCCGCGATTCGGAATGCTTCGACGAAGCCTGAAAAGCCGACAAAGGACGCCAATCCCGCAGCAGCTACCAGTGCGGTTCCTGCCGCCAAGGTGGGCGGCCACACGTTCAAGAGCTTTACACAGTTAGCCCTCGCATGGATCGGTGGCTCGTTCGTTTTCATCACCTTGGGCGTCGTGGGGTTCTTCGTCTACGATGCAACGACCTACAAGGAGGGCGCCGATCTCGAGGACATTGCCGTCCCCCAGCTTGCCCTCAACCCGCGCCGCGGCGGCCCAAAGAACTTGCCCCTGTACGAGGTGCAGATCGATGACTCCGACTGCGAAGAACGCCTCAAGACCAAGGACAAGCCCAAGCTCGTGATTCTTGGTGGTGGCTGGGGCAGCGTGGCCATGCTCAAGGAGCTCAACCCGGACGACTATCATGTGACGGTCATCTCGCCTACAAACTACTTTCTCTTTACGCCCATGCTTCCGTCTGCCACTGTTGGTACGCTTGAGCTCAAGTCTCTGGTCGAATCGATCCGTCGCATCCTCAGGCGCGTGAATGGCCACTTTTTGCGGGCCCGCGCCGAGGACGTGGAGTTCTCATACAAGCTGGTCGAAGTGTCCCAGGCGGACCAGAAGGGCAACGAAACCCGTTTCTACGTGCCCTACGATAAGCTTGTGATCGCTGTTGGCTCCGTTACCAACCCGCACGGTGTCAAGGGCCTCGAGAATTGCTTCTTTCTCAAGGACATCGACGACGCTCGCAAGATCCGGAACAAGGTTGTCCAGAATCTCGAGATTGCCTGCCTGCCGACCACACCCGATGAGGAGCGCCGGCGCCTGCTGTCCTTTGTCGTTAGCGGCGGTGGTCCTACCGGTGTTGAGTTTGCTGCCGAACTCTACGACATGCTCAACGAGGATCTGATCAAGAACTACCCGCTTCTGCTCCGGAACGAGATCTCTGTCCACCTCGTGCAGAGCCGCAGCCACATTCTGAACACATACGACGAGACCGTTTCCAAGTACGCGGAGGAGCGCTTCCTGCGCGACCAGGTCGATGTCCTGACCAACTCCCGCGTCAACGAGGTGCGCCCGGATCGCATCATCTTCAGCCAGAAGACGGACAATGGCGAGATCATTAAAAAGGAGCTACCCATGGGCCTTTGTCTGTGGTCGACCGGATTGTCCCAGACCGAATTCTGTCAGCGCCTGGCTGCCAAGTTGGGCGCCTCGCAGACGAACCGCCACGCCCTCGAGACTGACACGCACCTGCGTCTCAACGGCACCCCCCTTGGTGACGTGTATGCAATTGGTGACTGCAGCACGGTCCAGAACAACGTGGCCGACCACATCATCAGCTTTGTCCGCAACCTGGCCTGGAAGCACGGCAAGGACCCTGAGACTCTCGAGATCCACTTTGCCGACTGGCGCAACATTGCGGCCGACGTCAAGAAGAAGTTCCCGCAGGCCGTGGTCCACCTCCGCCGCCTCGACAAGCTGTTCTCTGAGTTTGACAAGGACCATTCGGGCACCCTCGACTTTGGCGAGCTGCGCGAGCTGCTGAAGCAGATCGACAGCAAGCTGACCAGTCTGCCGGCGACGGCCCAGCGCGCACACCAGCAGGGCCAGTACCTCGCGCGCAAACTGAACAAGGCGGTGCGGGCGTCGCCTGGTCTGCACGTCAACGACATCCAAGACGGCGATCTGGATGCTACCGTATACAAGGCTTTTGAGTACCACCACCTAGGCAGTCTGGCGTACCTGGGCAACTCGGCTGTGTTTGAGCTGGGCAACTACAACGTCTCTGGCGGCCTTTGGGCTGTTTACGCATGGCGCAGTGTGTACTTTGCGCAGAGCGTCAGCATGCGGACGCGCATTCTGTTGATGATGGACTGGTTTAAGCGTGGTCTCTTTGGCAGAGGTAAGAACAATTCTTCCTTGACTTGCATATATCAATGTGTGGAAATATTTACTAACTTTGTTGGCAATAGATCTGATCAGCTTCAGCTAAAGTTCTTCAATGGGGTCTTTTCTACATTTGTGCTGGCGTTCAATCTGGGGATTTTATCTTTATTTTTCGCCATGAGTATTTGTCCCGTTTGTTACGAATTTCGTTTGATTCTGGTGATTTCCTGCACTTTTTGTGCACTCTCCTGAGCTAGAGTAGAATACATCTTTCTTTTAATTCAGAGCTGGCAACGGATGATCCCCAAGCTTACTTTGATAATTTTTACTCTTTACTTCGGCCTTGCAGGTTCCATACACTGCGGTATAGAGACAAAGAGAGAGGAAAACGAAGTCTTAAAATGAGAAAAAAAACAATCATCTATAAATCCAAACACGTTCCAAAACTAAACCCCGGTGGTATATAGCGAATGACGTGGGAAAGCCCCGAAATCAATAAAACCAAAAGCAACCAAAGCTGCCCATATAAGCTAACCAATGACAGCAAAACACTAAACTTGACAAAAATCGAAGAAGACAAAAAAAAAAGAAAAAAAAAAAAACGGTAGACGCTCTAAAGAGTAAACCAAGGCGAGTTTGTAGACGATTGCGGAATGTTGGAAAACAGCTCCGCAGACTGGTCGGCCGACCATGGCGGAATGGCTTCGTTGGTCGCAGCCACGCTACCAGCCAGTCTTGGGTCAAGGGGCGGCACATATCCACTGCTGCTGGCCGGCGTAGAGGTGTTCATGGGGTCGGGAGACACAGAATGGCCAGATACGGCACTGGGGTGCAAAGCAGCAGACACGGGTGGACCAGTCATGGAGCCGATGGCGCCGGCAGCACCCGGCTGTTCGGTCCCAATAGCGGTTGGCGCCACCGGCGCGTTTTCCACGCACGAACTGAGCGCCTGGATCATGCTGTAGACACTGTTCGCGGCAAAGTGCGGTATACCCTCCATGGCCTTGTCCACACCGGTCGCACACTTCTCGCGCACCATGGTCGTTCCCTCGCTGATCCAGAAAATGGGTGACACGTCCAGCTTGGCGTTCTCGTGGGCCTCGACCTGGCTGATTTGCTGGGGCGTGCCCGTCTCGCTGTTGACGTGCTTGTTGTACCAGTCGAGGCTGAGTTGGAAAATGTGCTTCATCTGCCAGAAGAGGTCCTGCTTCTCCACTTGGCCCGTACCGGACGAGCCGCTGCCGCTGGTCATGGCATCGGTCATAGTCACAAGCGACGCCATCTTGCGCTTCGATGCCTCGAGGTAGCGTGCTACATCGGCCGCTTTGAGAAGGTCAGCGCGGCCTAGAGCCATGACGCCCTGCTGGAAATTTTTGGTGTCAAACCCGAGACCAGCACGCGTGAGAATGAGGACGGCGTCGACGTGACGGCTGACTTCGACAATGGTGACGTGGCGCGAGTCGTCCTCGGACAAATCCAGGTAGCTGCGGATGTAAGCCTGTGCAGCGGCGACACACTTCATGAGAATTTCCAGGCGTATCGATGAGCAACACCAGTTGCAACATTGTGCGTTGGGTGTCACTTCAAGAAGAGCTTGATGTTCCGGTGGGATGCGTAGGGCGACCTCGTATATAACGACAGGAAGGTACATCATAGCGCATTTCAAAGCAGCTGTTTTTATTTTTTATTTTGTTAGCGACCTGACGTACTCTGAACCGGTCACAACCGAAACGTACCATTGTCCCAGGATTGCGTTGTCATGGAGTTCCGCAGTGCCTCGTACTGGCGCTCGAAATCCTTGACCATTGCTTCAATGTATCTCGCGTCCAAAGTGATACCTCCTTGGTCCAGGCTGCCAAAGACCCGGTCCACATCTTCAGAGATTTTCCGTATTTGGACGTGGTAGGGCAGAAGATGGGTGTCGGACGGAATCTCGCGCGCATTGGTGAGAAACTGGACGGCCTGGTCCATCCGTCGGTCGTACTTGAAGTGCGTCGGCTTGCGGTGCGCTGTCGCAATGCTCGCCGAAACACAGTACGTGCCGAGGAAGGTACGTGCGCGCTCAATCTCATTGGCCATTTGCTCTGTCGGGGTGCGGCTGCTCCTGGGTCGCTGACCCAACGCCTGGTGGTGAGGCGCCATAAGGCTGTTGAGCGTGGGCGACATGGAGCTTGGAAGGTTGATCTCCACCGCCATCGTCACGGCGATCTGCGACAGCTGGTACAACTGACTGCTGTAGGGCCGAAAGTAATGATGATGCCTATAGCAATTGTTAGTTATCTGAGCAGCAGGTTCCATGTCTTATAGTTTTCCGGCAACAGTCCTTACCAAATGCAGAAAATAAGCACGCTCTGGAGCAGGTCAAGGCTGTTGCGGGATTCGACGAGCATTGCCTGGGAAAGTGCCTTGCGGTACTCAAGGGCTAGTCGCGCCTGGAGAGACGTGTCAGCCGTTACCGTGAGGACGGCGAGAAGAACGTAAGGCCGGTCTCGGCGCATGTAACTCAGGGAAGCGTACGACGGCATTGCCACAAAGGGAAACTGCTTTTCCGAGTACGTTGTGAATTCGTCCAGGAGAACAGAGGCGAGCTCCTCCTGGACCAGGCCTCGGTCAATGACATCACCGTACGAGGCAGTCAGAGAATGGCTGGAGTGCATTGCAATGGGCGCGCCAGAGTTATCGAGGTACGGCATTTCGTCAAAGTTGAGATCGAATCCGATGGGCGCCGGGTAGGTGATGGGGGGGAGGTTATTCAGCGGCTGCGAGTAAAAGTAACTGTTGTTCGGCGTGGAGGTTGCAGCAGTTGTCTGTTCAGACGGGCCTGCCACAGCCGACCCCGACAAAGAAGCCACAGCAGATGCTGCCACGGCAGCGCTGGACGAACCTTCTCTCCTGGACGAGATCAGCGCAATGAGGCCGTCCAGCTTTTCCTCGACATCCTTGACTCGAGTGCGACTAGTAGTAGTTCTACGTGTCAGTGGCAATGGGTATCGATTGGCGGCAAAATCAAGAGCGCATGAGCAGGAAATGGAAAACTTACGCCGTGTACTTGAGCTTTTTAGGACGCGCCAGAGCATTTTCAAAGTGGCACTCAATACCGTGGCTCAAACACCTGTCCCCAGCACAACGTCCCGTTAGTTGTCCGTCGGTAGTCGTACGTCGATCTCGTACACTCTCGTACATATGCACGGGGACGATCTGGGCTGGAAGGAAAGGGACGTGTCAAAAATGGGGGGCCGTATGAAGCATTACCGTTTGCAGTACCGTGTCTGGCCAGGGGTTCCATTGGGCGGTTCAACCACGCAACGGGCCTTGACTGCCCTGCATGCTTCGCAAGAGCGCCGGAGCGTCGTGGTCCGCTGCCGTCCATCCGCGTCTGGTGGAGGGGGCGTAGCGGCAGCACCTTCTCGGGGAGTGCCGGCCATGATGCACACTGCGAGCAACAAAGGAAACAGCGGTCACACAAAAGGATCCGGAGCTTGGAGCGTGCTTTGCTACAACGAGACGCCGAAGCACGGCGAATTTCCACAATGCAGGTTGCGCTAAGCGGAAACGGAACGTGTTTTACACCTTCCAGTGGCGTGGAGGAGCGTCAAGGACTGCCAAAGAGGGGTGCCTTTGGGCGTCAATAGGGCAACGGTAGGTGGTGTAGAGGGCGCGTAAATTCGTATATCTCCGTATATCTGCTTGCACATGCCAATGCGGGTGCTAGACGATAAAAAGATGTGCCGGCGTTGCGGTGGGAGAGAGCTGAAGGGCTTTGAAGTCAAATAATGTTCCGACGAGGGCGGCTGCAGCGACGCTTAAAAGGAATGTTGAAGTCGAGTGGAGATGAGCAACACCTTAGGCGCGCGTGTAGTAGCCGGTGAGCACATGGGTCGTCAACCTGCGGCAACGAGTTGCCAACACTTGTACGAATTAAGCAACCGGCCATATTGCCTCCAAATCCGATGTGATATGGCCGGATCGACAGAGTTGCGCCGAGATTCCGGAATAGTGGGCCCTCTGTTTTGGAGACAGGCGACCGTCGTAGCGGCCATAGACTATCAGCACGCAGTGCATGAAGGCCCGGGTGCCGAGGGGCAGGTTTATTTGATATGATGCGGATGGAGAAAAGAGTGAGCAGCCAAAGCAGAATGGGAAAAAAAAACGAAATGACGGGAACAGAATGCTTCGCCATCGAGATAGGCAGCAGATCGCAAGTTGGGAACACGAAACGGAAGGTGAGACGGAGTGGCAGCGTTGTAGAGCGCGCACGGAAAGCGCGAACACGATGATTCAAAGCCCGCCGAATGAGGAAGTTACATCACGTGCGGCAAAACAGGCATCATCATGGCGAACAACGCCCGATACAAAGTAGACGAAAATACGGAGCCGGGGTGGCTGCATGGGTGATTCTTGCCTCAACGGCCCCCATGCTATTTTTACAACCTGTTACCAGATCTACGGACGAAGAGCGATCGCGGCGGGCAGATACGGAGAAGGAAATCTTTGTGTATGGAGCAGCCGGCGGGCTGCTAGCGCTAGGCAGGCAACGTTTCAGTGGCGGTCAGAGCCAGCCGCAGGAACAGCCGCACGACAGCCGACGCCAGGCAGAACAATTCGCAGCAACTTGACAGGCCAGACAAGCGACGGAC
Organism: Sporothrix schenckii 1099-18; assembly: GCF_000961545.1. Taxonomy (NCBI): domain Eukaryota; kingdom Fungi; phylum Ascomycota; class Sordariomycetes; order Ophiostomatales; family Ophiostomataceae; genus Sporothrix; species Sporothrix schenckii. The sequence goes on from NW_015971142.1 coordinate 920,435, forward strand.
TCGACGAGTTGTACAAAAATAACAATTGCTTTTGATAAAGATGCAGCATGCGCCAAGTGCAGAAGGGCTTGAGAGCTTTGAAAGGGATAATAGACGACATGGGCTAAAGCTTAAAGTCAAAAATAGAACACTGCGACCCAAGAAACCCACTTCCCCAAAACGCCATTGAAAATAAATAGGCAACAGAATAACAGCATATGCCGCACAAAAAAGAGGTCTAGAAATGGGTTGAAAAGCTGTGAAAACGCGGGGAAAGATCCGAAATGGGTCTGTAAGGATCTGACAAATGTTCTCGAAAAGCACAGACTCCCGCTACACTCATTGTCGTCCTAAAATAGATGGAAGTCTTTGTGAGCCCACTTCTCCGTGATCTTGGCCTTGGCCTGCTTCTTGAACGGCCGCTTGCGGCGCGCCTCCACCTTGCCGCGCACCAGCAAGCTGCGGTACCGGTCCTTGAGCAGATTACCCTCGGGCTTCAGCAGACGTAGTGAGTCCGGCAGCTCATCCGGCAGCATGATCTCCAGGTCCTTCTCGGGCAGGTGGAACTTGCCCAGCTGCCGCCGCCGAAGCGCATTGTCGTCGCCGCCCTCCTCGTCGCTCTCGTCGTCGGATGGGCCTGCTGCCGCTGCCAGGGCAAGAGCCTGCTCGTGATTGAACTTGTCCTCGGCGAGCAGCTTCTCAATGTTCTTGGCCTGCTCCTGCTTCCGAAGGGTCATGGCGTCGTGCCGCTTCTTGGCCTCAGCCTCCTTGCGGCGGTTCGCACGATTGCGCTGTGCCGGCGTCTTGCGCTTCGGGCGCTTCGCGCTGCCTGTGCCGTCGTTGTCCGTCTCAGCACCGCTCTGGAAGCCCTCCCAGGCCGAGTCCTCGTCCCACTGCGAGAGCGCCTCGCGCGCCGCAGCCTCGTCGGCCTCGGCCGCCGACCGTGCCACGCCCTCCATGCGGATGCGCTCTGCCTCCTCGTCTTCCAGGCGCTTCTTCTCAGCCTCGACGGCTTTGTTGCCCTCGAGCGTCAATCGATTCTCGTAGTCCTCAAATGCAGGGTTGTAGCTCATGTCGCCCTTGGGTTTCGCGATGGCCGGGACCGCCTTGCCGTTGGCAGCCAGCGATATGGGGGCGTGCTTCATCGTGACAGGGACCTTGGCGCCGGGAACGCGGGGGATGAAAGTGTACTTGTCGTCCTTGTCGGCCGGCAGGGAGGTGGCTGCGACAGCCTTCGAAGCCGGTGCTGCGCCCCACAGATCGTACGTCGCATCCTGAATCGTAACAGTCTCGGCATGGTGTCCGTCGGCGACCTTCTTGAGGTGGGCCAACTCTTTTTGGGGCACGTAGTCCTTGCGCTGGCGCTTGGCGGCCAGGACACCGTCCGTCGTTTTGTTGCCGCTGTCTCCTGCCCGTTTCCGACCCGACACGGCTGGGACGGCCGACCGCTGTGCGAGAATCTCATCGACTTTGAGCGTCTTTGTCTTCTTGGAAAGTTTCTTGGCGACCTCGAGGTCTCCCGTCTCTTCTATTTGGAAGAGGTCGGCCGATTCTGTCTCCTTCACCAAGCCACTGCGATGGAGAACGCAGTGTCAGCATGACGGGAATATACAAACGGAGAGTCCTGCTTTTGTGTGTGACCTTACCCCTTGATAATCTCTTCATTACGCTCTTCCAGTCCTCGCTCCACCTCCGAGACGTCCACGTTCTTTCTCCATGCCTTTCTACCTTTTCTCGACGGCTGATTGTGTTGCTGCGGCGCCGAGTATGAGCCAGCCTTGGGTTGTATGACCGGCATCGCGGTGATGTGAGAGTCCCCTCCGCAATCGCAATCGCAAACTATGCTGCTCGTCGTCAAAATTGGATGGGATCGCTTAAAAAAAGTGCGTTGGAATCTTGTCTTCGCCGCTGTTGAGTTTGCTTTTTCTGCGTCTAGGCCGGCAGAAATGCTATCTCTGCGACTGCCCGTCTTTTTTTTCTGCCGGGTGGGGGCTTCTAGAAATTTGAGCCTTTGCTAGTTCGATAAGAAGTTCAGACGACTTATCGCCACGTGATCGTCTTCGCTGAGGAATTAGCGGCCAGTTCGGCATCCCTGGCGCGTCTTCACTGGCTCACTGGCCAAATCGAGGCCCCGACCCGTCTCTGTGTCAAGTCCAAGCCCAATCCAGACTCGCCCTTCCCCCTCGCGCATGTTGGAATAAACTTTCGACAGCGCCACAAAAGCGGTTGCCTCTTTAGACCTCTTTCGACCTCTTCTTTCCTCCTTCCTTTTCTTCGACGGGCTACCAGTACCACTTTACGCTTTACGATTGACGAACCGACTGGCTCCTTCCTTCGATCTCGTCCGTCCGTTTTCTCTCCCTGATCCTTCTTTTCTGGGGACTCCTGACCTCCCTTTCCGCATCTGCCTAGCCTTCTCCACAGTCGACGTCGACCAAAAGGGGCGCCATTGTGCCACCAAAACTTGTGCTGCTGTTTACGCCGTCTTAACGTTGTCACCAATTTCTGCTGCTCCCGGACCTCACTCTCGGCACTGCAGAACGGCCTCTCGCACACGACATACTCTGCCTCTCGTCCCTTCGCACAACCCCCCTCACAACTGCAGTCATGGCGCAAGCCGCTGTGGGCGCGTCCTACAACAACCCGCTGAAGAAGTTCAAGTATGGAAACCGTGGCAGGCGTTTCTCGAGGAGAATGAGGACAGTAGACTGACTTTCTTTGTTTTTTTGCGCACCAGGCTGGTGTTTTTGGGCGAACAGAGTGGTATGTACACTATGCTCCCCGCTGCGGTTTTTAAATGGGTGCCTTTGTTAGGCTGTTACCAAATGTTTGAGGTGAAAGAAGGGAACCAGGACGAACAAAGGCTAACCAGGGATTTATATGCAGTCGGCAAGACATCTCTCATCACCCGGTTTATGTACGACTCGTTCGACAACATGTACCAAGCGACGATCGGCATCGATTTTCTGTCAAAGGCAAGCAATCGGCGGTGTTGTGGCGTCCCGGCTCCGGAATCGGCATCGGGCGGATAATATGGTATCTTGGGCTAACTCGGGCGCGCCGCAGACAATGTACCTGGAGGACCGGACTGTGCGGTTACAATTATGGGATACGGCAGGCCAGGAGCGTTTCCGGAGTCTGATCCCCTCGTATATCCGCGACTCGAGTGTGGCAGTCGTTGTTTACGACATCTCGAGTACGTGACGCTTGCGCATACCCCGGAAAAGATACCATACAGCTAGAGGGTGCTGACCGCTCGTCTACAGACGCAAAATCATTCCAAAATACGCGGAAGTGGATCGACGATGTCCGGGCCGAGCGCGGCAATGACGTTATCATTGTGCTCGTGGGCAACAAGACGGATCTGAACGACAAGCGTGAGGTCACCACGCAACAGGGCGAAGAGGAGGCCAAGAGAAACAACCTCATGTTTGTTGAGACAAGTGCCAAACTGGGGCACAACGTCAAACAGCTCTTCCGGAGAATAGCACAGGCCCTGCCTGGCATGGAAGGCACGGATGCTGCCGCGCAGGCGTCTAGTCAGAGTAAGTCACTTGCTCCCCTTGTCTGGCTGCTACTTGTTGTCTCGAAGCAACCGTTTCGGCTAACCACTCATCCAGTGATCGATGTTCGGACGACGACTACCCCTACCAACCAAGACGGCTGCGCATGCTGAGCCAAATCAAACCGTACCGGGCCAACTGTCGTTGCATCGCATATACATAGCACTTGAGGGCACGGTTGGACTACCGCACTGTTTCCGCCCCAGCCACACAAAGTAAAGAAAGACAAAACTATTCCCACCAAATCCATCAGTTCCGGCAGAGGTCATGCATAAAATAAACAATTGTATAAGTAGCATGACAAACACCGACTAAGGGCGGTGAAATGCCAAGGGCTTTCTCTATTACTATACATCAGACGTCACATTCTTCTTTCGCTTCCCTCTTAATAGTATATTTTTTTGAGATACGGCATTGTAATTACCGTTTCTTTTTGTTTATTCGTTTCTTGTACCAATTTATTCGTTTTCTCTAGTTGTAATCAATGCCTGCCGGTGTGTTTACCTTGTTTTCTAATATAACCACAATGGGTCTGCCTCTCAATGCTCCAGGTAGACTATGTCTCTGTTCGCTCTGTTGACGTCTAATCCGGCATAACTCACACCCAAAATTCGTTTTCGCGCGATGCATCATATAGGAAGCAGCATTTATGCCTTGCGCACTTGCACACTGCCATCCGCCATGCCAAAGTACGCCGCAATCGGCTTCTGCGCACCGCCAGACACGGCCTTAGTTTCCAAGCCGTTGAAGCCCGCGAAGAGGCCCGTCTCGACAATGCCGGGGATCTTGATCAGGCGATCGGCCAGGCCGTCGACCGTCCAGACACCACCTTCGCCGTCAGCACGGGCCTCGTTGGGGTCCCTGGACAGCTGCAGGGGTTGGAACGGTGCATCAATCAGCCACATGCTGTTGTCCGTCACAACGGGGCCTGCCTTGCGCGGGACACCCTGGCGGATGACGGGCTGCTGGGCACCGATGAGAACAAGCTCGCTCAGCACGCGTTTTGCGGCCAGCGGCAGGACCTCAATGGGGATGCCCTGCTTCCAGGTTGTACCCAGACGCGGCGACAGTTTGCGATAGTCTGGTCGTGTTAACCGGGTCTTCGCTTCACGGAAAACGTTGTCATCCTACATACCTGCCACACAGATGAACTTCTTGGAGGCCGTGGCCACAATCTTCTCCTGGAACAGGCAGGCGCCGCCACCCTTGATCAGGTTGAGGTTCTCGTCGACCTCGTCGGCACCGTCGAAGCAAACATCCAGGCGGCTGTTGAGCGGGAGCTGCGAGATGGAAGCGAGGCGCAAGTTGGCGTCCTCGATCAGGGCCCGAGACTGGTCACCGGTCGGGTAGAAGGTCATGTCACGGGTGGCGTCAGCGCCGAGTGCGGCAATGGCTTCGACGACGTAGACTACGGTCGAGCCGGAGCCAATGCCGATGTGGCGGAAGCTGGGCTCGAGGTGCTCCTTGACGGCCAGGTAGGCGGCCGCCTTCTTGGAGCTCTCAATGAGATCGGCCTGAGAACTCATGGTGGCTGCAGACTGGAGGTTGCTGTGACGGGGGAGATGGCGTGGAGAGGTTCGGAGCCGTTGCAATGGACGAAGTGACGACACCAAAGCTCTGGTGGTGTGTTTTGACGCGCTAAAATTTTGTTAAATCGAATATTAAATACGTATGCAATATTCTTTTTGTCGTTTTTTCAATTCCAAAAGATGAAAATCAATTACAATTGCAACAAAATGAAATAACCTGCATTACAAAAACACGACTGAAATATTGTCCCCATTTTCTTTTCACGATCGTCGGAGACTGGACAAAAAATCACAACTCACCCCGTGGAACAACGGCTTAGAGTCTCTGCGATGAGGGGTCTTGATAATGCCGCAGAGTGATGTGAAACAGTATTAAAGGCCGACAATTTGAGGCTGGTGGCTCTTGGTTTCATTGCTGGACGAGGCAAGAGAGACATTTCAAAGAATACAAGATCAAGATATTTACGAGGACATTGCACTGTTCAATGTTCCTTCCGTTTAGAAGGCGAGCACTCATCCGCAGGTCAATTCCAGCTGTGGCTACTCTTTTGGTCGCGCTTTCCTGATGGTTGAGCGCAGCTGCAAGTTTCGTAAAATCTGGGTCGATGAGTCAGCTTATTTCTTAGTTCAATAATGGTATGGGTACACCCAATTTGGTACTTATAGTGTGTGTAATTATGTACTGGTACCTGGGCCTCTTCTGAACCCCTTTTTTAAGTTTGCTGTTACTAAGGGTATCCATTTTTCCGCCGCAAAGACTGACGTTCCTTCAAGACGCTTCGGACCGCGCGGACGAAGTCTCACGACACAATCGCCCATGACGGATTGCCGGCGTCTCGTTCTTTTTCCAGGTACACGGTGACGCGACGAGAAACGACCATGAGGCTGCTGTACGCACTGCGCAGCCTACGGCCAAAATTGGCCAGGCCAAGGGTAAGGTTTGGCGCCGGACGTTTTGCAATGTAGAAAATCCCCGTTGGAAATCCGGAGGCAGATATACCACCCGCACCTTGTGGACCGCGCCGCTTGCTAACGACACTCTGATGAATAGGCCTTTCTTGGCTTTATTCCCATCCAGATGGGCACTGAGATCATCTCGGCCACGCTCTTCTTCAACAAGCTCACCGGCGCATACGGCCTGCTGGCCATCCTGACGGGTTACTCGTTGTCCTTCCTCCAGCTTTCAGCATACTTGTACAATGTCGCAATCCTTGTTCTTCTCGCAATCTGCATCCCGCATATCCGCCGCGAAACGCCGTTGCCAAACCTGGTCCTCGCTTGGGCCTACACGATCGATACCCTCGTCAATGCAGCGTACACGGCGACATTTGCCCTCCGATGGTACTTTGCATCGAGCTCGGCGGCCGTGGCGGCGGCGGCAACTTCGTCCGCAGCAGCTGTTGCATCAGCAGTGAGCACGACCGTCCCGGCGGCGATGGAGACGGCATCGGCGGCCTCCGACGCGATAGTTTCAGCCACAGCATCGGCAACATCAACGGTGGCGGCAACTGCGACGGCAGCGTCGGTTTTGATCCTGCGCGACGATGCAATGGGGACGGCAACAGGGCCAAGTACGAGGGCCACGGCTGTTGAGGCTAGCCCAAGCGCAGTTCCGACAGCGGGCGGCGGCGGGTGGATGGGTGCGCACGAAACGACAGCGAGCTTGGCGCTCATTGTTCTCGTGACCGTGGTGCGCTTCTACTTTAGCTTCGTTGTCGTTGCACACACCCGGCAGGCTCTCCAGCGGTACGGCGACCATGTTGCCGAATCGGCCGCGGCCGCCGACGGCGCTCTCGACGACAGTGAAGAATACAGCGGCCTCGAAGAGTCCAAATACCACAACGGGGGAGAGGGAAAGAGCGAGCGCAACACTGACATTGACGAGGAGGAGGCGGGGCTCAAGCCAGGCTCACGGTCTACACGTGGCCGTCGCCACCGTCGGCGCAACAAGCCATCGACATTCCCGCGGCGGCGTCCACAAGCGCCGCTCCCGTCCAGTCCCAGTAGCACGAATCCGTTTGCGGAGGGCTCACCTGCCGGCGAAGGCTGGAAGGGTAAGCTTGGCCGGGCTCTGGTGGGGGTGGGCCGCAACTTCTGGCTCGGACGGCAAAAGGACGACGATTGGACGCGTGACGTCAACTCCCGCTTCCGGTCGTCGACCACGGCGGTATAGACACTGCTTGTTGGGTCATGACGAGATGTGACGCGATCCACGCGGGGCCGACATGGAACGTACCACGTTTGTATGTCGCTTTCCCCGATGCGAGTAATCTACGCCGCGTCACGGAAGATGGGCCCGGAGAACGGGCTCTGCCCTTCACGCATTTACTTACATTTCTTTTGCACATTGCTCTTCTTGCTATTGGGTAGGGCTACGGTCAGCAACTGTACACAGCGACGGCGTTTGATCTTTTTTATTATCTAGACGGCCTGCAGCATTTTCACTACCACGGTGTATATAATTTTGATGGGCATACACAAATTCGGTTTAACGGATGTATATAGCGTTGGGTCATATTCCATATAAAGTCTACTTTGTTTCACGTTGCAGACTGTCATCTTACAAGTGGAAGATGTACTATTATTGATTGTGGCTCTTATGAACAAAGCTGAACTAGCATGGCTGGCAAAGATACCTATGGACATGCGTTCGACATACCTCGGAGCTCAAAGTGCGGAGTGTCACACCCTACTCGCCCCTAGCTTGTGTTACATCGGCGGCGACAGTCGGAGCACTCCATCGATGGACTCGCCATCAGGAAGAATCACACTCGAACCCACAACAGACAACTTCATTTCGCGTTCGTCAACATTCGCAGACGCAATTCAGAGGGAAAGGACGGGTATATATCAATTGACCGACTACTTTTTGGTCGCTGAGATATCTGTATATTAAAATATTTCCTTTAAAACAATTAAACGACTACATATCCATATAAGTGTTGCTTCAAGGCAGGCTGCTAAAACGTCAAATTCATCTGATATGTAGCACGCGAAGTTCGGATGAAATGCCACGAGGCAGCTTCATGTTTATTACCAATTGTACCATCCGCATAGCACGGTGTGTCTAGATGGCGCTGAGTTATACGATAAAAGTTTTGAGGAGACGTCTATGGGAACTGTCCTGATGCTTTAAGTCACTTTGTGAGTTCGCTAAGATGTGCATTTTGCCAAACTGTAGCGCAATTTTGCTAACTGCACAGTGGTTCCCTACACAACGTCTAAACGCGTTGCGATGTCTCACCGTTTCCGGCCATGCACTCCGGCGCCACTTCTCAGACGAGAATTACATTCCCACCGTATGATCGTGCTTGCGTGCTTCTGTCTGTTACATGCCGAGGACGACCTTGGATTGTCACTGCACAACACGCGGAGACTACGCGACGATACTCCGACCACGGCATTCGCTGTTCGGGATTTAAAGCCTGTAATTAGTGTGCTGCAAAGCACTGAAGAATCGGACGAGCGTCTTCAGACAGCTTGTCATAAAGTGACGGGGACATACGCCGTATGTCAGTGATTTGCGAGGACGCTCATTGGCCACTTTCCAAATACCCGCCTGTGGCTACGGTGCGCTTGGCGGCACCTTGGGTCTTGAAGTTGAAAAAGGTGCAATCCCGACACGAGCATCTGTAAAGTTGAGAAAGGACCGGCGACGGAAGCTTAAATTGACATTTCCTTTGCTCCGCTGGAATGAAGCTTATTCCTTCCTCGTTCGTGCTCCGTGCGGCACCGTCAACATGTTTACCTCCTGCCAGTTCTGCCAGAGCCGTCGAAGACCAATGCCGGGAGCTCTTGCCCCACGGTTGGTCCATCTTTTTTATATATATTAAAAAAAAACCTAAATCGGTGCTGGGGGACGATTTGCGCCAACCACGCTAGAGCGATCACGCAATCGGCGTACGTCTTTTCAATGGCCGATGGCCGATGAGCCGTCTGCCGCCGTCGCAAACTGCACCCAAAAAAAATCGTCATGAACTGGAACTGCAATGACACAAGTCTATGGCCGTCACGTTTCCATTACTGGCCGCCTCCATCTCGACAGACTGGCCCACTGTTCTCTCCGTCGAAGGGAATTGCTAGAGACAGCGACAGCCGTCCCGGACTAGTCTGCCGTGCTTGCTTATTACGGTGCCAGACTGTCGCAAAGGCAGGAGCGACCGATGGCGGTATTGACCATATGAAAGCAAGCAATTAAATATTGGTCGATTGCCCAGTTACCCGGGGTACATGCGGCGTTGCATATCTGTTAGCGGCTACGGGGCAAGCTGCCATTTTTTGACTTTTTTTTTTCTTTTGTTCGTGATCTCTTTTATTGATTCTCTTTTCTCCTCTCGTCTTGTGCCTGACTTCTGTTCCTTCCTTCCCCTCCTCACCATCCTTCCCTCCTTCCTCGACAGCCCCGTTCTTCCCCTCGTTGCCGTCACCAGGGAAGAAGAGAAGTCGCACATCCACCGCCACGATGGCTTCGTCACATCCAGTGAAGACTGCTGGAGAGGCCGGTAAGTCCATTGAAAATTACGGCGCACTTTATGCCCGGTGTCGGCATCTGCATACGACTTGGTGATGGAGTTTGGCTTCTGCAATTCGCTACTGGCTTTGGGCCGCCTGTCTGTCTCCTGGTTTTTGGAGCTCCTCCATCGTTCTTTCCCTGAGCAGACACAGGCGCTCATATCGACCGAAGAAACATGGAAGGAGCTTCGGCAGTTGTTTTGCTACTCGACAGCTGCCAGAACAAGAAGCCAGCCGAATCGTGTTACCGGAGGCATTTACGAAAATTGTCAACGACCCAGTAAAGTATACTAATAGAAACTTCAGTTGCGCGTATCGCGTACCTTGCCAGCGACGTCGTCGTCTCCGTCCAGCCGTCGCTTGCGGCCGACTCCGAGTTCTCGGCTACCCTTAAGAGCTTTGCACAAGCAAAGACGGCGAGCATCGTCGCCAACTCAGACGACGGCATCACCGAGGTAAATAAATTCTTCGTGCACCTTTTGTATGATATCGACAAAACGCAACGCCGAGCTAACGCCGCTGCCAGATCCAATCCGTCCGTCACAATGCCGACCCTCTTCTCTCCGTCTTCACACCAATCCGTGCGGGGCGCCTGGTCTCGGTCACCACAAGCTCTGTTATCCTGCTGTCCTCGGTCGCCCGCCTCTACAAGCTGGCCAACTACCCCGTTGTCCTGCACGTCGCCCTGCACCCAGACAACTACCCAGACTACTCTGCTATCACAGCCGTCCGCAATGCCGGCTGGTCGTTCCTCCAGTCCGGCTCGCTCCAGGAGGCCCAGGACATGGCCTTGACCGCCCATGCTCTTGCTGTCCGCTCTGGCAAGGGTGTCATTCACTTCTTCAACCCTGCTGCCGTCGCCAAGGACAAGCCGATTGCCGCCGAGGACCACGACGTTGTCCTGGACGCTCTTCATATCGAGAGTGTCCGCCGCTTCCAGGCTGCCCCCATCCCCGGCCAGAGCGTCTACGCCGACGACGGCCGCATTGCCACCGTGTCTGAATCCGTCGAGGCTGTCGCCTCTGTGCCTGCCCCCGCTGGTCAACTCACCATTCCCCTGGACGCCAGCACGTCCAAGGCCAACTCGTCTCGCGCATCCGTAAAATCGAGCGAGCAGAGCACGACGAGCTCGCCCCCCGCCACGTCGCCAGCCACCACGATCGAGCCCAGCGTTCCTGCCGTGACCTCCGAAGACATCTACCAGTATGTGTCGTCTGTCTGGAGCAAACTGGAGGCCGCCACTGGCCGCAAGTACAGCGCTTTCGAGTATACTGGCCCTGCCAACGCCGAGAACATTCTGTTTGTCTTCGGCTCCGACGCTTCTCTGTTCACCAACCGTGACTTTGCCGCCAAGAACAGTACCGGTGTCCTGGTCCCGCGCCTGTACCGGCCTTGGCTGGCCGCCAAGCTGCTGGAGGTCATTCCCAAGTCGGCCAAGAGAATCGCCGTCCTCGAGCAGATCAGCCGCAAGACCACCAAGTGGGGCCCGACCCTGCTGGACGTTCTGACGTCTGTGAAGAGCGGCCCTGGTGGCGTCGAGACCATTGTCGGCTACCATCTCGGCTACCTGACGCCCGAGACCATCGACCAGGCCCTGCGCGGCATTCACCAGAACCTCACTGCGGCCAAACCCATCCAGAACCTCGAGGTTGGCGCTCAGGAGGCTCCTGCCGCCGAGGGTTCGGAATACAACCTGGAGAAGCCCAAGGTTGAGACCGCTTATAACAAGATTCTGAACCAGCTGTTCAACGACCGCCTCTACGTGGCCAACGCTCTGGAGTCAGACAACGCCGGTGTGTCCAACACCATTGCCGCCACCCCCGAGTTCGGCTTCGGCTCGCTGCTTGCCCGCAAGGAATACCGTCAGCGCTTTGTGGCTGACGTCAAGCGTGCTGCCGTGTCTGGCAAGTTCGGATCGTCTGCGCCCAACTCCCTCCTGGCCCGCTGGTCGTCCGTGGCCGACGATGCCAGGAAGTCCGACGAGGTCGCTGAGGAGATCGAGACGCAGCTCGCTGCCGATAAGTCTGACGCGGCCCGCAGCCTGCTGGAGGCCAAGCAATTCTTCCGCAAGGAGTCTCTGTGGCTGGTGGGCTCTGACGCCTGGTCCTACGATTTGGGTAACTCCGGCGTGCACCATGTCCTTGCGTCGGGCGAGAACGTCAACGTGCTCATCATCGACTCGACGCCCTACTCGGAGCGTGCCGCTGCCGACGCCAACCGCAGAAAGAAGGATATTGGCTTGTACGCCATGAACTTTGGCAACGCCTACGTTGCCTCCGTCGCTGTCTACAGCTCCTACACGCAGGTCCTGCAGGCCATGGACGAGGCTGACAAGTTCAACGGCCCGTCCATCGTTATGGCGTACCTGCCGTACTTTGGCGAGCACGACTCGCCCCTCACCATCCTGCGCGAGACCAAGACGGCCGTCGACCTTGGCTACTGGCCTCTGTACCGCTGGAACCCCGAGAACGAGGCCAAGGGCGAGCCCAGCTTCTCCCTGGACTCGGAGCGCATCAAGAAGGAGCTCAAGAGCTTCCTTGACCGGGACAATAAGCTCACTCAGCTCATGCAGAAGGAGCCCAAGTTTGCCGCCAGTCTTGCCCAGGACTTTGGCACCGAGGTCCGTGAGCAGCAGAAGAGGCGCGCGCGCGACGCCTATAACGTCCTGCTCGAGGGACTGTTCGGCGCTCCTCTGACCATTCTGTATGCCTCGGACAACGGCAATGCCACCAACCTCGCCAAGCGTCTTGGCAACCGTGGCCGCGCGAGAGGCCTGAAAACGGCTGTTATGGCTATGGAGGACTACCCCGTCGAGGACCTGCCGGCAGAGGAGAACATTGTCTTCATTACGTCGACCGCCGGTCAGGGTGAGTTCCCGCAGAACGGTCGTCCCTTCTGGGATGCCGTCAAGGACAACACCGACCTGGACCTGGCCACTGTCAACTTCTCCGTCATGGCCCTTGGTGACAGCCACTACTGGCCCCGCAAGGAGGACCGTGTCTACTACAACAAGCCCGGCAAGGACCTCGATAAACTGCTTGCCAACTTGGGAGGCAAGCGTCTTGCCGACATTGGTCTCGGTGACGACCAGGATCCCGATGGTTTCCAGACCGGCTACCAGGACTGGGAGCCCAAGATCTGGCAGGCGCTCGGCGTGGACAAGGTCGAGGGCCTCCCGGAGGAGCCTCCACCGTTGACGAACGAGGACATGAAGATCCAGTCCAACTACCTGCGTGGTACCATTGTGGAAGGCCTGAACGACACGTCTACGGGTGCCATCAGCGCGTCGGACCAGCAGCTCACCAAGTTCCACGGTACTTACATGCAAGATGACCGCGACATCCGTGACGAGCGCAAGGCCCAGGGTCTCGAGCCCGCCTACTCGTTTATGATCCGGTGCCGTCTGCCAGGTGGTATCTCGACGCCGAAGCAGTGGATCCAAATGGACGACATTGCCAACGAGCTCGGCAACGAGACCATGAAGCTGACGACCCGCCAGACCTTCCAGTTCCACGGCGTTGTCAAGAGCAAGCTCAAGCCGGCCATGCAGGCCATCAACCGCGCCTTGATGACGACACTGGCGGCCTGTGGTGACGTGAACCGTAACGTCATGTGCAGTTCTCTGCCGACGCAGTCGGCCTACCACCGCGAGGTGTTTGCCAGCTCGAAGCTCATCAGCGACCACCTGCTGCCGTCGACGACCGCCTACCACGAAATCTGGCTGACGGACGACGATGGCAAGAAGACCCAGGTGGCGGGTGACGCCGTGCAGGACTTTGAACCTCTGTACGGCCCTACGTATTTGCCCCGCAAGTTCAAGATCACCATTGCCATCCCGCCGCACAATGACACCGACGTCTACGCTCACGACATCGGCCTGATCGCCATCAAGGGCGCCGACGGTAAGCTAGCTGGTTACAACTTGCTGGCTGGTGGTGGCATGGGCTCGACGCACAACAACAAAAAGACCTACCCGCAGACCGGTCGTATGTTTGGTTTCGTCGAGACCAAGGACGTGCACATTGCGTGCGAGAAGGTGATGCTTGTGCAGCGCGACTTTGGAGACCGCAAGAACCGCAAGCACGCCCGTCTCAAGTACACCATTGACGACATGGGCGTCGAGACCTTCAAGGGAAAAGTCGAGGAGCTGTGGGGCAAGAAGTTCGGCGCCCCTAAGCCGTTCCACTTTGACTCCAACATTGACACGTTCGGCTGGCTGCGTGACGAGAAGGGCCTCAACCACTTCACGTTCTTCATTGAGAACGGCCGTATTGAGGACACCCCGACGTTCCAGATGAAGACGGGTCTGCGCGAGATTGCCAAGGTCCACAAAGGCGAGTTCCGCCTGACAGGCAACCAGCACCTGATCCTGAGCAACGTCACCGACGAGGACGTGGACTCGCTTAAGGCGCTCATGAAGAAGTACAAGCTCGACAACGTGCAGTTCTCGGGTCTGCGCCTGAGCTCGTCGGCCTGTGTCGCCTTCCCCACGTGCGGTCTGGCCATGGCCGAGTCCGAGCGCTACCTGCCCGAACTCATCTCGAAGCTGGAGGACTGCCTCGAAGAGAACGGTCTGCGCCAGGACTCGATTGTCATGCGCATGACTGGTTGCCCCAACGGCTGCGCCCGTCCGTGGCTGGCAGAGGTGGCCTTTGTGGGCAAGGCCTATGGCGCGTACAACATGTACCTGGGCGGCGGCTACCACGGCCAGCGTCTCAACAAGCTGTACCGCCAGAGCATTAAGGAGGACGAGATCCTGGCCATTATGAAGCCCTTGCTGAAGCGGTACGCTCTGGAGCGCAACGACGGCGAGCACTTTGGCGACTTTGTCATTCGCGTCGGCATTATCACGGCCACGCGGGATGGCAAGGACTTCCACGACGATGTGAGTATACTCAATTAGCTTTCCTAACTTACCGTTTTGCGATTCAGGCCTTTGTGTACTAACATATCCTTTGCAGATCCCTGAGGATGAGTCCGACGAAGAGTAAAAAGGTGAAAGAATTGCAGGCAAAGCACACACGGATTAAAAAAATTGACACGACAGACCACATACATATTGTTGGATTGGCATTTTGTGTCGGCGTTTTGTTTTCTATTAATACTGCGAATCGGGTTTGATAATTATACCACATTTAAAGCCTTTGAACAGATAAAAAATGAGTGAGACGGACCATAAGAAGCGCATAGCTAGATAAAAGTATGTGAATGTGCAGGCATTCTCTCCAGACATACCCATTTGTCAAGACGTCTTCGATATTCGCTTCTTTTATCGGAATTCATTTGTCCACGACAAACCAGTGGAATTCGCGTGTTATGTCGTATTTTTAGATCTTTTCGTGGATGGGGGATTTTTCTTGTTGTTCCCAGCTCGAAAAAGTTTAGCCTATCGAGGCGGTTAGGTAGCGCAAGCATGTTGCGGCATCCTTCCCAATTGGGGCGTCTCCCCAGCAACGGCCATCAACATTCTGTTGCGACCCCCCATTCCCGGTCGCACCTGCTCTCAAAACAAGTGAAATCTTGTTTGGTGTCTGTTTCTGTAGCTGAACTGGGCATGAACGAGGACACAAGAAGGGCAGCAGGACAGCTCCCTCTTTCTTTCCGCATCTACCAGTAGTCTGCTCTTTCCTGCTCGGGCCACTTCTTCTTCACCCACCTTCTTTCCCTTCTCTATAGACACTTTGTTGTGCTTCATTCAATTTACAGTCAGTACTTTTGAGCTTCAAGCTTTTTTGAAGATTCTTGACGAGCATTCCGCGAATTATACCGTAGGTTCGCCTCGCGCCCCAAGTACCTTTTGTTGTCGGCCCTGTCGATCACTACGACTAACCTTTCATTAGCGGAGCGAGCAACATACCAAAGAACCACGAGAGCTGCTCTTACGATTCACAATACAACATTAAGAGCACAGAGAACGCACACAGTTCTAAAGTACGATTCCTTCGTGAGAACGATCAATCTATAAAAACAACACAGATCCGTCCCCGATAAACGCGATGGACCCCGGCACGCCCTCGCGTCCGCCGGACTACTATCTTGGCTATACCGGAGACAGCGATAGTCATGGCGCGCACGATTCTCTGACGGGAGCAGCCACCACGCAATCGCACACGACATCGACAAACCCTGCCGCTGTGCGTCTCCTGACTTCGATGGACGGAGGTGGCGCGCTCGACGACGACGCCCTGACGCCTCCTTCTCTGCGCACTTCTGGCGCCCCGTCTCTTCACCGTGGCAGCATCTCAGCAGTGCCGCCGCAGCTCCCCGAGATTCGTCCTCTGGGATCATCGACGTCGTATGTCAGCTCAACAGCTTCTTTCCTTACTCCTCCTGCATCGCGAGCTGCTGTTGCTGCTTCAAGCACCTCTCCCCTTTCCCTCCCCAGCAAAGTGGCTGCCGCTGTGTCTTCGCTGGAACAGCGCGAACAAAGCAAACGTCGCCAACAGAGAGAGCAATGTGGACGGCTTCAAGAGGCGAACGTGCCTCCTTTTGGCGGAAAGGAGCAGACAGTGAGCGCACGGCACAAGATTGTCAAGTTTGTTCAGGACCAGTGTTCGTCTCCCACCAGTGTCGAGGCTCTTGATGCATCTACCAGCCCGTCTCCGTCTCTCCAACGGCGGCCAGTGGCTGCCCTTGGAAGGGGAAGGACACCGACCATTAAGCTGCGACGAAAGATGCCGAACGGGTCCGGCCTAGAGCCTACCAAATCTGTGTCTATGCCATGTCCCCTTGTGTCACAGAGTCGAGGTACAGCAGGCCCTCCTCAGTTGTCTCCTTTCTCTGACGGTTCAACTGCGGGATTGGGTACCCTGTTCGGCAACGGTGACTTGCATGACAAGGAAACATTCATCCCTCAAAGTATCCTCGATGGCATAACCAGAACACATACACAACACAATGCTAACGCAGACAGACTTCGCTTCTCAGCTTCACAGGACACCTTCCAGGTCTCCACGAGTCCCAGTCGTTCATCCATCGATCCGCCCATCATGATGCCACCACCGCCAGACTCATCGTACTCGCCCTTTCGCGGAGTGCGCGGAGACTTGCCTCGCTCAACTTCGCCTACGCGGCCATGGACGCCGTCGCGCCGTAGTTACGCCAATAACATGGCCCAGCATGCACACTCGAACTCATTTTCCACGGCACAGGCGCCCGAATATACCCGAGTACCGCCTTCTCCAGCGCAGTATGAATCTGCCGATATCAATGGAAGCCCGCGTCCAGGAACGCCGGCTTCTCAGTACGGAGGAAGCCCCCGTCGGCCTCTTCCACCGGCCCCACTTTTCTCAACAGCTGGTGGGAATGCTCGGACATCTACGTTTGCCGATGATGCGACTGTTTCCATTCCTCTGGGTGATGAAGAAGACATGAGTGAAATTACCGGCGTCAGCTCAGCTTACACTACGCATAGCCAATCACACCGGCCACGCGGTAGCAACGCCTCATACCGGTACGAGGCTGCGAGCAACATGGACGACGAAGGTGATGACGACGACGTGTTCCGACCACACTCCGAGATTTCTGGTGCCAGTCGCAGCCGCCAGACAATGTACGGCAACAACTTCTCCCAAGTCACCCTGAACGATCCTGAAGCAGGTGGCGAAGACGAAGATGGAGGAAAAGATATCGGCGACATGTATGCACACAAGAACGGAGTGGATGATGACGGCGATGCCGACAGCGACGTGAACTACAGAAATGAAAAAGTAGAGCACTACGGGCCCGCGCCCGAGGGTCGGCAGGAGCGTCGCGGTGTTCGGGAACCTCACACGAGCAAGAAAGCCGTCCAGCTTATTAATGGTAAGCTGGTCCTTGAATGCAAGATCCCGACTATCCTGTTCAGCTTTTTGCCCCGGAGAGACGAGATCGAGTTCACGCACATGCGGTACACGGCTGTGACCTGCGACCCGGACGATTTCGTTGAGCGCGGATATAAACTCCGTCAGAGCATCGGCCGTACAGCTCGCGAGACGGAACTTTTTATCTGCATTACGATGTATAACGAGAACGCCTACGACTTCACTCGGACGATGCACGCCGTCATGAAAAACATTGCTCACTTCTGTGGCCGCAACAAGTCTCGCACATGGGGCGAGAACGGCTGGCAAAAGATCGTGGTGTGCATCGTCTCTGATGGTCGTGAGAGGATCCACCCGCGCACGCTTGATGCTCTTGCAGCTATGGGCATCTACCAGCACGGCATCGCCAAGAACTTTGTCAACCAAAAGGCAGTCCAGGCCCACGTTTACGAGTATACGACACAGGTGTCTCTGGACTCTGACCTCAAATTCAAGGGTGCTGAGAAGGGCATTGTTCCGTGCCAGATGATCTTCTGTCTCAAGGAGCGTAACCAGCGGAAGCTCAACTCCCATCGTTGGTTCTTCAACGCATTTGGCCGCTCGCTTAACCCCAACGTCTGCATCCTCCTAGATGTTGGTACTCGGCCTGGCAACAACTCCCTCTATCACCTGTGGAAGGCCTTTGACACGGATTCCAACGTCGCTGGCGCTTGTGGTGAAATCAAGGCTATGAAGGGGCGCTTTGGAGGGAACCTTCTCAATCCGCTGGTGGCATCGCAAAACTTCGAGTACAAGATGAGCAACATCCTGGACAAGCCACTGGAGAGTGTCTTCGGCTACATCACAGTGCTTCCAGGTGCTCTGAGTGCGTACCGCTACCACGCCCTGCAAAATGACGAGACCGGCCACGGCCCCCTCAGCCAATACTTCAAGGGAGAAACCCTCCACGGCCAACATGCTGACGTGTTCACTGCAAACATGTACCTGGCCGAGGATCGCATTCTCTGCTGGGAGCTTGTAGCGAAACGTGGCGAGCGCTGGGTCCTGAAGTATGTCAAGAGCTGTACTGGCGAGACTGACGTTCCGGATAGTGTACCGGAATTCATCTCGCAGCGGCGACGGTGGCTGAATGGTGCCTTCTTTGCGGCTGTGTACTCACTTGTGCACTTCAAGCAGCTGTGGTCAACGGATCACACGATTCCCCGCAAGATTCTGCTGCACATAGAGTTCTTGTACCAGCTTCTCCAACTGCTGTTCACGTACTTCTCCCTGGCAAACTTCTACCTCACATTCTATTTCGTCGCCGGTGGTCTGGCCGATCCGACTGTGGATCCCTTCGGTCACAATATCGGGTCGTACATCTTTACGGTTCTCCGGTATACTTGCACTCTTTTGATTGCTACCCAATTCATTTTGTCTCTGGGTAATCGTCCCCAGGGTGCCAAGAAGCTGTACATGACCAGCATGATCGTGTACGGCATCATCATGGTCTACACGACGTTTGCGACGCTCTACATTGTGATTCGGCAACTGCGCGACTCTAGCACCGTCCTAAAAATCGGCAACAACGTATTCACCAACCTCATCGTTTCTACGGCATCGACAGTGGGACTGTACTTCTTCATGTCCTTCCTGTATCTCGACCCCTGGCACATGTTCACGTCGTCTGCGCAGTACTTTACGCTTCTGCCCAGCTATATTTGCACACTCCAAGTGTACGCTTTCTGCAACACCCACGACGTTACCTGGGGTACAAAGGGCGACAACGTGCTCAAAACCGACTTGGGTGGCGCTGTGGGAAAGGGCAGCACAGTTGAGCTCGAGATGCCGTCCGAGCAGCTGGACATTGACAGCGGCTATGACGAGGCCCTGCGGAATCTGCGCGATCGTGTCGAAGTTCCCCCGGCCCCCGTCTCCGAGGCGCAGATGCAGGAAGACTACTACAAGAGCGTGCGGACGTACATGGTCGTGACATGGATGATTGCCAACGGCATCCTGGCCATGGCCGTGTCTGAGGCGTACGGCTCTAGTGGCATCGGCAACAACTTCTACCTGCGCTTCATTCTTTGGTCTGTGGCGAGTCTGGCACTGTTCCGTGCGATTGGCTCAACCACATTTGCTGTCATCAACGCGATCAATGTTATTATTGAGGGTCGCGTTCGTTTGTCGCTTAAAGTGCCTGAGTGGATTGGTGGCTTCGGCTCAAAGATGAGCGAGACGATGAGCAGCATCGGTAGCAGCGTGCGGCGATGATGCTGTGCGGTGAGCTGAACAATTTTTCAATGATTTGTCTTGGATCATTATCGGATTTTTTGATACCTTGGGACTTGACTGGGCTGGGAGTAACGGAACGAGACGAGTAGATTGTACGAGTACGAAGGGCTGGAAAGGGAAGAGAGGTGGATGCTGCGATTGGGTTTTGTTTTACGCTGGCCTTGCAAGGCAGTGCCTCTTTCTATGAGAGTGGCTCTATGTTTGGGACAGGCGTTTGTTTTGATGTTTCTGCACTTTTTGATATTTGTTGTTGGCTTTTCTTGATAATGTGTGAAATGCTATGAAATTGGATCTGCTTCAATATGCTTTTTGTGCCTTTTTTATTACCCGCTCATTGCTTCATGACTGACTTCATTTTATGGCCACCGGCTTACTGTGCCCAGATTTCGTCCCACCGCCGTCGGTCTGTCCGCAGCGGACCATCCAAGCGGCCAAAGCGCGCCGCCGACGTGGTGTTCGCCTCTGGAAGGCACACCCACTCCCGAACACAGTCGGGCACCTCCTCCTTGACGTGTGCAATACAAATCAGCGCCTGCTGGTCCGTCAAGCCGTGTACCTGCACCTTATTCTTCTTGGCCGCCTCGCTCTCGACGATCTTGTTGTCCGCAGAATACGTCGCCGTCTCGCCGTGGCTGAGGAAGAGCTCGCACTTGTCCCGCACGCTCTCGTCCATGCCGCTAAAGGCCTCGTCAAGAACGACAATGTCGGGGTTCTTGACGACGGCACGGATGAAGAGAAGCACGCGCTGTGCACTAAACGACAGCTCGCCAAACAAGTAGTTGTCGGCCCACGCCAGGTCATTGGCATCGCTCTTGCTCGCCGCCGCGACGCTGCCGCCACCACCACCACCGCTGCTGGGCTGCAATTCCGTCGCGAACCACCGCAGACATGCATCCACTTTGCCAGGAGCATTGGGAGCCAGCTGCGGCTTGGCACGGAACGTGTCCGCCCAGGCGCTCTGCACGATCTGGCGCACAGTCAGGCCGCGCGGCATGTGCTGGTGCACTTCCGGGCTGGAGTGGCCGACACGGGACTGAATGTCCCAAAAGGTCAGAGGCCGTCCAGGACGGTCGGGCTCGGGCAGACGGCTGCGGCCAAAGAGACGGATGGGCAGCGAGTAGGTCTGAGGGTGGTCGGAGCACAGCAGGGAGACAATGGTGGTCTTGCCGGAGCCATTGGGACCAAACACGCCCCAGCGCTCACCACGGCGGACGGTCCAGATCAGGCCTGGAACGGTCGAGCCATCGGCCACCCGTTGCGACCAGTTGCCGAGCGCAATACGGTCACCATACTTGACGACGCAGCCGTTCATTTCGACAATCGGCTCACCTAGAGCGACTTTTGTCGGTTGTGACGATGGCGACTTTGGCACATCCGCCGAAGCATGCGTGCTGTGGCTCGCCTCGTCGAAACCTCTGCCTTCGATGCCGCTCGGCGTGAGAATGCGGCCCATCTCGCCGAGCGCATGCACAGGCAGTGTCTCGTCCTCGGCCGTCTTGCCGCTGCGCACACCGTGCACATAGTTGCGCAGGGTCTCGAGTACAACGTCTCGCGGACCCATGGCGCCCACTTGGCAGTCGGTGCGCAGGTAGATCAAGTGGCTGATCCACGACGGCAGAGGATCTTGCGGACGCGAGCTGAGAACAAAGCGCGGCTGGGCCTTGGCAGCCATTCCGCTCAGTAGCGGGCTCAGCGATGCCACCGTGGGCGGGTCGAGGCCCATGAATGGTTCGTCGAGCAGTAGAACGGCCGGGCGGGTTAGCAGTGCACGTGCAATCCGGGCCCGGCGGCCCTGGCCATTGGACAAAAAGGCAACGGGCAGCTCGAGAAGGGGTTCGAGCCGAAGGTCTTTGATGACGCGGTCGAGAAGACTGGCAGGGATGCGTTCGTCTTCCTCGCCGGCGGCCGCACTGCCCTCTCCGTGGTATGGGTTCAGCTCGGTATTGCCAAGGAGGAAATCCCGAAGCGAGAAGTCGGTCGTTTCTCGCCGTGACTCATACCGGGCAGACAGGTACGCAGACGTCGCCGGGCCGAGACCGGAGCCACTGCCGTCGGCGTCGAAGCCGACATAGCGGATGGCACGCGAGGCGCTCTTGAGACGGTGCGGCACACTGTCCGTCGCCAAGTACGGATAGGACCGTGCGGTGGGAGGCAGGCAGATGTGCTGACCTCGCAGGGCCTGGAGCAAGGTTGTCTTGCCGGACAGAGACGGTCCCACAACGCACCAGTTGTGAGGCGTCAGAGGGCCGCGACCTGCACCGCCGCCATGAGCCGTATCGTCCGAAGGGAGCTCAAAGTCTAGGTCAGAGAGCAAGGGTGGATTGTGGTGAGCAATCCCACTTGCGCCGCCTGATGGATCACTGACGGGGACAGAGCTTGGGTGGTGCCGGTAGAATGTGCCTTTGGCGATGCGGATGATGGGCGGCCGCGCCCCTGTGAGAGAAGGCATTGTGCTGGCTTGTTTGTGGTATATGACGCCAATTAGGACGTATATAACAACAAACGACCAAGGAACATGAATTTGAGTTGTTAAGATTAAAAATAAAAATGTTGTCCACAAGTCATGGTCACCAGAGTGCCATCTTGAAATCTGCTGGTGAGAATCGGCATCTCTTATATCACATCTGGTGTACGGTCTATCTCATAGAAGCGCTGTTGTCAACTGAGCTCCAGGGGTCTTCCCCCTCCATATTACACTGTGGCTGCACGCAGTCCGGGGACGCTAAGGGACCTCCGTGCCGTTAAAAGCGGCACGTGTAAAGTCACGTGTAATCATAAGCACCATGAGCTAATCACTCTGATTGGTTGAGAGGACGGCGTGGTACGAGCTGCGACAGCAAGCTGCAGCCTGCCTCCACGCCTTGTCTTAAGCAATCCAGCCAACCTCATTTCATCACCCGCAACATTACGGCGTCTTTCCTTTGAAGCAACACCTTGTCCCGCCGTCTCAAGCCTTTCTTCAGAGTAATCGACAACGTCCAATTCATTGTCGCCCGTCTTCTCTGCACCACCGGCCACTTCCGCCTTCCTCCGCCTCTCTTAAGATGGTATGTCTCTCTCGTGATTGATGCATTTGTGCACTGTTTGCATCGACGAGACGCTTCCCTTGGTCGATGTAGTCCGGTTACGCCTTGTCTGCCACCTTTTACAGCTCTACTAACACACCGGTCCTTCTCTCTAGTCTCTCCGCATCGTCCCCGTCGACGCACATGCCGACTCCTTTAGCCATGTCGCCCACCGCGAACGGGGCGCCCCCTCTGCCCCGGGCGTCCACGACCTGATGCGCCATGGTGTCGGCCCCAAGGTCGCCGCCCCCTCTTCCGACCTGTCATCGAAAGCCGCTGCCACCGGCGCCGCCGCACCGCAGCTCGACTCCGCCCATCCTCTCGAGGCCCGCCTGAAGCAGTGGGAGGCCACCCGCGAAAACATGCGGATGGAGATGCTGCGGCGGACGTACGGCGTGGCTGAGCCGGTGCGCCGTGGGATGGAGCTCAAGATTACGCGCGACGGCGAGTGGCGGCCGCTGGCGCTGGGCAGCGCGGGCCCAGGTAGCGCTCTGCTGCCGAGCGTGCACGAAGACATTCTGCTAGGCCGGGACACGACGGTCGACTGGGAGGACATTTACACGGGCGAGGAATCGCGGGCGGTGCCGACATTCCACGAAGAGATGGAGCGGAAGCTCCGGATGTGAAAAAGGGGGACTTACTGCCAATAACGGACGAAGCGGAGGACGGAAGGCAACACCGGCCTCATTATTTGTGCCGTTCTGTAACAACACTTTAGGGGCTCATGCAATACACATTTTATCGCACTCATGCAATCTGCTGCACAGGCCTCGTTTTACATGGTGTTTGATGTGAAGGGATGTAGTGAACCAAGACAACACCGTCTTCGTTATTATATTTTTATACCGTGAGAATGATGTACAAAAGACACGGTCGGGAATGGGAGGAAAGCCGTAAACAAGGCCAAAGAGGGAGGGAACAAAGGGAACACCAACAGGTCGGAGGGAATGGTAAGCGATGACATTGAGAAAAGACATGCACGTGATGACATATAATAATAATGAACGCGGAAAAATATACATGAACAAAGCCGTTGAAAATGAATGCCAAGACAATAGGAGACAGTGGAAACCAAGCACGACAACAACAAGTACCAGCAAATCACAAGAAATCACAAGACGCCCGGCATCTCGTTCCCCCATCCTCTATGTAAAAAAGGGTTGGAACGATTGCCCAAAATAAACAAGAGGCTGGCAAACTCCTGAAAAACATGTAGGCAGACAGTAGGGGCGAGGGGCGGATTGGGTGGGCGACAACAAAGAGGGGAATGAACATAGTAGACAACTCTAGACGGCCCCAGCCCCTGATATTAATGAACGATTCGAGACATGACGGCCTCGTCGATGTGTGTATACGCTTGCGCGCACGCATGTGTTTCGTATGCATGTATATGCGTGTGGATGCTTGCGTGGGCGGTGGGAGGAGACAAAAGCAAAAACCGCTAACAGCTGTTTATAAGATAACACAGCAGCCGGAGCCGCCCTCTCTCCGGCGCGCTTCACGCCCTCCGCTGGTGTTCTTAGCAGCCTCCTCGTCTTCTACCATCTCTGGCGGCTTGACAGACATATGAACCACGTTTGGCGAGTCGGTACTGAAGTGATACTCTGTTGCTTGGTTAATCTACTGGGCAACTGGAAACAGGACAATGTAGAAAATACGTACTCTTCAGCTGCTCTTTGTCGTCAAGCAGTTTGCCGAAATGAATCAGTCTTATGCTGCTCGGGCTGGCCGGCTTGCTCTCCCAGTCTTCGCGCCACTCGCGAAGGATCAACTCTTTCAGCTTGTAGACAGAGACACTGAATGGATCTTTGAAACCAGCTTCGGTCACGTCGGGCACCTCGACACCACGCTTGGTCAAGTACCGGTCGTCGATCTTGAAGGGATGGCGGTTGCCCGTGGGCAGAAGGAGTGTGATGTTGCAAATGAGCGCACCGCTAGCTGATGTTACAGGAGCGATTTCGTCGTCCTGGTTTAGAGCTTGAGAGTTGGATGTGGTCGAACGTAAAACGGCTGCCGGAGGCGGCCTTGGCGGCTCAAAGAAACCGCCCCCTGACGTCGATTCTCCCGCAGCATCTACCGAGCTCTCCGCTGCTCGTGCCTCAGCTGGTGCGGCAGCCGTGTCTGCCGCCGCGCCTTCGGCGTCGCCTTCAGCCTTTGTCTCCGGAATCGTCGCAGCCGCTGCTGGCTCTGCTACTGCTTCTGCTGCCGGCGCAGCTACGGTAGCGTCGGCGTCGGCTGGTAAAGAGGACACCCCGGCCTCAGCAGTCTCCTGTACCTTCTCCTGTGCAACCGCAGCCGCACCGTCATTTGCGCCGCTCATTTTAGCTGCAGTCGCTTCCGCCATTGTAGAGGTCGATTTTGTCGGTTCGAAAACAAAGGAACAATGCCGAACAGGTCAGGGATGATGCACAGGCGCGGTATCGATGAAACGAAAAGTATGACACTGGACAAGAAACAAGAACGGATCGGTCGTCGATGTCGTCAATGCTAGCGATTGGATCTCGATGCTTCGCTGTCGATATCAAAGGTGCGTACCGGAGATACGACGGCGGCAATGCCCGACGTATTTCAGACGATGTCCAGAGACGGACGATGGTCCAAGGACGATGCAGCACGATTCGGCTGGGACGTTTGGTGGTCGGGCGAAGTCTATAGCGCCAGAGAGCTGCCCATTGAAATGGTCAAAGTGGAATAAAAAAACGCTCGGTCGATCGCGTGGCTAGAATGAGGTGGATAGGGTGTTGTAAAGAACGTGGGCTGGCCGTGATTCCTGCGGGTGATGCAGACGATGTATCTATCCTATTCCCGTGTGAAAGGGTAACTCGTCGTTCTCTGTAGCGAATGATGCAACGGCTCTCTCGTAAGGGGTTGGGATATGGCGTTGCTTGGCTAGCGATAATGCTTTTTGTTGCTCTACCACACGCTTGCAGCGAATACAGAACAGGCGTTGGAAATGAGACGGAGTGGGTTGCGAGTATCGTGGCGGAAGAAACAATACAATGGCACCGTGGTCATCCGAGACAATGAATAAAGACCGATGGTAGAAAAAAGTTTCTTAACAGGAGGAGGTTGCGTCGGTGCCGTCTGTTTCTCCTCGAAATTGGGGGAAGGAAGGGAATGAATGGATGGGGAGGCAAGCGAGTCCAGAAAGAGACCAGGGAAAGGACAACAGAAACCGGCTAACGGAAAGAAGAAACAATGACAACTAGTGGTTCGCCGTGGAGGGAAGGAGCGAAGAATGGGGAGAGTGTACAGGGCAATACTGCACACTGTGTAGCCTGTTGGCAGATTCCCGGGCATTGACTGGCAACATCATCACAACGCCCGAGGCCTGGCCGAGCGGTCCGGAAGGCCTGGCACCTATCAAGGCCATAGTCGGGGCGAGGCTACAGGGGCGCTACAGGGGCATGCCAGCGACAATCAGCCCTAGGATGAACGATACAGGCACCCAGCTAGCGCTATTCGATGAAATGAGGTGTCGGACTGTGCTTTCAACTATAGACAACAGACAATTATGCCGAAGAGACAGGGAAGGAGCATATGGACACAGGCAGTGCCCGGAGTACAAGCAAAAACAAACAAACGACGGCTGTAAAAGAAGGTGCGTCGTACACTTGTACCCTTTATGTGCGATTTCGCGATTGCTGGGAAGGTGCAGAGGACTTGTTTTCGATTGGCGATGCTCGAACTGTACTGGTTGTGGCGAACGGAAGGAACAGGCGACACTTACACCCAACACTCTCACAACGCAAGGCAGGAACGGCGGGCATGTTTATTAGCACTGTGCAAGCACGGTGGCCTGACTCAGTTTAATGAGCGCTGAAAGCATCGTTCGTGAAGGGCGTTGATGCATAGACGCTGTCAGATGGGAATTTTCTTTGTTTCGCTTTCTCTATGCAGCCTCCGTAAATGGATGACTGTTCAATGGCAACGCTGCGCCCGCTGCCGCGTCGTTGTTGTGAGAGGCAGCACGTCGCTTTTGCCACTTCTGTGAGAGGATGTTCGTGTTTGTGGTTTCTTGGCTTTCCGTCTGTATTGTGCTTCTCCGGCATTTGGCAACAAATCGAATCTGCACTGCGTTGCGCCTTCCATTTTTGTACAGTATCGATCATCTGGGCACACTCAAGCAGGCCACCGGAATCCCGGCTTTGCCCTCCCAGCCAAGAGGCAAACTGCGCAGCACTATGCAGGATTTGCAAACCCTACTGTCCCGCTGACACCCTTTTACTCTGGCTGGCTTCCTCCTGTTTTCTCACCTTGTATTTACTGCCTCTCCTATTTGTCATGGGCGCGCAAATCGTTACCAAAGCCCGGGCGCGATATTTCCACACACACAGCCTACCGGATACGGCATCGCACATCGAATCACCGGACGGCCGCCCCGTGAGTGTGGTTTGTGCTGACGATCAGTCTTGCTGGCCATCCCGACAGGCCACGCCTATGACGTATATTGTGAGATGGACAAGTTCTACGGAGAATTGCTCCGTATGTCGCAGCACTTCTCGTGTTGAACAGTCTCCGGGAAGACGTCCTTTGGTTTGTTCGGTTTGCGATCTTCTGCTTTTTTCTATTTTCTATTTTCGCTTTTCATATCTTGACGTTACTACTTTTGTCTTCGCTTGCTGAATCACGAATGCTCCCCACCGGCGCTGTCCACCACATCAAACCTTGCATGGGCACTGCGACAGCCACCTGGGCGGCTTCGGAATGCTAATCGGCAGAGTCATTATGGAACGCCGTCTCTATCTTCGCAGCCGGCGGCAGGACAAGCCGCTCTCCCTATTCCATTTTCAGACTGCTATTCGTGCTAGGCCCTTGGCTTGCTAGGCCACTCGACGACCCTATTGACAGAACACAAGACTTAGGTCCACAATTTCTTGGGGCTTATCAGTTGCTGGGATCCGGGGAAGTACTGTAGTTGGATACCTATGCCTACCTAGATAAACGGCCGTTGATGAACGTCGTGCACGTTTGACGGAGATAATGGCACCAAGATATACATTCTGAGTCGGATTTCTTAACTGCAAACGGTATCTGGCTCTTATCTTTGTAAGTTTATTTCCTCGTCTAGTTTTAACGGTGTTGCGGATAGGAATGTCGCCAATTATGTCGTCTACTCGCCCTCGAGACATCACACGACCCTTTTCATCCTTCCAGCTGCTTGCGTGATATCGCGCGTTATTGTCACCACCCCACATCAACAGCTGGCAGAATGCTTCTCTATTTCTCTCTTGTCTCCATGTTTGGTCTGCACGGCGGCCTGGTCAGATGCGGCCCCAGGAGCATATGGAAATGACTACAACATGCCCTGCAAAGCTAATCAAATTGGTCACCATACCTACCAGCTCGAATGAGCTGCACATAGACTCAGCCGCGTGGACTAAACCAGGGTAGTCATACACCGCTTCACCGTTCTGAAAAATACTTATCTGAAGCCTTCATGCTGTAGTTCGATGCTTAACTCTAAAGACCAGTCCAATGACATGACCAGCCGTTTGTTCCCTGTGCATCTTGTTCATACTCACATGTGGTTCAATTTGTTGACAGTGTATCAACTTTGATACTTAAAAAAATGCAAGATGAATATGCGCGTGCATATTCATATATCTATTCATAATAAATTTAAAATCCATTATTGGTGTTTGCGAAATTAGCAATGTATAATTCACGTTGGAAGAAGATATATCAAGGATGCCTTAGGTATTCATTTAGTCTTCGTGTATTTACTTGATGTTATCTGTAACAGTTTCAAACAGAACTCAAAATAAATTAAATTCTATAAAGCGCTCACAGAAAATTAAACGAGAGAGAGAGTCTTGTGCGTAGTTAAAGAAATACAGCAAAAGTGACCGTTGTATTTGTAAACTTTAATTGTAACTAGCGATTGAGGTTCGCCATCCACCACTGTTTGTATCACGATGAATGTATCCTCTCTCCGCAGACTCGCTATTTTTGAAGATATCGATACGTGGCGACCAAAAGTATGCTCATACTAAAATGATGTACAGCAGGTACATTGTCCGGGACAACCTAAGCGGAAACCGCATTCACAGCATCGCTCCTTCTGTTTCGGTGGCAATGGCAGGCCTCGACTTCCTGCCCATCGCACCTTCCTCACAAGTGGACGCAGGCGTTGCTGCTCTCGCAAACGCAAAAATTACACTATTCAAGTATTTAAATTTCTGGCCGTGCAAAAAAATAGTTTCCTCTTCTTCTTTTCTCTTTCTCTCCTCTTCTGGATTTCTCCTTTCTGTCAACAATCGCTCGACATCTTGCTCGACATCTAGCGCTCTTATACGCGGACCTTATTTGGACATTACAGTATTCCTCCCTTATCAAGAGGTGTCACCGTCTCCAATACAAACAAACATCAACAGCTGGTGAGTTAGAATTCAGAAGCCTAGCCCTGGCCTGCATCAAACCCATCACCACGATTTGAAAATACTCTCATCACACCTCGTGACGTCTTGGTTGCTGACTACAAAATCCAAATCATAGATACGAAATCAACCATCCATCTTGACCACCATGTTTATCATCAAGGTGGCGAAGCTGGGGGCCTTGGCTCTCCTAGCTGTTGGTCGTGTCAAGGCTGACGATGGCGGTGACTGTACCGTCGGTCTGTAAGTGACAACGATTTGATGCCAATCCGTCACGACGAATGCTGTTAACACTCTGCGCCCTAGCGACTTGATTACCCGCACGCTTGGCCACATCACGTACACCCTCCTTCGTCCGGACACGAGCAAACCCTGGGAAGAATTCATGGAGGCGACGGACATTGCCCTCGCCGTAGCTGAAGCTGGCATCGCCACCGCTACTGTTACTGAGACTGCCACGGTGACCGAGCCTGTCAAGAAAATTGTGACTGTCACTTCTGTTGAGACCGTGACCAATGTTCAAACTTCGGTGTCGACTTACACCGAGGATATCACCGTCTCCTACTTTGAGACTCTCACCAGCTACAGCACTACCACTAACACCGTTTCTCCCCTGGCCGCTACGACCCCTGGCATCCCCGTTGATATGAAGCTTGCGAAGCGCGACATGACCACCGTGACTATCTATGGAGGCTATGGCAACCCGTCGACGTCCACAACTGGTTCCTCGACTACGACGGTGAGCGCCACATCTACCACGACCGTCTTTGGGACTTCTGGTATGACGTATGCATCGGGCCTGCCTCCCACGTCACCATCCACCTCGTCCAGCCAGTCAGGCAGCAGACCTTCTCTGACTCAGAGCAGCGGCAACGGTACATTGAACACGATGACTGCCTCGTTTGCAGCTTCATCGGTGGCCTCGTCCGCGGCTTTGTCGACCTCGGCCTCGACGACCCTAACTGTCTCTGCTGAGAGCGAGACGGCTTCGCACTCCGCCAAGCCGACTGCCACTGTCAACTCCAGCGCTGGACGAGGCGTGCCTGAGATCATGACCGGGGTCATGCTGGGCACTGTCGCTCTGTGGGCCATGTTCGCTACGGTCAACTAAGGGTAGAGTTACGACGGAGAAGAACATTATGATTCTTCTCGTCCTATTCGCGGGGAAACGGGGAATGCGATTGTGGGACAATGAGGAGCAGTAAGGGAGACTGATGGAGGTGGTGGAACCGAAATACTGAGAAAATTGGGGGTATCGAGCTTATCGAAGATTTACGTTTGAGAATTATGGTGCATACGACGCATGTGCAGCCAAGAAGACATTGCAATAGGAAGCAGAAGGAAAAAGGAGGGCTATCTCTTTTATCATGTAACCGCGAGCGTACACTTTCATAGAATTTAACTTTTGCATCATGCCAAACTCTTCTCGTACGAACAAATGCTGCCATTGATACTCGATTCTGTCTGTTTTTACTTGTTGTCTCGCCAAGTAGTGAAACACCCTCTCTCTATGTACACGATAAACAATACTTACCAGAATTAAAAGATGGGAAACAAAATGTAAAATTACATACAATAACGCTGCATCTGCGGGGAAGGCAAAAACATGAAGTGATATGAACTTTCCCAACTACTATATTTTAGCCACTCCACCATCCTACATCAACAAATCATTGTTCCCTTGCGTCGGGTGATATGCCGTCTGTGCGGCGTACTGGTTTACCAAGTAGCCAGGGGTACCACCGTCACCCCCACCAAACGAGTCGGGCGCCACCACAGTGGGTTCCTGGATGCGCATCTGAGCAAAGTAGGCGTCGGCCTCGTCTACGGCCGACTGCGGGCTAGCAAAGCCGTTGCTGTTGAGGTGACCGTTGCTATTGGCCGCGGTCGGCTCACGGCTGCGCAAGTCAATGTCTGACGGCTGTCCGCCGTGGCCGAGCATAGACAGGCTCTTGTTTGTATCAATGTACAGAAGATCACCGGCCGCCTGCCCAGGTTGCTGTTGCTGGAACTGCATTTGCTGCTGCTGCTGTAGAAGCGCCTGCTGCTGCTGCTGTTGTTGTTGCTGCTGCAGCTGCTGGAGCCTCTGCTGTTGCTGCAAGAGCTGCTGCTGCTGCTGTGATGGTGGTAGGGGCAGGGATGCGTTGGCAGACTGGGGGTTGACCGGGCGCTGCAACGCGGGCGACTCGATGAGGCGGCGTGGCCGTGCTGACCGGAAAACGGTTTGGACGGGCTTCAGGTAGACTGTGGCGAGGGTGCCTACGTTGAGGCACATCTCTTCGAGCGTCTGCGGGTCCAGCCGCTCCGACTCGGCCGTGATGGCTGGCTTTTCGCCCATGATAATCTGCTTGGCCGCCTCAATATCCGTCGACAGCAGGCGCCAGTACATGTATGCACGGTCGCGCAGGTCCGGGTTGTCCGTCTCTTCGGTGGCCCACTTGAGAACACGGGGGACCAGCTCCTGGCCCTTGGTCGGCCGTTGAATGAACAACTTGACCGTGGCTGTCAGCAGAGCAAGCTGCACCTCGACGGGCTCTTCGGCAAAAGAGAACAAAAAGTCTTCGAGCAGCACGTCGGCGTTCTCGATGCGGCTGGCGTACTGGCCGATGACCCAGACCATGGCGGCCTTGGCCTCGGGCTCGTCCAGCGAATCAAGGTTCTCGCAAAGGGTGCCGATGATGGACTCATACTGGTTGGGGTACTTGCGGAATATGTTGCGAATGACGACGGTGGCCTCCTGCACAATGTATGTGACCTTGGTGGCGACAAGGTCGAGAAGGACGTTGATGCAGCGGCGGGCAGCAGGCTCGATTTTGATGGCCAGCTTACCAATGGCGCGCACCGCCTTGCGGACAAAATGGACATCGATCTCGGTGGCATACTCGCGCAGCTCGGTGAGGACCTCGTCGATGTTCTTCTCGTTGGCAAGCATGAAAATGAGCTCGAGCTTAGTCACCTTGACGTAGATGGGGT
Organism: Sporothrix schenckii 1099-18; assembly: GCF_000961545.1. Lineage (NCBI taxonomy): Eukaryota > Fungi > Ascomycota > Sordariomycetes > Ophiostomatales > Ophiostomataceae > Sporothrix > Sporothrix schenckii. Next base: position 952,512 of record NW_015971142.1, read on the forward strand.
CGTTGTATTTGCAAAAAAAGACGCGGATGTCGTTGCGCAGCACTTCAGGCCGCCGTTGCAGGATCAGTAGGGCATTCCGCAGCACTAGGTACTGGACCTCAGGGCCCTTGGCCAGCAGCGTGACGAGCGGTGGTGACAGCTTCTTGCAGAGGGCGGTGATTTGCTTCTGATCGGAAATGTAGTTCATCAAGTACAGAATAACGCGGATGCAGGTAAGGACGACAGCCGAGTTGGAGTGCGACAGCCGTGGGGAGATGCGCTCTGCCAGGAGAGCAGCCTCGGTCGATTCTTGTGGCGTGTAGGACATGAGTGCTTCAAGAATGTATGTCTGGCCCCATCTATAAGCCATAGACGTTAGTAGGAGGCGTGTTGGTGGGCAAAGATTAAGATCATGGGACTACCCGATACATACTCAGAGCAGTCGGGAAGGATGGCCACCATTTTGGAGGCGTTGTGGTAGTCGATGGTGAGCTTGATCGCATCGCTACGCTCCCAAATGTCCATCAAACCGGCCAAGGCGCTGGCCACAACGGTCGGGTTGTCGTCGCGGAGCAGAGAGTTGAGACGGTCAATGAGGTCAGAACCCTCTACCATGTGCTTGTCGTGGTCGTACAGCTTGGCAACGCAATACGCTGCCGTCTTCCGCACGTACGGATCAGAGTCGCGAAGGAGGGCCTTGACGATTGGGACAGTGGCCTCAACAAACTCTCGCACATGAATGTACGACATTGTTCGAAGCGCAAGGGCTCGTACGAGGGGATTATTATTCTCCATGTCCTATTCGTGCGGCCGTTAGTGGCGTTGCGTTACAAAGGCGTTGGGGGAACGGGAGAATAGGGGATCGGAAGTAATACGTTTTCGAGCACAGGGATCGCCTTGATCGCGATTTCGGGGCGCATTCTTGCGTAGTTGACGAGGAAGAGGAAGCACCTGGGAGAGATCACACAACAGTTAGACAGTGCAGACAAGGGGATACTTGGGAAAGCATTTGGCACATGTGCCACCACCTTACATCTTCTTGATCTCGATGCTCTGAATGTGCATGCAGGCGATGATGTCCGGAAAGAGGGCGACCATGTCGTTGTTGCTCATAGTCATGTTGGCGACAATCTTCTTGAGGGCAATCTTCTTGGCGGCAAAGTTCTTGTCCTTCTTGCCGCCGCTGTTGAGCTCGAGGCGCAGCTCAGCGACTTTGCCCTGCATAGTGAGCGCGCGTGAGTAATAGGGTGGAGGAAGGTATGCCATAAACATCGTGGCGACGGTGGGGGGGAAGGCATGGGAAACGAATGCTATGCGAGGCTGAAGATGTGGAGACGATGGGACGCGAGGTACACAACAAACGGCGATGTGTATATACACATAAAGCACACTGGTGTGGACGATAAGAGGGATATACCGAGTGGAATATCACGGGAGTGACGACGATAAATGGAAAACATGAAGTGGAGAGATTGTGTATAGCTTTGGCTAGCATAAAGTGAGAGAGAGACAGAGAGACAGAGGGAAAGACGATCGCATTCTAAGATACGATGAAGCATATCCAGACACCGAGTCGGCGTCACATCGTTGCGTCACATGTTGTTACGGAGACGGATCGGACGACGAGGTGGGGAAGCGCAGCAGTGGCAGAGCAGGGGACGGATGAGAAAATCCTGTTGGTTGACAGCTGGATGATGGGAAAGGTTGCGATGCAGGCAAAGGGACAGGGGAGAAGCAAATTGGAAATACAAAATGTATTCATGGGGAACGAGACAAACATACCCGAGCGAATAGCTTGGAGTCACCTCCGCCCTGTGAACTGGACATGACGACAGCAGTAGTCGACAACGACTGACAGGTGACAGATGGTGTGAGTGCGAATGCTGGAATCGGAGGGCCTTTGTGGCTAGGCTCAAGTTGCGCAGACAGAATAGTGTCGACTGTTATCTCTTGGGGCCAAGATTTTTCTGGATTTGTTTCGCAATAGGACCGCGTGAGCACAGCAGGACGCACGCATACGCACCAGCCGTCCAGAAAAGGAGGGCGGCTGCTCGGGTCGAGGCTGGTCCGTTGGTTGGCGGGATGGGCCAAGCAAGGCAAAAGCCACACAATAAAAAGAGGGGGGACGACCAACCCAGGGCGCGTCAGGAGGGCAGTCGAAAGTGCGGAGAGCCCGACAATGGTTGGCTGTTCTGCAGCCGGGGTTGTCTCGATCGGCGGTTGGTCGCTGGGAAGAGGCTATTTCGAGACGAGGAGGGGAACACAATCGGTGACAGCTTGACAAAGAACGGTTGAAGGTAAACTGGTGGTGGTTAGCTCCGGAACAAGGAGGGGAAGCGGCTGCTCGGAATGAGCATGCAGCATGCAGCTTGCCGCAATGGGGCCGTGACCAGCACGACAACGACCGGCGCTCAAAGACCAGGCAGCTCAGATAATGCGAGGTTGCAGAAACTGAACGTAGCAACAGAGCGCGGCCACATGCGTGCGGACATGACACATCAACGCATCGTACGGCTCTACGGCACCACACCGGTGGAGCGAAGCCGGAGAGCGCCATGGCCCTAGCCAATCCAACCCAATGCGTGGTCGCTGAAGCGAGGAGTGTACGCTCCGAACTCACCCCGAGTATGAAGAGAGCTCCGCGTCCGGAGACGAAGAAGAGGAGGAGCGGTCGGGGCCGACGGCGGGCAAGGAGGAACCGGCAGGCACGGGCGTGGCGGCGGTTACTGATGCTGCGGGCGTTGCAGGGCGTCGTAAGCGATGCAGGGCGCGGTGTTGACGCCTGGCGATGGCTTGTCGTTGGAGAAAGTCTGGGCAACGAAGAGATGCACAGGGGTAGATGTCGTCGTCGTCGGCAAGGGAAGGCGGTAGCCCTGTTCTTTCCCTGGTCCAACTATTTTTTATTTTATTTCAGTATTTAATATTAATTGCTCTTGCTCCGTTTTAAAATTCCCAGCCGTCTCTCGCATGCCCCTTTTGCCATACCGGGAAGGGGCGGTAGGGAGTGGGGCTTCACCACTGTCTGGGCCTGGTAAGCCGATTCTTCCACTGCAATACTTTAGCGCGTTGAGGAGCACGCAACTGAATGGGAAAAAGTGGGCCCGCGACAGCAACCACAAGCCTTGTCAGACAACGCTCCAACATCAAGCTTTCAACATCGTCTTCCACGAACAGGCCATCCTCCTCTCTCCGCATCCGGCAGAACACGACAATGTCCGAACTCACGACTTCAAAAACGGCACGCCCGCAATGGGTAGCTGACATCCAGTCGCCGCCGGCGCCACGCGCCAAGTCCGGCAACATCGCCGACCCGCCGGGGTTTCCCTCACAAGCGGTTTCATCCAACAAGGTTTGTCGTCGCCCGGCGACAGGACGATACGGCATAGAATGGCATAGAACGCCAATTGCTAACTCTTGTGGTGACGATAGAAACGCGACGCAAAAGACACAAAGGCCGCCGTTGCGTCCACCGCGCCCCCCAAGAAGCAACAGACACCCGAGGAGATGGACACGCTCAAGGTCAAAAAGGCGTGGGAGGTCGCCCTGGGCCCCATCAAGAACCTGCCCATGACGGCCATCATGATGTACATGTCCGGCAACTCGCTGCAGATTTTCAGCATCATGATGGTGTTTATGGCCTTCAAGAACCCGATCATGGGCATCTTGAGCACCCAGCAGACGTTTGAGCGGTTCGAGACGCCCGGCAATCGCGGCCAGATTCTGCAGGTGAAGCTGGCGTTTGTTGCAATGCAGATTGTGGCCTTGGCACTGGGCGTGTGGAAGATCAACGGTATGGGTTTGCTGCCGACAACACGGTCGGACTGGCTGGCATGGGAAGTGCCGCGTTTCACGGCGGAGGTGGCTGTTCCAGCTCTATGAGGGCAAGATTGTGGTTATCCTGTTGTCCCTTTGTTTGCGTTGGCCACACTGTATGGCTCTTCTCGCCTGTCTATTTTATCTTATTGCTTAATCACAGTCCTTATAGACGTTATAAATGGTTTGGCTAGGCTCCGTCAATATATTTCGTTGTAAATTTGACACATGACGACTGTGTAACTGTGATGGGCGGGTGGGATCACCATGCAAGCTGCTGTGATAGGAGCAAAATATGATAGAATACGGTATTGGGCTGTTTTGATTGAATGAGGCATAAGAAACGAGACTGGCAAGTGCTGTATCTGAATAGTAATACTGCAAAAAAATGCAAAGCGAGAAAAGTTGTAAAATAAAAACCGTGAAATGCAAATAAACAACCCTCCAACCATACCCTAAAGATCTATATGGAGAGGCACACGTTCTAGGTGCTCTCCCCACCTATGCAACTATTCCTCATCAAAAGGGCTCTCAATGAACACGGCTGGCCAGGGCATCTCGGCAGGGGTCTCCGCTAGCATACGCAAAATGGCGAAGCTCATTTCTCCGCCTCCAGTATGTGGACCGCCGTCATTGTCGCCGTCAAAGCCTGGAACCACCGTTGCGGCATCCGGAATTTGGACATCCTCTACTTCCATCGAGGAAAGAGAAGTGGCAGGCGTAGAAGCAGAAGCAAGGTGACTAGCTGAGGTGGTTGACGCAGCGTCGCTGGTGGAAATGGAGCTCTTTGTACTGATAGTTAGTAATTCGACGTCCAGAGAGAGCATGGCAAAAGCGTCCATGTTTACCTTGACTGTCCAGGTGGGCGAATGAGCATCGTACATGGTCAGATACTGCAGCTCATCGAGGACGTCCGGCAGCGTCTGTGACCAGCGGGCCGTGGCCAAAGGTAGCGTCATGAACTGACTGCCGATGCCGTAGATTAGATTGGTATTGAACCCGTTGCCATCTATATGAGAAACAGAGTCAGAGACACAAGGTCGATTGTGGCTTCTATGGCAGTGATTATCACCAAGGGGCAATATACCTGTCACGACGAGGTTTCCGCCGTTGGACTGCCCAGCTCCAATGCTATTCTGTATAAAGAGATGCCGTGTTAGTGCCATGCCGGCATCAAAGCACTTTGCGTATGGATGGGTGGTAATTGCCATTACCACGAAAGACATGTTGATATCCTGCTCAGGTAAGTGACTCCTTTTGTGGGATTTTTGGAACGACATGGACTGGCGAGACTGGGTTTATTTTATATGTAGGCAGAGAGTGAAAAGCAAGTAGTCATAGGTACTGGAGAGGAAGAGAGGTCCTGTATTTCTTGCCGAGTTGCGGGTACAGGACCTTCCTTTTATACTCAAGTTGGTGGCCATATTAGAGCAGAGTTTTCAACTGTATATAAGAAACGCAGGTGCGTGAAGAAACATGACAGCGTAAGATTTTTCTTCTGAATTGAGTAATACACAGCAAGGTTTAAGAGGGCACCAATACGTTGTGATATCAGGCAGTTCAGGAGAGTAAATGAGTAAGTGAGCATATGAGTACATAAACCGTTCCGCGCCGGGGGGGGGGTGTGAATTCGATTCGGTTGCCAGATGGCGCTGTGAGTAGCACCTTTGCACCAAAAGGCGTGATGCATGATAGGCAAGTCAGGACTTTTTGCCGGTAACGCTGGCTGAAAGAAGTCTCGGCCGGGGCTGGAGTCTCGAAACCGAATTACTGCAGAGCAGCTCTCTCGCTACCAAGCCGCGGAATGATTACGCCTCCCGAAAGCTATTTGCAGTTTGGACATGCGGCAACCAACTCTTTTTGGGAGGGATCAACGGGTTCAACGTCCCCGTCAAGCAGCGTCTCTTTTTGGTCTGGCGTCCCGTCAAGGTCTCGTTGTGGTAAACTTCACGACAAATACATACAGACAACTCATAGGGTTTAGAAACAAGGCGCAAGATAACATTCTCTGTCTTCAGATTCCAAGGAAATAACATAGCATTGGTCGGTGAAAGGCAGGGACCTACGTGGCTGGCGGCAATGGTGAAAGCCATTCCGGGCAAGTCACCGAGTGTGGTGGGTTGCAAGGACGGTATACACCACGTCGGTGGGATTCGTGCATTATTGTGGAGCTGACGGCCGAGTGGGCAATATTCACGAGGAATAGGACCTGGAGGCTGCCATGTGGAAGAGTGGTAATTGTAGTTGGAGGATTTATGTGTCAGAATCCGACCTTGTGGTGCTGCGATGAGAACAGACGACCGCGGCAAGGTGGAAATGGAAGACTTCACGAAAAATGAAATGAAAGATATAGCCGAACGCTTGATGGGATTCTTCATGGTCATGTTGGGCTGCACGGATAAATTGTCCCCTTCTCCCAGCGTAGTCCGCTGCAACGTACATTTTATTCGTCCCTTGTGACGAATGCAAAGAAAAAAAATCTTTAATTTTTATGCTTTCTCATCTCTCTTTTTTTTTGTCCTTTTAAACATCGGCCGTAGTCGAGTCAACGGAAGGAAAGGGAAGACAGCGCAGAAGTAAGTGACTATCCCTTGCTTGGAGGACCTATCTCAAGACACATCGGACATGATGCATAATAAAGGGGAAAAGGGCGCGTATTGCAAAGCTGCCAACAGCCTTCACCCACAAAAATGTTTCACTTACGCACTATTCATAGCACATGACATTTCGTTGACGACGGGAAAGAAAAAGGAAGAAGCGGCACGAACGAAGCGAACGACGAACAATGCGAACGACGACCTCCTCCGCCAGTTGGCGAGGTGGAATGCAACAAATGTGGGAGGAGGCTCCAGAAAACGCACACGAACTGAACAAAGTCCAACCGGAAGTACCCCGGGCTGCTCCTGGCACACCCTCTTTCGCGTTCAAAATTGGCTGCCGGCGGAAAAGGCGACGAGAAACGCCGCTTCCCAGGCAACGAAGCAAGAAAAATGAAAGTGCACTTTTCCGTTGTTGTTTTTGGGACGCGCCCTAAAGTGGTTTTCTTTTCTTTTTCCTGTCGCGTCTGGCAGTCGCCTTCGCCTTTTTCGGCAATGATTCCCTTAACCACACTTGTCACGGCCCAGCCAAATGGACAGTTATGCCCTTGCAAAAATTTCAAAAATCCACGAGCAGATGTCCGGCGGTGTGGCAAGTGCTCCTAATGTCACTCGGCGAACGTAATGCGCGTCTTATTGACGGAATACGAAGTAGAAAATAAACAATTCGTGAAAGGAAATCAAATGCTGGCTAGATGCACACCCCTCTCAATTCCTTCCTTGCGCGTTCTAGTCCAATGTATCCGTCCTTTACTCGGACGGATGCTTGCTCCCGTATTACACTCTTGATACCGTTTTGGCCTGCTTTGCGTCTCGACGTTGAACGTCGGTTGCCCTGCTTCGTAACGGCACACCGGTCTGCGCTAGTTGCATAATCTTCTTGCATCCGGCAGGTATCGCGATCTGCCCATTGGCTTGGACAGCACCGGCACGCCCTGCCAGCTGATTACTCGTCGTCGTTGGGCGAACGCGTGACAGGCGGATGTTGCCCTACCGCTTTCCGAACCAAAGTCGTCTGCATTGACCGCCGTCTGACCTTGTCAGTTGTCGTTAGTTATTTTTCGTTGAGCTGTCCGGGTTAACGAGTTGACCAGGGTCACGATCGTCATGGTTGTCGTGGTTGTCGTGCTCATTTCCCTCACCGGGCACTTCTTGTCGTTGTCCGGCGGCCGCCTGCTCTCTCGCTTCACGCTCCTCTTCATGTTGCGCCCTTTTCTTGGCAAGACGCAAGCGGCGGGCCTCGCGCCAGCCCGGACCCCAGCGCAGCACCATGAGCATGGTCGGCGACGTCACGACAACCAGCAGCGCCCAAAAGGTAAAGTTCCACCCGCGGCCCAAACGCACCATCATGGACTCGATAAACACCATGACGGCCGCACCAAAAAGGCAGCGCACGAGGTTGACCGCGGCCACGGCCGTGGCGGGCGCCTGAGGGTAGAGGTCCATAATAAGCGTGCTGAGAATACTAAACGAGCCGACGACGAACAAGCCGACGAAGAAGATCAGGACGAGGGGCACGGCCAGTGGCAGGCGGTACTCGAGCACCCAGCCATAGGCGATGACCGTGCACACGCCTAGGGCGACCATGGGCGCCATGGGGTATAGGCGGGCCTGTTCAATGGGAAACTTGGACAAGTCGTCGCCGCGGCGGTAGTCAATTGTGAAGCCAATCTTGCGGGCCGTGCGGCGGTAGTTCCAGTCGAGCAAATGGCCCTGCAGGATCGATGCCGTGCAGCAACCAACACCATATGGCAGGTAACACAGACCGATCTGGAGCTCATTGAGATGGTAGATGTCGGTGAAAATGGTCGATAGCGTGGCAACAATCATGATGAACACGACATACAGGATGGCCGTGTAGGCGAGGATCAGGGACAGATCCTTTTCGAGCACCACACTGAGCGTGCGCAGCGGATTTGGGAACCGAATTTTGGTCTTGGGCGGCTGCGGCCGGTCGGCCAGCGGCACAGGGTGGCGTCTTTGGCGGATAAAGTCGAGCAGTGTCATGTTGATCCAGCGCGGCGGGATGGAGCCGTTGCCCACGACGTTGCGGGCCGTTTCCGGCACCAACAGTATATAAGGAATCAACAAACACGCAGTCACAATGCAGCAAAACCAAAAGATGGACCGCCAGCCCAGGTACTGCGCCAAGATACCGCCAAGCACGGGGCTCAGTGCCGGTCCGACGTTGATGCCGGCACCCACAATGCCCATGTACTTGCCCCGCTCGGCGCTCACGGCGACATCGGCCACCACGGCGAAGCCCAATGCTAGGGTGCCGCTGCTGCCGGCACTCTGGAGCATGCGCAAGACCAAAAGGGCGGCAAAATTCTTTTGCAGCGCGAGGCCGATGTTGACAACGAGGTAGATGGCCAAGGCAATGACAAAAGCCGGCCGTCGTCCTGCCATGTCGCCGAAGTCGCCGACAAGTGTTGGTGCAATGCCTTGGAAGATCATGAATGTGGTGACGGTCAGGTTGATGAGGCCAATGGAGACGTCGAGGTCCACGGCTATTGGCACCAGAGCGGGAAAATAAATGTTGGCAGTCATGGGCGAGATGAAGCTCGTAAAGGTGACCATGATGATGATGTAGCGCTTCATGCCGGGAGTGAAGACGCTATAGGGTGGCCCGCTGACCACTCGGCTGAGCTGCTCGGGGTCATTGGGGTTGGCGGCATTGCTGTCGTCGACATGGCTGCTCGGATAGGCTGCAGAGGACGCGGTCACCGTGCCAAGAAGCGGTGGGCCGACGTCGAGCTGACCGGCCGCTACATCGTGGTTTGTGGCTGCATCTCTAGATGGTTCGGAACAGCTCATGGCGGCATCGGATGGGCTGCGGCTGGTTTCATTTGCAAGGAAGTAGAGGGTAGTGGGAGGAGCGAAAATTAAAAAGAGGAAGGAATGATGTACGGAAGGAGTGGAAGGGGAAGGAGGTGGTGATAAACAGGAAAACAGGAAGGAGCGTTGTTATTGTGCAAAACAGAAAGAAAGCAGGCAGTACCGTTGATCCCAAAGAGGAAAGAGAAAGGGAGAAGACCAGGAAGGAGAGGGCCACAGGGTGCCGATTAAGGCCGCGAAGCGGAGCTTTTCTTAGTACGGCGTAATGCTGTCGGGCCGGCCAAGGCCAAAGACGACAGTTGTGCCGCGAAATACGACTTACAACAGCCATGTGCACTTTCTTACTCGGATCCGATCTGCTTATTCACCTTGCCTACTGCCGAATCGGAGCCTTTTCGCCGTGAAGAGGGACAAGAAAGGCATATGAAACCTTGATAGAAGTTTATCTTGTGCAAATATACTTTGCAATTCATTGCGGCAAAGCCATTCTGCCCCGGAATTTTTTCACAAAAAGCGTACCAATGTGGAGGTTGGAGGTTGAACCTGGTCAAGGCCAAGGGACAAGACCGCGGGAAGGTTATTCCCGCCGTGTGGCAAGTGGAGACTAGAGTAACCCGGGACAGCAGGACCAAAACCGGAGGACATTCGGCAGAGGACCAGGGTCTGGAGCAGTAACTGGGCCAGGTTAAACATAGAATAAGAATCAGAACTCGTTGGTTCTTTTGACTTGGGTAGAATGTTTGGTCGGGTGGAGCCGTGGCTCCGACATGGGAAGTCGAAGGGAGACATACGAACGAAGGTCCAAGTACGCCATCCAGTACGCTTTGCTGCCTTCCGTGACAGCTTTGTTAGATACCTGTCTCTCGATCAACACCGGCACACGAATGAACTGCTTGAAGACAGTGGACTGAGATGTCGTGATAAAGGCGCGATGGGTGCGACATGCCACGATGGGCCTCCCAGTTCGTCATTGGACTGTCTGTTTGAGTGGTCGGACTTGTCTGATATTTCGAACACGTCTTGTTCGTCTGTCGTTGTAAGAGTGACCATAACCGAAGGTATCATGCCATAAGATGATGACACCTTTGATCTTTATGTGGTGTCCTGTCTTGTCTTCGATCGCTGCGGTATCGGAGATCGGCAGAATCACCGTGTCTTTGGAGGCTCTCCGCATATAATTAGTGAAGAAAATGGACTAGTTCAAGGTAGGAAGATAAGCAATAGGTAATAGGACAGTATTCTGTGGAGAGAGTTTGCGTCGGAAAATCAGTGTTGCAGTTGGAGAATTGGAAAACGACGCCCAGAGGCTGATCCTCTGCAGTTATTTTACATATTTTATTTATTTTACCCACGTCGTACATTCGTATATCGTATACGACAGAAGAGTGCTTGGCTGCTGGCGGTTTTGCAGAGGCACAGACGCCGAGGTCAACGGCTTCCTAAAGGGGAAAGGACCGTTTTTAAAGTGAGCTTCAGCCCCATGTGAGCCACAGTTGCGCATTGGGCACAGCTACGGTCCACACATCCAATCACCAAGCTATGGTCAGCTAAATCGTGGCTTCTTCAACGTCCAACGTCATAGACCAACGACCAGACGACCAGATGACAACAAAAGGCACCTTGACGACCATAGCGCATGAAATCTACGATACATACGCTGTTCGTTGACACTGGTGGATTTTCAGAGACCTTACCCCTCACGACTCGGTGCTATACAGATTGCGACGCCACCATTGCGAGCTTCACATCGAAGCACACTATACCGACTTGCGCTGCGACAGACTGCACGGCTGACCAGATATTGAAGCCGGAGTTGACGGCTAATATACCACCAAGCTGGCGAACGATTGCGCTTGCTCAATGTATGCACTCGATCTGACGCCGGTCTTTGACCAGCTGCTGAAAAGCAAAGAGGGCGCGACGACGCGGAAGCCGCAATTCAACGCGGCGCAGACGGAAGGCTTTCTCAAAGAGGCCTACCGGATTGTACGTGTTCTTTTTACCATACCGGGTGCATATCCTCTGCGAAGCTAACGCTCTCAGAACAAACACATTGCGACCCTCTCCAAACAGCTGGGTGACGTCCGGCAAGCTTACCTCTCGACCGCACCGCCGCGACGTTCTCACCACCACCACCACCACTCCCACAACAATGCCGACCACTCCGCACCCACCTCCCTCACCGACGCCGAGCGCGAAGACATTGACGCCAATGCGAAGCGCCTGTTGCGCGACCTCAACGCGTCCATCCGCGGACTGGCCGATGCCGAGGCCCTGCACCAAGAGACGCAGCAGGCGCTGATCCGGAAACAGTACGCGGGGCCGTCTTTTCGCTTTGTCGGGCTCGGCGCATCACCAAAATCCCCCGAGCAGACAGCAGCTGAAGAGGCGCAGACACAGGCGGCGGCGCACCATGAGAGCGTTCTGTGGTACCTGCGACAACGACTGCAGGCGTGCGGACGAGCGCAGCAAACCATGATGGAGGCGCGGCTGGCGCGGATGGTGGTGGAGACCACGGCAGCGAGTCAACAGCAGGCGCTGCTGGTGGGTGCGACGAATCCAGCGCCACGAGGAAGCGGGGGTGTGTCCGCGTCGGCTGCGGCGTTGGAGGAGGAGGCGCAGTGGCGGGGGGCGTCGTCATATGCATCACGCCCTGGGCCGCCGGGACGAAGCGGCGGCAACGACAATGATGGTGCAGAGGCCGATTTGACTGCCGAGCAGATTCAAATGTTTGAGCGCGGCAACCAGGACATGCTCAAGCATTACGAGACGACCCTCGACAAAGTTCGGTGCGTGTTTCTCCTTCCCTGTCTCTGTCTCGCTCCTTTGCATGCTGATATCATGTGCACGGATACTAACAAATCAGGGCCGCCGAACAATCACTTGTTGAGATCTCGGAGCTGCAGACCATGCTGGTCGGCAACCTGGAGATCCAGTCGGCACACGTGGACCAGATGGTGGCCGACTCCTTCACCACCGCGGAGAACGTGGCCAAGGGCAACCGTGAATTAAAAAAGGCGCTCGATCGGCCGAGCACGGCACGATACACATTTTACGCAGCTAGCGGCCTGTGCTTGTTTGTTGTCGTGTGGGACTTTTTCGTATAGGGCAAGCCGGGGAGCAGGCGTTGCGTATGAATAGCTACGGTTTGGGGACCAGACAGCGGCGATCGACGATGAGAGGAACACGGATGGATATCCCAAGGCGTTCTATGGCTTTGTTTGGTGGCATAAATCTTACAAAAAGCGAGCATTTCCTTTACGCGATAAAACTACGGTGCATTGGCGACAGATTCGAGAGAGTAAAGAACACCGACCCGGGACTACCATGCAAATAAAAGTATAGCCTGATCGCGGACGGTAAAGCAGCATTGTAAAATTAGAGGGCATCTCTTCTCCATGAGACAAAGGCATGGGTGGTGGGTGCAACATTGACTTGCGACGTCATTTGCTCTATTGGACACTGGCGTCAGGGGCAAGCCAGATGGCTTGGTGCAAGCCGCGCATACAGTTCATGTCTCGCATGGCGTCACCATCGGCATGTGCTCCAGGTTCCGTGAGGAATCCACCATTTCCACACCATTTGTCGCTAATTTCGCCGCCCCATACTGCTGAGAAAGCGCACCCTCTTTGTCGGCAGCCCACAGCTGAGCACTGGGACTCCTCAATGGCAACCAAAATAATAGCCTCGGCGGCCCATCACATGTGCCCCGTTCTGCCTCGATTACCTCAATCACATTCGCAAGGCATTCGGGCTTCTTATAAACCGTCGTCGCCGGTTTTCTGAATCGATGGCTGTTTAAACACAAAAGCCCCTTTAAATCTCTCTCGTGCACACACAGTTTCCTCCGTTTATATTATATCTTCCTCCTCAGCACCCATTCATCGTATCACGACTTCAAAGAGAGTGGCTCCTATTACGCAAGGTCGCCGATTTTGCTCGCTGATCTGCCGACACGCCTCGTTTACATTTACGTACGACATAGTCCTTCTGCTTTCGACAGCGTTTTACGTGCGCGCTTTGTGTCCTGCATATTCCCTTCGGCTCTTCGTCGCTGTCAGGATTTATGGTCGTCTGCAGTAAAGACTAATACGATCCGCCGGCTTCACGACCCTTGTCTCGCTGCGCACATCTTTCTTTTTGTTCTATTTTATTTGATCAATTCTCGTCACCCTTGTGTTCTTCTATTTTCCCGCCTCTTCGCGTGGCCACCCGGACGAGCCTGTTGATTTCGCGGGTCCTCCTAACCGTTAGCACTTTGTGGCGCCACACGACGCATAAAGGCGCATCGTATTACAGTCCAGTACGGACTTTCGCCGCCAAACCCCAGCAGTCTTTCTCCGGCCGTCCCTCTCCCCAGGTCCGGTTCCGCACGCCACAAACAGGCTAGGAGTCCCCAGTCTGCGCCTTCCCTTCGAACGGAGCTCCAGGCCTAAATTACCATCGCGCCAGCGCTCCACGCCGCCTTCCCTTCTGAGGACGGCTTCTGTCTTGATCCCCAATCGCGGGTGTCGGACGACTCCCCCCTCCTACGCACCATACGCTCCACTATTACTGCACGCCTGCCGCTCCCAAAACGAATTTTAGTGATACCAAGCCGGTACAACAGCAAAACTGCGCAAGTCCAGCCCCACATCTCACCCAACTTCCCTTCCCCCACCAGCACTTTCGCCAGCAGCTCTTTCCGCGTCTGCGAGTCATAAAAATGCGTCCCTCGCCGCAGCCTCTTGCCCTTTCGGCGGCGTCGTCGTCTTCACGCAATTCCTCCTCCTCTTCTTCTCCAGCCTCTTCTTCGACCTCGTCTCCTCCCTCTACCGCCATCTCCCGTCTTCAGCAAATCTCCAAGCACATCATGTCGACACCAGCAGACTCCGCTTTGCGCTTCCCGGCCGACATCGTGCCGCAGGCCCCCGAGGATCCTCTCTTCGGCCTGATGGCCGCCTACCGGGCGGACGAGAGCTCCGACAAGGTTGACCTGGTGAGTGTTCTTCCTTCTTTTGATGAACTCGCTGTAGCTTTGGCGACACAGCTAACACGATCGAGGGCATTGGTGCGTATCGTGACAACAACGGCAAGCCGTGGGTTCTGCCCGTTGTCAAGAAGGTTAGTAACTATCAATCCCCCTTCTTTCCCAACCAATCCATTCTCGGTCGACGTTTCCAATTTTCTTTGCTTTTTGGTGCTCGTGCAGTGGAAGCTTTCCTGCATGCGCTCCTTCCTCGTGGCGGACAGCTCCCTTCCCAATCAGGCAGGAACCGGCCGTGACCATTGTCTGTGAGGCCATTTGTTGGAGGGACCCAGCTACTGCATCATTCGACCTCCAAATGGCCTGCATTTTGCTTTCCTGCAACCCCAATCACCCAGAACCCCGAAACCCGTCAATTTCATGCCCGCATCAGTCCCTGGGACATCTCCTCCCGAGCCAGCCCCGATATACCCCGAAAAGGGAAAGTTTCCCTGTTGCGCAAGGCGCGCCCCTCCATGCGCTAGCATATAGGCTGATATCGCGTGCCTACATTTCTGGGGCCTCTGCTACCTTTCCATCTCCACTACCGTGCAGCAAACATGCCCAGCTGTGTCTTGCTTGCAGCTTCTGCTTTTCCGACATTCACACAACGACTAAGAACGTGCTAACCTGTGCAACCCGTATGTGCCCTGCAGGCCGAGACGATCATTCACGATGACCCAAACACCAACCACGAGTACCTGCCGATCGCCGGCTTGAACACCTTCACCACCAAGGCCGCCGAGCTGATCCTGGGCGCCGACTCGCCGGCTCTCGCCGAGAAGCGCGTCATCTCCATCCAGACCATCTCTGGCACCGGCGCCGTCCATCTGGGCGCCCTCTTCCTCGCCAAGTTCTACACCGGCAACCGCTCCATCTACTTCTCCAACCCCACCTGGGCCAACCACGGCCAAATCTTTGGCAATGTCGGCCTCCCCACCCTGACCTACCCCTACTTCGACAAGCAGTCGCGGGGCCTCGACTTTGAGGGCATGAAGGCCGCCATCCATGCCGCACCCGCCCACTCCGTCATTCTGCTGCACGCCTGCGCCCACAACCCCACGGGCGTCGACCCCACCGAGGCCCAGTGGAAGGAGCTGGCCACCGTCATCAAGAGCCGCGGCCACCTGCCCTTCTTCGACTGCGCGTACCAGGGCTTCGCCTCGGGCGACCTCGCCCGGGACGCCAGCGCCGTCCGCTATTTTGTCGAACAGGGCTTCGAGCTGCTCGTCGCCCAGTCGTTTGCCAAGAACTTTGGTCTGTACGGCGAGCGCGCCGGTGCCTTCCACTATGTCGCGCCCCCGGCGCAGGCCGGCCGCCTGACGGCTGAGGCTGTCGTCGACACCGTCAGCCGCGTCAAGTCGCAGCTCGCCGTGCTGCAGCGCTCCGAGATCTCCAACCCGCCCATCTACGGCGCGCGCGTCGCCAGCACCGTGCTCAACGACCCCGCCCTGTTTGCCGAGTGGGAGGACAACCTGCGCACCATGTCCGGCCGTATTATTGGCATGCGCAAGGCACTGCGTGACAAGCTCGAGGCGCTCGGCACCCCGGGCACCTGGAACCACATTACCGACCAGATTGGCATGTTCTCGTTTACGGGTCTGAGCGAGGCACAGGTCCAGAAGCTGCGGACCGACTTCCACGTCTATATGACCAAGAACGGCCGCATCAGCATGGCCGGCCTCAACACAAACAACGTCGAGTACTTTGCCAAGGCCGTTGACTCGGTTGTGCGGTCAACGCAGTAAAAGAGAATGTGTGTGCCGGTTGCAATAGATGCGTTTTTCCATAGACTCCTTTTTTTTCTTTTGTCAAAGTTGAATGCTTTTCTCGCCGTGTTCCTATTACAAAAAAATACGTCTTGTTTTCCCATTGACTGCCGTTGGACGGATCACACAAAACTTACTCTGAAGAAGTGCGTGACTGGTTTGCTTGAAGACGTCTCATAATAATCTGCAATTATATGTTGTTTTAATAATGCCAGCCTATACATATCGAAAATATTTTTCCTTGCCGACATGTTCCATTTCCAATATCGTCATATCCACATGAAATCAGAAAACTATCAAAACGCACTTTGTTATTCGTGCAAAACAGTGCCAGTAAAACGGTCATAAAAAGTCGATGAAAAAAACGAAACAGTGAGAGTGGCCTACATGCGTCGCATGATGGGGTCAGAATCAAAGTGGTAGCCCCAGGTGTTGTCCAAGTCCTGGAGCAAGGTGCGCCACAGTTGGCCGTCGACACCGGGTCGTTGGCCAACACCCACCAGGTGCAGCCATAGACGGATGGCACGGAAGTCGCACCGCGATCGCCGCCGCGTCCACCATACGTTGCTAAACCGGCACAGTAGACCCATCCACATGCCAAATAGCCACAGTGCCTTTTCGTCGCGGTCGAGCAGCTTCTGGCGAAACCCATTGTCGAGCTGTCCAATGAACTGGAAGTACTGCAATAACGTGCGGTCGTTGGGCGGCATGTGTATGAGCTCCGCTACGACGCGCAGTGGCGCGCGGTATAACCGATCGGCTTCACTTATGGTGTCCTCGACACCGGAAGACGTCGTGGATGCGGTCGTGGTTGTGGTATTGGTGCTCGTAGTACTACCTGGCGTGCCGGGCCCGCTACCAACCGCACCGGGTGTCGATCGCCCAGACCGTGGCGTTTTGACATGCGGCCTGCCGTCGGTGTCCATGCCAGCGTAGTCACCTGTTTGATTGTGAGGTTGAGGTATGGAAGAGGTTGGGGTCGGGGTCGGAGTTGACGCCGGTGTGGTGACACCGCCGCGCCGGAAGTTTGGCCGTGGCGTCGCATCGCGCTGTAAGCCAAAGAGGTCCAGCCATGGTTGCGGAACCCGGCGAAGGCTCTGCCACGTGCCTGACAGGGTGCGCTGTTCGTCGTCTGAGTTGGCAAACAGCAGACGGAGCCGGCTTTTTTCACGCCACGGTGCTGTGGCAATGAGAAGCGGCGTTAAGCCCATCTGCAGCGCCAACCAGCCGAGGCGATTGGGGTGCGGGCTGAAGACCCATGACCGGCGCGGGTCGGGATCTGGATCGGCACACGGCGGTGGAGGGCCAGGCATGCTGCCGTCCCATACAATATGGGCCTCATTTTCATCCAAGGGCATAACGAACGACAACATGTTCATGAGCATGGCGGTGATAAGCAGCACGTCAACGCCGAGCTGGCCCTGCACAGCAAACGGTGTCGAGAGAGCCGTCTGGTAGTTCTGCAATGCAATAGTTTGCTGGTAGTGCTTGGCAATGTGATACGCTTTGAAGCCGGGCGCCTTATGGGTAAGGTGTGCAGCGGCCGAGGCCAGTGCGGTGCCACGAAGATGCGGGAACTGCAGTGCTAGTGGGAGAATGGGCCCCATAAAGTTGGGCATCCCAAAGAGATCCTTGCCCGTCACCTCGAAGTGGTAGAAGAGCTCATTCGAGGGTGTCCCAAGCTCTTGACTAGTGACTTGAAACGGCTGGACCCGCACGAGCCGGAGCGGGGGAACCAGTGGAGTGGTCCCAGATGGTACTAAGGCGTTACCTGACGCGTGGTGTCTGTTATGGCCGGCGCGTCCCGGTCCAATGGAAAAGCTGCCGCCCTCCGGCGAGGGCGGAACACGCCTCGCCTCCGAACGGATAGCTGTGAGTCTGTTGGCTCTGGCGGCTGATGTAGCCTCATTTTGGCCGCCCTCTGCCTGCCGGCCGTCCGTCCGAGATGCAGATGCAGTGGTGCCCTCGGCACTTTCATACACACATTCTCGCTGGTTTCGTCTACATCGTAGACAGGTTGGTATAGCCTGGTCACACTACACGTTGGGAGGAAGTCATGTCAGTACAGGCCATGCTGGGTCCAGTATGAGTTGTACGGAATACAGACAGGTGATACAATAGCGTGCAGGAGTGCGGATAAAGATGGGTGGGGGAGACAGCAGGTGGGAAAGGTAAGATAAGGGATATGACGACTCATGGATTCAAGGAAACCTAGTAAGTACGCACCTTGACTCGCCTCTGCTTGCAGCCCAAGCATCCCGACCGTGTCTTCTTGTGGGGCCGGCGACGTTTGTATTCCCGAATCTGGTTGCCATTGTTGTTGGTGGTGGTGGTGCTGCCGCCGTCGCCAAGCGAGATCACCTGGAACATGCCTGGAGCAGGAGCGTCGGGCAGCCGGACACGGCCCGTGGCGCTCATGTCTGCATACCGAGGACACGAACCACAAGGCGAAATAGGCCGATGAGCGGACCCTGAGCAGCCAAAGAGAAAGGGTTTGGCGCAGAGTCCCCCACCTTTCCTCGTTGACGTTTTCCTCCGTCAAGCCTTCGGGGATGATTTGCGATCTGCGCAGGTGCTTCTGACAGTCGTAAGCTGGTCGTTGGTTTTGCAAGGGTGGACCAGCTAAATCGGGCGTCCAAAGAAGAAAACGAGCAGAGGAGTCAATGGCTGGGAACGAACAGGCACGATTGGCCACGAGGAAGACTGGGGTGTGCGCGGGAGAAGAGGGGGGTGTGGTGAAGACGCGAAGTCGCGAAGACGGCGCCTGCGTCTTAGTGGATGCAAAGTGGACGTGTGTGCGAAAACACGAGAGCGTGGCTATCACTGCGGGTGCCTATGGTGGGCAATGGGGCCAAACGGTTGGTAAGATGCGATGAGATGCAGGTAGAAAACAGAGACAGCATCCACAGCCGCACATCTATGCAAGGCTTCCCGAATCGGGAAAACGAGCCAAGTGCGGGTCAGGGGGAGGGGTGTAGTCAGGGCAGAGGGGTTAAATAATGAGCGGAAGAGAGGACCCCTAAAGTAAGGAGAATTTCCGATTTATGCAGCCGCAGGGACGAATAAAGGCGAGTATTTTTCTTTCTTTTTTTATTCCTTCTATGTCTTCAGAAGATACTCCCAAAGAAAACGATGAGAAGGGAGCGGATGGGTGGGATAAAACGGCATCGGGCGAGGCTAGCCCGCTTGCCCTGGCGCTTTTGCTTGGCCCTGGCTTGGTCTGGCTTGCGTCCCGGTTTTCTCGTCCCCGGTTTCTGTCTTCTTTTCGTTTTTTCCTCCCCAGGTCAACCCGTTGGTGGCCCACTGGACAGCTCGGCTACCGTATTGCAATTCTCCCGTTACACCCCTCCGTACTCTGCGGCCCGCCGTGGGTCTGAAGCGATTGGTTCGTATCCAGAAGGCTGGATGTGCGAGAAGAAGCAAGCAGACGGGAAACTGACGAACGGCGAAGATTGATTCTTTCAGTCTCGAAAGGCGGAGGGCGAATGGTGTCTGATTTCTCTATTGGCTGTCGAGATGTGTTTGCCATGCAGTTTAGACTGAACACAAGACGACACAAGCGAAGACCCGAGAGAACGGCCAAAGATCAAGGCGTGGACCGGTTGGGCAAGCGGCAAAAGAGTGTGTGTAAGAAGACGAGATAGAAAAGAGGGAGAAATAAAGCCAAAGCGGAGGGTGGGATGAAAAGGGAAAAGACGGTGTGGGGGCCAAAACCGGAGGGGTAGGCTTACGGGCTGGGTCGTGCTTTCCATCCCCTCGCTAGTTGTCGTTTCCTGGCGCTGGCGCTGCCTTTTGTCTGAGGCCTGTCCGGACGCCACTGGGGAAGTCGCGGTGACTGGCCTCGTTTCCCTAATGAGGGAAGGTGCGGCCCAATCATAATGGACGGCGGCGCTATATGGTGATTTGACTATGTTCGAGAACAGATTTGCATCTTCCACAATATCCGCCGACTTTAAGTTAAAATAGACCTATGACAAGATATTTACACTTTACATCTTAATGTCGGACTTGGCGTGTGAGAGCCAGTAACTGCCGTGTGGTATTGGGCTGCAACCTGATCAGTGAATACAATTAAATACAATTGTCGACTCCAGGTGCTTTTCTGGAAGTCTATCTTAAATAGACGAAATTTAAATTGGTTTTCAATTGACCACTCTTGAAGTAAAAATAGAAGTCTATTAATGTATGTGCCTGTGGCTGTGTCTACCTACTGTTTCCCTTAATAAAAAGTTAACCTTGTGTCAGGCTACTGTGTCTATGGCAATGCTCTTCTCGAGCGTACCTAATGGTCGTTCAAGTCGTCATTTGTGTTCCCATCCTTCATCCCAATGCAATAAACTGCTTCCCTATGCTTATTTTGTGCAGCACCCCCAACGCCGTTCACGACCCCGGGTTCTGTCTAAAGTTCATGCTGTAACCGCCTGTCTTCTCGTCCTTGACCATCTGGAAGTTGTCGGTGCTGATGCCAAAAGGCCTGAGGATACCATTGCCAAGCTGTTCATTAGCACTCTGAGACACCTGTGCATGGGTCTAGTGGGATTAGGGAAACTCACCTCCTTTAGCTTGCCCATCATATCGCCCATCTCCGCGTCCTGTGCCGCTTTTGTCCGTGCCGGGAGGTCCTTAAGCTGTTTCTTGACTAGCTGCAGATCCGCACCACCAAGGGTCCCCGTCGGCATGGCGGACAACGTCTTGTAGTCCTCCTCCGCACCGGCCAAGTTCGCCCAGCCACCCAGCTCGGAGCGTGCCCGGCCACGACGCAACAAAATTTTGGAGCGGATGCGAAGGATATCTTGGTCGGTCGGTCCGACAGGTGCCGGAGGCGGCGTCGGTTCTTTCGGAGGGGGTGGCGGCCGTGCAGCCAGCTTTGCACCTTCACTGACGATCTCGTCCTCGACGCTTTCATCGTCCTGTTCGACCCCGTTTCCGTCTGTCGGTTCTTCCTTCTTCGGATTGGCCTTCTCCTTCTCTATCCGCCTTTGTTCTTTATCGAGAGCTTCGAGTGCCTCTGTGGCGCTGCGGTTGGCCTGCTTCCAGTCATCTAGTTTGATGTAGCACGCAGCCATGTTCGACCGCAGTAGGGCAAGGTCGTAGAACAGGTAGGAAGGAAGGACCGAGACGGCCGTTTCGTAGGCTGTGAGGGCGGCATCTGTCTGGTTTGTTTTGAACAGTTCATTGGCCTGTTTCTTGTGCTCGTTGGCCTCTGCAAGAAGGGACTGCCGTGAAGAAGAGAGCGTTAGTATTGTCATGATGGTTGGAGTAAGGTACATGCATAAAGACATACTGCTTCTTGATCCGGCGGGAACCGTTCGATAACCTCCTCGTCCTCGTTGTCTTCCGGTGCATTCTCGACGCTATTGTTGCTATTGTTGCCATTGTTGCCATCGGTGTCTGGCTCTGCCCCCTTGGTTCGCTCTTTTGTCTCGTCCTCCGCCATTTTGGAGCTGTGCCCGTTGGTCTGTATCGCTAAGTGAGCTGCTCGTGAGGTGGAGTTGACAATATGATAATGGCGATAAGAGAATATGTTGATTGCATGTTGATTAACATTTGGTTGCTATTTGACGAGCATCTGATGGCGGGGTTTATCAAAGAGTGAGGTACAACTGACGTTGTGCTGGCAATGGCGCTAACACAGCTAGCTTCCGAGGAAGGAGCCTCCCCTGCCTGTTGTTCTGCCCCTCGGTGCCTTTCGTTCCTGCCATTTGCTTATCGTTCACGTTTCTCACGCTGAAACGACAGGAAAAGAAAAACTTTAAGTGGGGCGTTGAAAGGCAAACGGCGAGTCCTTTTCGCAGGAATGACTACATCCAGGTCCCTTGTCTGGCTTGGCCTCAGTTTCTTCTCAGTCTTCCATCTAGAATATCTCACATTCTCTTCATCAGACTCGTGGATGCCCATTCAGATTATCTTGTCATTGGCCGCGACTGTTTATCTTGTCACCGCGCAGGTCCACTCCCAATTTTCCCATCTCTTTTTGTTTATATATAAATACCCCCCCCCGACATCTCTGGGCTTTGGATTCTACTTTTTCTTTTCCTCCCAATCTCAACCTCAGCAACCGTCTTTTCCCAACACTGCAAGACTTTGGTCGCCGCACTTCGCAATTTGCGATTCTCAAAATCTCACAACAGCTCGCAACGACACCAACAACCATGGCGCCGAAGACTGAGTAAGTCGTACAATGTGTATCTTGGCAGCCGGACCTTTGCACCATATCACTGACACTGCACCAGCTTCCCCCCTGTCCGGGCCTGCCTGTTTGACATGGACGGCCTGCTCCTTGATACCGAGGACATCTACACCAAGTGCATCAACACAATCCTCGCCCGCCACAACCGGCCTAAGATGCCGTGGTCTGTTAAGGCGAGGCTGCAGGGCCGCCCCATGCCCGAGTCCAATAAGATCTTCATGGCCTGGGCCCAGCTCCCCATCCCACTCGAACAGTTCCAGAAGGAGAACGCCGCCGAGCAAGTCAAGAACTTCCCCCACGCTAAGCCCCTGCCCGGCGTCGAGGAGCTGCTGGCCACCCTTGACAGCACCCGCTACTGGGAGTCCAAGGACACCGCCAAGAAAGGCGCCAGCACCAACGGCACCAACGGCACACCCGCCGGCCACCGCGTGCACATTGCCCTGGCCACTTCCTCGCAGACGGTCAACTTCCACCTCAAGACAGACCACCTGACGGATCTCTTCTCCGTCTTCGAGTCGCCCCGCCGCGTTCTCGGCGACGACCCTCGCATCGGCGCCGGCCGCGGCAAGCCTCTGCCGGACATCTACCTGCTCGCTCTCAAGACCATCAACGACACCCTCGCGCCCGGTGAACCGCCCATCACCCCCGAGGAGTGCCTGGTCTTTGAGGACAGCGTCCCCGGTGTTGAGGCTGGCCGTCGCGCTGGTATGCGTGTCGTCTGGGCTCCTCACCCTGACCTCAAGGTCGAGTATGCTGGCCGTGAGCCCGAGGTCCTTGCCGGCACGACTGGCGAGGCTGGCGAGGCCGGTGCGGACACTCCCCCGGGCGAGATTGAGGACGGCTGGTCGCAGTACCTTCCTACTCTTGAGTCGTTTCCTTATGCCCACTACGGCATTGTTGTCCCGCCGAAGACGACCGTTTAAGCTTGCTCTAGAGTACGTCGTTCCAAACTTTGGCCGCCTCACCGTGACGGCCCTTCTCTAAACATTTATGGAAGAGCAGCCCGGTTTGCATAGCGATCTCGGGTGGTGCAATATGTGAGGATGTTTGCGACATAGAGATGGGGTTGCTTGATATATACACAGAATCATGATACAAGGGCTATGGTTTAAACTCAGGGGAGATAGAAAAGTCCGGTTCATAGAATGATAGACGGCGGAGACATCGCCTAGTCGGTGCCTTGGAAAGGCCCAAATGAGACCAACGATATTAATGCAATGATTTACTTTCAATAATGAGTCAAAACATATGGATGAATTGTCAACCAAAAAAATGAAAGGGTATAGTGCCAACCAAACGATAAGGATCCCTATTGTCCCAATTTTTCAATGCAAACCAACCACTCCGGAATCCCCCGAACCAAACTTCGGCCGTATATGATAGAGTGAAGGAGCAAACCAAGAAAGAAACGAGGACACGGTTGCCTCAAAAAGGAAAAATGACTAACAGAACCAAATCACAAAGCAGTCCTACAAAGATAAACCCATCCAAAAAATCCTTGACTCTAGGTCTCTGTCCATAGCGGCGCTCAAGCATCTTGACCATGTATGTAGTGGTCATGTATATCCGTGTGAAAACCCGTGTCACGATATCGGCCGTATCAAATAGATGTGAAGGTAGGTTATTGAGTGAACAAACAGGAATGCCAGCAAGGTATTGGCGACTTTTCAAAGCGGATGTGGAATGGGAGGGGATTGCGGTTTGGCAATTAGTAAAGCAAGAAATAAATTCTAAAAAAATGGGCGAAAAGGTACCAAAAAAAAACAAAAAAAAACAATCATAAGGACTTCATGATTCAGAACGACTGAGAGTTGAAGTGTGCTGAATCATTGGGTGGTTTGTAGAAAGCCTTATATGGGTGGTCAGGAAGGCTGAAATCGGCGTGAATGAGAGGATTCATCGTATGGTGCGGTCGGAACGGCATGCGTGCACTTGTGGGAGGTGGGGAGTGTGTTGACGATACCGCTGTTGACGCTGCACTGTGCGAATGGCGATGATGCACATTGAACAGCATCGAAGCATTCGCCGTCGGCCACACTGGCAGAGACCTCCGGCCGCCACCGGAGGATGATGCCAAGGACAGGCTAGTGGGATTAAATTCGACCTTATGAAGTACCTGTGAAGAAATACTAGAGTCAAGACCGCCGGTTTGTCCAGGGCCGAGGCCGGGCTGGCCAAAGCTATGTGGAAGCATTGTAGCTGGCTGTGGCAGATCCATTGGCGGTGGAAGAAGTGTTGAAGGCGAGGAGGAAGCTCCTGCTGACACTGTGGCTTGTGGACGATAACCCGGTATATCGTTCATACCACGGCCCCATGCCTGCTGGAGTTCCGTATAAATTCTACCAATGCGCCATCCAGTCTCTGCTGTGATCTTTTTCAGAAGCATGTACACCTCGTCTTGTTCACGAGGGTCTCGAAGTACATGGGCGGAGATAGCCAGGCTCCGGATTGCCACACTGGCCACCCCCCGGTCTTTCGTATGGGCTACAATACCGCATACTTGGTGGGCGTGGTGGCGCTGGGCCTCTTGGTTTTCAATGGTAACTTTTGGCTCTTCTGGATTGACCTGGTGAAGCAGGACCATGGCTGTGTGGTAGAACAGACGGCCGATGACGGCAATACGTTTGATGAGCCTGCAATTACTCCATTAGCTTATCAATCCCTATGTATAGGTAGTTTCGGCGAGGGAAGTGGGATAGGTCTCGTACCAGATATTGGGAAAGATGGAGGCTGGAGCCGTACTCTGCGAAGGGAACAGATAGCTGAACGGCCGCATCGACCGAGGACAGTCGCGGTTCCATATGGCACACAGCCGCTTGAGCCGCTTCCACTCCTCGAATCGGTTCTGCATATGGACTTGATGATCGATGGGCGAGGGTTCTTGGGGAAATACGGCAACACCAGCACGAAAGTTGGCGATTTTTGCCACAATATAAAATATCCGATGAACCCACATCTCTTCGTCGCCGCTGCTCGACATTGCAGACAACGACGCGGCAGTGGTGGTGAGTTCTTTTGATGTGGCCGTGTCTGCATCTTGGTGTGGTTTTCGGCTGCTGGCAGTGCTCTCCTCTTGCGCTTCTTGCGTCATCTTACCATCCTGATGTTGGCTATTGCGACGATCCTGGCCTTTGTTCGCTTCGCTGTTGTTGTCACCGAGGTCGTTTGCAAATGATGTATCGAGCCCCCATTGATCCGGATCCCATGCTGTCGGCCAATTAAATGCAAGGCAGCTCAGCACCTCCATGCCAATATTGAGCCAGAAGCATGCGGCACCAATGCCTTTGCTCCGAGCATCCCACCCGCATTCACGGATAAGTGCACGGGCGCCAGCAATATGGCTCATTCGTTCGTTAGGCTTCTCGCTCATGATCTCATAGACATTGAGCACAACGGCGGTGGTAGCACACTCGACAATGTCGCGGTCCGGATTTTGCAGGCTTCGGAGGAGTTGTGTTGTTGCTGTGTCATAGTAAAACAAAGCTTTGTCGTCCTTGTAGGCCTCATTCACGAGCGTGAGATGCTTGACACCACAAGCAAGAAATGCGTTCAGCATCATTGGTGACTTGAGTGCCACAAAGGGGATGATCCGGCTGAAGTGTTTGTCCCGGTCTAGCGAGTCCATCCACACGCCTACCTCGTCGATAAATACTTGCATATACAGTACCTCGTCTGGAGAGTTGAGATATTCTCGCTCACCGTTGCTGCTGGCTGCTCCGGTGATGTTGTAGATGTCCTCGAACCCACCGGCTGCACCGCCTTGGCCAGAGCCGGGTACCACCGCTGCGACTGCCCCTCCAACGCCGCCAGCTCCTCCGCTCCCCCTGCGAAATCCTGATTTTTCGGATGGTGGTGTCGGCAAGCCTTCTGGCATTGTGCCGTGGAGATGGCTGGCATGTCCGATACCGCCTCCATGCCTGACCGTCACTCTTGGATTCTCGTCCTCAGGGCTGTTCCCCACTTCGGCTTGGAAAGAAGCGACGGAAGACGGACCCCCGATTCCTTGTGGCACCATGGACGAGGCAATACTCGAAGCATCGCTGGCTTCGTATGCGTGCTTTTCTTCTCCGGGCTCTTCTTGGGTAAGATATGAGACATACGCGTCGGTGTTGGCGGGAGCTGCAAGCCTACTTTGGCCGTGGCTGGATGTGACTGCTGCGGCACTGTGGCTGCCGGAGATGTTTTGACTGTCGTCTGGTAGGCTCTGTACTGTATGTGTGTTCACAGGATGGAATTGTGTGGAAGGGCGTACTGTGGAGGAAGCGGTGGAAAAGTTAATATTACCAGCCTGCGTTTGAACAGTGGTAGTTGACCGTCGTCTCTTGACGGTAGAGGTCCTCTCGATGGGTAATTGCGGTGGTGATGTCAAATTCACTCCTTTAACTCGAGGATAGCGACCAAGACCGCCCGCATATTCCGAGGCGATTTGGCGAGACTCATCATAAAATGAAACTGCGGAAATCTGTTAGCATATATTGTGTTGTATCAAATGCATGACACAAACTCTACGTACTATTCCATTCGGTTGTCGGCGGAACAAAAGGTATAGACTTGGTTTGGATGTCGATGAAGTTTAACCGTAAGCCACGCTTGCACTCCCGATTTCCCTTGCGGCAGTTGAGACAGTCTGGCGTTCCTTCATCGCATTTCAGATGCCGTTCTCGACATGTCAAGCATCCGGTACGGACTCGTCTTGACTTGTTCGGTGCCGTAGCGACCGCAGGTACGGAGGTGGATGGCGACGGAGACATTTTCGATGCAGAAGGTGAGATCACATAGCCTGATGCGGCCTCTCCTTTAACGAATGTTGCATTGTTTTTGAGACTTCCACTTCCTCTGCGTCCTTGCGAGGTGCCTCCGCCGAGCTGAATGCTGGACTGGCTGCTCTTTCGACTGTGTGATGTTGGCGGACGGCTGGGCACGGGATCGTTGTTGCTGTTTTTTCGACTTGAGGAGTATGCTAGGAGTCCGCCCCCTCCAACTCCACTCCCAATCGGAGACATGCGGCGGTTGCTGCTTGCAGTGGGAGGGCGGCTTCCCATGGATTGTTGCGAGGAGCTAAGTCGCCTTAACGAACCAGCCATCTGGGAAATTGGTGGTGGTAGCGGAAGAGGTGGCAACTGGGGAGTTGATGATAGCATTGGACCAGACGGTATGATGGATGGTAATGGCAAAGTTGGCGGTGGCGGTAACGTTGTGGGATAGCTGCCTCCAGCTGAATATGAAGCGGAGAGATGAGGGCGTTTTGATTGTGAATAATCAAAATCATTGTCTGGGCTCTCAGAGGCGTACCGTGCCGCATTTTTATTTTCCGGATACACTTGCGGTCGAGTCGCCGGGCCATCTGCCGGATACGGAGACCGATGTTCTCGTGATGGGTTCTGATACACTGTCGCTAACACAGTGGGCGGTGGATGCGAGGCTGTGGCCGGATCAAATGGCGGTTGTGATGCAGTGCTGGCGAGGTGGATCGGCTGCGTTGACGATGATGGGGTGCAACGTTGGTCTGTCGCCCTGGGGCATGTGGTCAAGCTCATGCTGATGCAAGTCCTTGTTGCTCTCGCCGCACCACTGTAGGTGGGCACGAGGGCCGGGAAAGAAAACTGTTGCACAGGTCTGTGATGGTGTCAAGATGAGCCACCTCACAGTGCTTGTCAGGACTGCAGAGGGGATACCAAAAGCACAGAAATGGTCTGAAGTTCATAGACGCAAATACGGATGATCGAAGGCTCTTGGATTAAGTTCGGCGTGTATTGGCGGGCGGAATGTTTACTGCGTAACTTTGGTGTGTCTTCGGCACTGCTGTGTTTTTACCCAAGGAAAGATTGAATTGAGACCTTTTATTTTCCGCCTTTGTACGCCGCCGTCCGCAGAGTCCTTAGTTACATGCGCTGTCGTTGTGGCTTGCAGGCGCTTGATGTCGTTTCGATCAGTGACGTCTTGATAAACTTGCCACAAATGATGGAAAATGAGTTGTCGTGTGTTTGTTTATGAACACCTATCGTGGGTTCCTGAAGTCTGCAGCTTGCCGTGCCCCCTTCCAAGAGTGTTTCCACGGCGTTGCAACCGTGCTTGTCGATATATCGGTCACATATATGACTTGAACTGGTGGAAGTGAGCAAAGCCGCCAGACAATCTGCGGCGAGCAAATTGCATGGAAAATGTAAGACAGGGGAACAAAGGTGGGAGCTGATGACCGGGGGCCGTGGTCCAGAGCTCGAGACGGCGAGGTGATAGCAAAAGATAGCGGGTGAGTGGAAGGTGAAAACAGTAAAGTTATTAAGGGGACCGAAAAGTATGGGGTATAAGCAAGGTCAAGAGACAGACGATGTATCGAAGAGGGTGGCAATCAAAACAGCTCGCAAGGGAACAGATGTGGAAACATGTTGCCGAGTATGCGGGTTATTAAAGATTGGTGGTACTAAGGGGGGTGTGGCAGGCCAGCACAGCGAGATAAAGTGCCATGCAACACAACCAGGGTGGGAGAAGAGTGAAAGACAGAGGAGAAGGAGAAGGTAGGAAAACAAATCAAAAGCATAACACAATGGCACAAAATAAACCACAAGCACAAACAACGATATTGGTGAGGAGGACGAAAACAACCGATCGCAGAAAGAGGAAACGTATCCACTGACACCACAAATCAATATCCTCGGAAATCATCCGGTACTGTCCCTCAGGGGGTGACGACGCCAGCGCCTGGTGCGAGTCGAGGAGATGCAGATATCGGCCTAGAACGTATATCGGTATGTGTCGAAGTGAGGGATGTTTGGCATGGATGCAGTTGTTTGATCGAAGAAATCTTACGGCGTGCGCTGAGTCCACGGGGGGGCCGCGTGCCTAGGGAACCTTTCACGTCTTGTATCCCGTTTCCTTTCTCTATCTTGCTTGGCTGTGGATGTGCTTTTCGTTCGCGTGTTCTGTCGCCAATAGGCTGGTCTGGGAGCGAGCCGTGGTGTCTTAAACCTCGAGCAAGTAAACGAGTCCGTACATTGCACAGCAGCTGCAGGTGGTTGTGCAGACACAAGAAATTGCCAGCATCAGGGGGTGGGGGACGTTGGCTCCACGGGGGGTGGATTGGACACAAGGGAGGTGAGGCACGAGAGGAACGATGAGAAGATGCGGGTGAGATCTTTTCAGGAATATTTGTGCTGGCCACTGTCAAGGTGCTTTAGTTGTGTTGTAAAGGGAAGCCACGACGGTTCCCCAATGTTTACTCAATGGCTTCCAAGGTGGGAAGGTGTATGACAAGCGGGGATTTGCAGCTTCCGTTGAGAAGAATTTCTTGGCGATGCAGACGGAAGGAGCGGATGCGAAGTTGGGAATATGAGGAAAGTGACAAGATGCGGAAGGGGCCATCGGCGTCATGGCTGAGGTCTACAGCAGCTGGAGTGGAAGTCGCTAGGGAAGGAAGGTACATTCGACGTAGGCCTGTGCTGCACACGGGAAGCCTCGCACAAAGTGGCGCGAATTCTGTGCTTGTTGATAAAAGAGCAAGAGTGAAGGTCCCCAGCCGGGGAAGGTAGATCCCGACCGCTGCTGTCGCCTGCTGCCTTCCCTTTGTAAGACGTCCCCATCCTACATTCTGCGCAATTGTTGTTTGCCCCCTTCGAAACTTTTCATTCACCTACTAAAGTTTATTTTTCTGAGCTATGCATGTACCAAATGCCATATGCGCACCCCACACAACAACACTCATACAGATATCCGGCAACGGACCGCAACCCACCCTTGAAGCACCAGGATACCCGAGTATCCGTGACGATCAGAGATCCATCAAAGAAGCTGCAGAGAACATGTCGCAATGCTGTGGAGAGCGGAAGAGCAGGGTTGGCAAGCTCCCGAAGGCTGTTTTCGCGCTAGGATGAGTCGGAATGGTTGGTTGCGTTGCGTTGCCGTAAGGCTGGTCCTGTAGATGATGGGGCCGACTAGGTTGTTCGACTCCCTTCTGGTCCACCGCTACAGGGGTTTCTGGCCAGGCCTCGCGTCGCCGAGCCAGGCATAGCGACCAGGGCCTGGATGCTGCCTCTTCCGCCCCGCGCCTCCGTGTCAAGTTACTGGCGCCAGGGAGGCTCCCCTTATCCGCTTTAACCCCCGTATGCACTGACAGAGATGCAGGTCCTCTTTCGGTTGGCACACACTCCATCTTGCTATCCGACAACAGCGACTTTCACTTGAGAAATCGAGTGACAACCTGACCAAGGCTGCAGGGCAGGAAGCGAACAAACCTGAATCGACGATGTCGTGGCGGTCTCGATCCATGGATCGTGCAGGTCACGTCGACGAAACGGCTCTATGGCCACTTGTCTGACTCGAGTTCCTTCCCGTACACTTTACGACCTGGCGCAGAATGTCATGCCTGACAAATCGTGTTGGTCTTCTGCAACGTCCCGTTTCTTCGATTTCTTCTACTTTTTTGACAGCCACCTGGTTCTAACGTTTCGAAACCACCTCCAAGTTTTGACACAGGCACTGTGGCAGGGTCAGGAACAAAACAAGGCAAGGTTAAGCGTCAAAGGGTGTGTAGGCTTTCAAGAACAAACGAACGAGAAGCCGAGTTAATTCTCCGAAGCGGACCAAATATCTAGACCCTGCCCCAGTCGAGGGCAATCAAAATACGACGGCAGACGAGCTGTTCCCTCTGTGCCTCCCATTATCCCATAGACACCGTTATGCTGTCAATGCTGTTGCCAATTGGCTTTGGGTAGTGGCCGCAACCTTTTTCTGCTTACGCCCCTTCTGTAGGTCCTGCAGGTGCCGCAGGCACTTGATTGATTCCCCTCTGGGTGATTTCGTTCTGGTCTCATACCGGTGCGGCTGCATGTTTTGCCAGGAGCACATTGCCGGACTACAGAGTATCCTTCTCGAATTGTTCTTTCAGATCGGCTTCGCACATCTTACGAGTACTCGAAATACTTCACAAAGCCCACGAAGCTTCCAAACGTGGTTGACAACGTGACAACCGCGATGCCAACCTTTTCTTGGCTTTTGGGGCCGTTTGATCGACATGTTCGGCCGGAGATGCAGGCGATGCGACACAGAGCCAGGGTGCCAAGATATTTGGAAGCTTCAAGAACTTCCTTGGCAACTTATCATTGTCCCGAGCAGGTCCGCGGCGGCAGAGATCTGGAGTCCTTCTGACATACCAATTATGTGACTCGGGCAGTAGAGAACGCCAGCAAACAGAACAAAAGTCGCTGCCTCGGGTAATTCCTTTGAACAAGGCAAAACTGAAGATGCAACAATCCACTGGGGAATGCGACACACGGACATTTGTGAGGCATGCTCCAAGGCACGTGTGCAGGCAATAATACAGCTATCAGGCCGAACGAAAGACAACAAAATCGCTGTTTCGTTTCCAATTTGCCTCGTTGGTTACTTGCCAAATTGTTTTGCGAGCTTCATCATTGTTTCCTCTGAGCCAGCCTTCGCCAAAGGCCTTCAACATTGTTGTCCCTTTGTTTTCCTTTTGTTGTATATGATTTCTTGCATGTCTCTCCCGAACCACCCGACTGCAACCACAGCAGAACGGCGCAGCGTATTATCTGTCTCCTGTTCGAGAGACCGTGCGTTCGGAAAATATTCTAGGATGTAATCGGCCTCGACAATTTTTTATATTGATTAATATCCCGACGGGAGAAACCATACTGCCGAAGGAGGATTGAAATTTAACCATTGATATCGCAGAAAAGGGAAAATAACGGCCATCACTTTTTTCTACTTTTAATGTCAACCACGACTGTGAGCATCCAGGCTCAAGATAGGCTTCGATGCTGATTTTCGCGGCAGGATTATAAGGGGTTCACCTTACGCCTGCAAGGAGCGCGCGCCTTGCCCTGGCTTCGCCTTTGCAACCTCGGAGAACCCTGTATCCGAAATATGCACCCTTGAGTACTCCTTCTGGAAGGATTCGAAGAGTGACGAGCAAATCTACACCGCACATCAACGACAAGCCGCCCTCCAAAACAACATAGAAACTCCCGAGCCGTGTTCCCAACCAGTACCGGTTCTGCTTAGATATTTTACACTGCCGAATTTTCTTTTACTTTTCTTCGCAATATCAGTCTGGAGCCATGTGGCAAACAAATGGAATGCGGCTAAGAAATAAAGGCACCGTCAGATATACGAGGTTCTCTACACAAGTGTGGAGTTATCCAACGGCAATTTGACAATGGGCCAAGGGAATGCCCCCAACTGTCAAGGAGACAGAAGTGGGAACATGCTGAGGGACTCTGCTTGCATCGTTTAGTCACACGGCTACCCCGGTACTTCTGTCCTCCTTGAGGAGCTCAGCTCAGAGAGGTAGCTGGGCACGCCAATACCAGTTCATAAACGACGTGTTGCAGTTTTCTAACCAAAATATTTTGCCTGGTTTCGTCTTCCACAAACATAGTATATCCCCAAATGGCCTGCCGCTGGCTTAGTAGCCCTTGACGGTCTTGACGTTCTTGATCTTGTCCCAGACCCACGGCGTCAGCGTCGAGCTGAAGTTGTTGCTGAACTTGATGTCAAGGTAGTTGTAGCCCTCGTCCGGCACCCACTTGGTGGCGATCTTGATATTGGCATAGGTCTCAAGGCCCTCGACCGTCGGCTTCAGCGACTCGGGTAGCGGCGTCTCGACGCCGTTCTTGTACCACGCGGCATAGTACACAATGGCCAGCATGATGCGCACGTTGCTGGTGGGATTGGGCATTCCCGCGTGCCACAGACGCAGGTCACGCAGGACAATAGAGCCTTTCTTGATGCGCGGGTAGATGGGCGGGCGCACGGCGCGGCGAGCCTCGAGCTTCTCGGGGGCGATCATGGGCTCGCCGAGCTCGCGGTGGTCCTTGATGTTGGTGTTTTGAGTGCCAAGCCAGAGTTCAGTGGAGCCGTTTTCGGGGCCGACGTCGACCAGGCATGTGTTAAAGGCAATGGCAAAGGGGTGCTCCGGATGCTCGAAGCGGATGTCGGAGTGCACCAGCTGGCGCTCGCCGGTGGCGAGCAGGGTGTTGGAGCGGATGAAGTGGACCTCGGGCCTGGGGCCGAGGACGTTGGAGACGATGCGGGCGCCGTGCTTGTTGGCATAGACTTCGGGGAAGAGGTAGTCCTTTTCAAGAGGTGGGACCTGAGAGAGGTTGCCGCCGATGGCAGCGCCTTTTGTGCCAGCGTTGACATTGAGATGGCTATTTCTCGGTCAGCGGAGAACGCGTGCAGCAAGGGCAAAGGAGAGGGAGCCCAGCGAGGACAAAGCAAAACCACCTACTTGAAGTGAACGTGGCCCTGGCCAGCCAGGAGGCGCTCGGTGTCTTGCAACATGCGATTGTTGAGCTTGTCGATGATGGCGGCGTCAATGGCATTCTCGACAATGACGAGACCATCCGTGAAGAAGGCCTCGATGGCGTTATAGAGTTTAGAGTCGCTCATGACGCCGCTGTCGCGCTCCTCATCGGTCAGCGCGATGACCGTGGGGTGGTCAATGACGTCTGTACTTTGCGCCATGATGGGTGTCGAGGAACATGGAGGGGATGAGGGCGTGTGGAATGGTCGTGGGAGAGATTCAAGAACAGATTAACAGTCGACAAAGTCTGACTATGCAAAGAGAAAAGAAAGTAAGTTGTCTAGCATTGGACGTGGGACTTGCTTCAGGTGGCCTTTTAGGATATGTCGTTTTTAGGATATCTGGAAAACCCCCATCAGCACAACAGCGGCTCCGGAGTTGACCTTTGACGTCGGTTCAAGGCATGCAACGTACGACAACGAGCGCCGGTGACCGCAGCAGGCCAAAAAGACAGCCGTCGCGTGATGACAGAGAGATCGTGGAGCGAGAGTGACAGGCCGACATTTTTCTTGCCCTGGCCTACCCTTGCCCACGCTTGCGTTCGGTTTCTGTTTTGCATCCGACGCATGACTTGCCCGCCGCCGTATTCCATTGTTCTTTCTCCCCTTGTCCATCTCGCACGTCCCCACCATCCGGGAAATCAAAAACAAAAGCGCGAGCGTGCGGAGAAACCCGATCGGATGCACTAAACAAGACGGAGCCTACCTCCGCTCGGTCACGTTTTGCTTCTTTGGGCTCAACAGGTCTGTCTCGCAATGGGGGGAGGAGCCAGGAGCTAATGCCAACTGGCTGCTTCTGGACTGCGGGGCGCGATTGATGGCAGCGGTTGTCGTGGTTTGGAGACGCCGACGTCG
This sequence comes from Sporothrix schenckii 1099-18, assembly GCF_000961545.1. NCBI lineage: Eukaryota > Fungi > Ascomycota > Sordariomycetes > Ophiostomatales > Ophiostomataceae > Sporothrix > Sporothrix schenckii. Next base: position 986,877 of record NW_015971142.1, read on the forward strand.
CAGAAGATTCGCAGGCACCGTACACATCATATTGGAGTGCCGGCGCGTTCTCCGGAGTGAGCACGGAATTGTGACCTCGACAACATTTACAGCCGTCCAATACTACAACTGTAACTGCGACAGGAACGCTATATTGATCGCAAAATCGAGACCGCAATATCGACTCCAAAGACACACATACACGCACACACACACAGAATGGCAGAACAGCAAATCTCGTTCAAGGTCGAAGACCTTTTCTCCGTCAAGGGCAAGGTCGTTGTCATTACCGGCGGCGGTTCAGGCCTGGGCAAGGCCATTGCAGAGGCCTTTGCGGTCAACGGGGCGCGCGTCTACATTTCGGGACGGCGGCAGGAAGTGTTGGACACGGCAGCCAAACAGATTGGGGGTGACATTCACACGTAGGTTCCCAGAGCCTCGCCTGCTTGGCTTGTTCCCTGACGTATTGCTGACAAACGGCGCAGCATCCAGGGCGATGTCCAGACAGAAGAGGGCTGCAAGGCCATTGTGGCGGCCGTGGCAGGCAAGGAGTCCCACGTGCGTCGAGGCCAAACAATCGACGACCGTGATTCACAATGGAAGACGGCTGACGACTGACGACTGACGACTGACAAACTAGATCGACACCCTGATTAACAATGCGGGCGTCAACAGCCCGTGGCGCGTCCAGGCAAAAGACCACAACAATGGTGCGCGAGAATGGGATGTGTACTTCTTACGAGAACGAACACAATGATGCTGACATGATTGTTTTAGCCGAACAAGTGCAGAATCTGTTGATGAACGGTCTGACAGAGTAAGCTTTGCATCACAAGAAAAGATGAAGTGAAGGCTGACGGTCTTGAGGATCTGTCACTGACTCGACGTAGGGAGGACTTTGATCGGAGTAACCAGAGTGAGCCAGCCGTATCTCCGCAACGAACACAGAGAGAGGTCGCATATACTAACAGACCAGTCAACGTCATGGGCGTCTACTTTATGACGGTCAATTTCATCCCGCTCCTGCGCAAGTCCGCTTCGCCCAATGTCTGCGTAATTGCCTCGCTCGCCGCCATTGCCAACCAGCGCAGCATGGGCTCGCTGACCTACAGCGTGTCCAAAGCAGCCAGTGCGTCCCAGTCCCTGCAATTGACGTGAGCATCCAGTCTGACCAACAGCCGTCCATCTCGCCAAACTCCTCGCCGGCCGCCTTCACCCGTGAGTCCTCCAGCATCCTGTCCCCGGAACGCCCTCCACGCATCCACGCACACCCCTAACATTGCAGAATGAACATCCGCGTCAACACCATATGCCCCGGCATCTTTCCCTCTGAAATGACGGGCACCACCGCCGGCAAGCACTCGTACAACATCAACCACCAGGCCGAGCGTGCCGCCAAGCGCTGTACTGCGGGCCGGCCCGGCCGTCCCGAAGAAATTGTGGCGCCTGTGCTGTTGCTATCCAGCCCCGGGGGAGCGTACATGAACTGCGCGCTGCTGACGGTCGACGGCGGTCGGCTGATGGGGGTATCGATTAACGACGGCATCCGCATGCCCGAGGACACGTACACGTGAGTAGATCTTGGCTATGGTGACGTGGATATAAGAGAAGCGAGCCTAACGAAAAAAATGTAGCGACGAGATTCTTGGTTAAAGCTAGAGGATAGGAATGACCGAGGGATGGTAAACCATGGATTTGTACATATTTCTGGTGTGGGAAAACACGTTGATTGTGTACACGAGTTCCAATCTTTGGAGGTATAAAACTATTGTGGCACGTTCTGAAACACTCTGGCAGGAACTTGTGCTTCTATACGTGTATGTGTGCACGTCGTTTACATCCGTCTTGTTTCCAGATATCTCTACTCACTGCCCTTTCCAAAACACCCTATACCTCCTCGACCGCCTCGACCTGGCCAGCCGTCTTGTCCTCGACCTCTGTCACGACCTGGTCGCCAAAGGCACCGGCAATCTCCTCGAGCGACTTCTTGCGGGTCTCGGGGTAAAAGAAATAGCCGACGATGGTCATGACAATGGTGCAGCCGACAAACACGTAGTAGTAGTTCTCGGCGATGTTTTTAAAGGCCGTCGGGCCAGCCTCGGTGATGCCAATGTTGACGATAAAGTGGGACGCCGTGGCGAGGGCGACGACCTTGTTGCGCATCTCGAGGGGCAAAATCTCGGGCGGGTAGATCCAGACGGTGCTGCCCAGGAAGCTGTAGTAGACGACGGCAAACAGAAAAATGCCCAGGATGGCAAAGCCCTGGCCGACGTGGTTGGTGCCGGTGGCGAAGCCGCGCTGCATCTCGGCCGTGTAGATCTCGACGAGGACAATGCCGGCCATGCCCGTCAGCAGCATCTTGCGGCGGCCCCACTGGTCGATGAGCCAGAAGGTGGTGGCGCAGTTGCACAGGAACGAGACGGTGCCGTAGACGCCCGCGAGGGCCAGGATGGTCATGGGGCCCATGCCCAGGCTTTTGTAGAGCGTGGTTTGGTAGTACTGGATGACGTTGACGCCCGTCAGGCTGGTCATGACCTGGATGGATATGGCCACGAGCGCGCGGCGGCGATACAGTGCAAAGACCTGCCGGTACGACGTGATCTCGCGCGCCATCTCATACTCGATCTGGCCCTGCATCCGCCGGAACTCGTCGGCCACCGCGCTGTCCGAGACCAGGTCCTTGCGGATCTTGGCAAACGCGCGGCGCGCGGCGTCCACGCGGCCCTTGCGGATCAGCATGCGCGGCGAGTCGGGCATGAACGTGACGAGGCCGAGAAACAGCAGCACGCCCCAGGGGATCTGCAGGCCCAGGGGCAGGCGCCACTGCAGGCTGCCGTAGGGCGCATGCGCGCAGGCGTAGCCGACCCAGTTGGCGACCATGATGCCGGCTGTCATGCCACAGCCGGAAATGCTGCCAATGAAGCCGCGGTACGACGGCGCCGAGATCTCGACCAGGTACAAGGGGACGCTGGCCACGAGGCCGCCGATGCCGACCCCGGCGATGGCGCGGCCGGCGAGGAACATGCCCATGTTGACGGCGCCGGTCTGGATGGCGGCGCCAATGGTGACGACGACGCTCAGAAACTGCAGAAAGCCGAGACGGCCGAGACGGTCGCCGAGGACAAACTGCGTGATGGAGCCGAGAGCCTCGCCGGCAATAAAAACGGCGACGACAGCGCCGGTCAGGCCAGCGCCCGGATGACCCATGTAGTCTTTCCAGCTGTCATGGGAGATGGTGGTGGTGGCAATGCCCGTGTCGAAGCCCTGGAAGGATGTCAGTTCAGATGACGTTTGGCGAGGCGGGAAGTCGACTTACAAACAAAAATGTGCCAATGGAGGCAAAGAGGGCGACGCCGATGGCGTACTGGTAGGCAGTCGTCATGTTGACGTGTGTCCAAGGAGAGATGGGTGAATAAAAGAAGAAAAACGACAGGCAGAAAATACGAGAACAGAAAGCGGTGGATACAAAAAAAATAGGGAAAGAAAAGAAAAGGATCGACCGACGATGAAAGGCCGCAGAAAGGACCAGGAACCCGGGACGGAACGGGCATATAAGAACGTACAAGAGAAGAAAAGGAAAAGGGAACGAAACCACGTCGATAAAATGATAAACAAAAAGTCAACGAGCTCGGATATCACAACATTAACAACAAAATACAGGGGCACAAAAGACACCAAACGTCAAACTAAACAGAAAACGACATGAGCTAGAGGCGACCGTTCCAGTGCTGCCGGCCAGCAGCATCAACCCAATACAACGCTATCAGAAAACGTGGATGAGTCCCGGAAATCTGGGGAAGTGAAGAGCCGCAGACCAGACCGAGGATGGGGAATTGCGCACAGGATGAAAAGGATGAAAAAGACGCAAATGCAGCTGCCAGAAAGCGACGCACGCCAGACTTGGCGTGTGCAGACTAGCCTTGCCGACGAGACTAGGCTCATGTTCGTGGAGCATCCGACGAGGACGGGGACTTGGGGTACGGGGAAGGGCCACAATGGTCGGGGATGGCGCCGTTTTCCTCGAAAGTGAAGAGTAAAAAAGAAAAAGAAACAACTTTCGTGGGGTTGCTGCCAAAGGAAGGGTGAGTGGTGCATGCCAAAAGTAGCTCTCTGAACCAGGAGCCAGTGATCCGCTACGGGTGCCGACTAGGGAACCATTTCATATCGTCAGACAAAAGTCCCGTTCGACGCCCACGTCGAGTCGTTCGCCGTGGCACCGTCGTCCCACCACCCGTCACCCACACCTACAATGAAGCTCCTCTATCCCACGTCCCTCGAGCTCGACGTGGACAGCCTCCGCGGCTTTGCCGTCGAGCTGTGCCCCTACAATGTGGCCGTCCCCTTTGCCGACGAGCACCTCGACGCCGACATCCTGGTCACCTGGATCAACACGCGGGCCAACCTCGCCGACGCCGCTGCCCGGCTGACCCGCCTCAAATGGGTGCAGGCACTCGCGGCCGGCCCCAACGACGTGCTCGACGCCGGCTTCGACACCAGTCGCGTGACCATCACCGTCGGCGCGGGCATCCACGACGCCACCGTCGCCGAGCACACCATTGGCCTGCTGCTGGACGGCGCGCGGCGGTTCTACGAGGCGCGGGACTGCCAGCTGCAAAAGACGTGGCCCGCACGCCTGGGCGGGCCCTACCCGCGGGCGGGCGAGTTCCGGACACTGCGGGGCGCGCGGGTGCTTGTTTGGGGCTTTGGCGGCATTGCGGCCAAGCTGACGCCGCTGCTGCACGCGTTTGGCGCCGAGGTGCGCGGCGTGGCGCGGCGACCCGGCGTGCGGGCGGGCGTCGAGGTGCTGTGCGACGACCAGCTGCCGCGGCTGCTGCCCGACACCGATGCGCTGGTGATGATCCTGCCCGGATCAGAGGCGACGCGCGATGCACTCAACGCCGCGCGACTGGCACTGCTGCCCTCGCATGCCTGGGTGGTCAACGTCGGTCGTGGCATCTCGGTGGACGAGGACGCGCTGGCAGACGCGCTGGATGCTGGCACGCTGGGTGGTGCGGCGCTGGATGTGTTCAAACAAGAACCTCTGCCGGCAGACAGCCGATTGTGGACGACGCCCAACCTGTTGATCTCGCCACATGCTGCCGGTGGACGGCCCGACGGCTGCACGGATTTGATTGCAGAAAACCTGCGCAGTTTCCTAGCAGGGCGGCCCATGAAGGGTGTCTTTCAGGGGCAAGGTGAGCTTCAGTAGTAGCGTAAGACGCGGCGGTTCACGGCCTAGACTATAGAACTATAATCATATATGGATGAACGATCACATTATGGACACAATACACAATGACTGCAGGTACAAGCACGTCCGCTCAGACAACATCCATGTCAAATGTCTATTGATTCTGTGAAATCCATGTACCATCGATCCGCGCCCTACTTCTTCGCTGCAGCCACCAGCTTGGCCTCCTCGGCGGCCAGCGGGCCCACGACACCCTGAATCCACTCCTGCTTCGTGCTGTCGCTGAACGGCGGGTACGGCCGGCGGCAGTGGCAGCTGGCCAGCGGGTAGCCGCGAATCGAGGCCACCACCCACTTGGTGCCGTTGATGCCGCCCTTGGCGAACCCCCACTCCATCGCCGCCAGCCGGAGCTGCATTGCCTCCGCGGCCGCTACATCGCCCCGTTGGTACGCGTCGTAGATGGCGACGCACACCCGCGGGTACAGGTTGGCCACGCCCGTGATGGCGCCCGTGCTGCCGACCGCCAGCGCCGGCAGCAGCCAGTCGCTCTGGCCCGCGAGCGCGCAGAACGCCTCGGGCGCAAACTCTGCGCGCACGCGCGCCACCTTGGCAATGCCGCCGCACGTCAGCTTGACGCCGACAATGTTGGGGTGCCGGCCGAGGCGGGCGAGCATGTCCGAGTCGACGTCGAGCCCGGCCACGACGCCGGGGAAGTTGTAGATGAGCACGGGCAGCGGCGCGGCCGAGGCCAGCGCCTCGAAAAAGTCCACAATCGCCGCCGCGGTCATGGCAAAGTGAAAGTAGCTCGGCACCAGCACCAGCGCAAAGTCGGCGCCCGCCGCCGCCGCCACCTTGGTCTCGGCAAGCACCTGGTGCGTGCTCTGCCCCCCGCAGCCGACCGTAATCACCAGGTCCGACTGGGCCGCCGTGGCGGCCGCGCGCGCCTCCTGGACAAGCTGCGTCTTTTCGTCCGGCGACAGCGTCACCGCCTCGCCGTTGGTGCCAGCAATCACGATGCCGTGCAGACCCGACGTGGCCAGGAACTGGAAGTGCGTGCGCTGTACGTCCCAGTCAATCTCCTGCGCAGCCGTGTCTCGAAACCACGTCAGGCTGGGCACATGGATTCCCGGCGGGAAGGGTCTACTGGCAGTGATGGAGCCCATTATGTGTGTGTGTGTGAGTATGTGGTTTGTTGTGGTGGTGGTTCGGAGAAGGAGGGAGGAAGTCGTTGTGGAAAGAGATGTGAGAATTGAGAGATAATGTGGGAAGACAGTCAAGTGATATCATCTATGTTCTGACAAAGAGCATAGAGATAGACGTACAGGGCCGGAATATTTTGTTTACTGTCTCCTCTCCAGCGCTTATCCTACATCGGACCTCTCAGCATTCGCCTTCTTTTGCTTTATGTTCTCCCTCCCTCATTTCCTAAGCTTTACCCTACTCTGCCTCATTCACTATCTCCAGTCCACGTCGCGTCACCCGGTGGAAGAACGCCGTCGGTCTCGAATCCACCGATCCCAGCATTCCACCACTTTCACATTGTCGTACAATGGCTCTGCGACAGACACTAAACCAAAAGCATCGGCCGCGAGCCTGTTTGATCGGTTACGCTAAGTGCTGGCAAAAGAGGACTCCACTGTGGACTTGAGGAAGCCGCACTATGCCGAATTCACTAATTACCGATCGGTGAGTCCGCTTTGCGAGCCAACAAGACCTCAGATTCCGTACGTTGCATGGTCCGTTTATGTATTAACTGCTGCACTCGGCTCATATTTCTTTACTTTGCAGGAACAATTATCTCGTTGCGAAGAGAAGGTCTCTCCTTCCGCACGGCGAGATCGCTTCCAGACGTCTTCACTACGACCGCTTCACACCTCGTAGATAAAGCCGAGCATAGAATTCTTGTAGATTTCTCCTTGAAATTGGTAAAATAAACACACCACAGGGCACGGCAGACCCCTGCAACCCACCGCCTCCCACACCATGGCTTCTCCAATCGTCGGCACCGCACCCGTCGGGTCTCCCCCGCACGAGACCCAGATACAAAACCCCGCTATCATGGTCATCGGCTCACTCAACGCCGACCTAGTCACCTATGCCCCGCGCATGCCCGTGGCCGGCGAGACCCTGGCCGCCAACGGGTTCCGCACCGGCCTCGGCGGCAAAGGCGCCAACCAGGCCGTTGCCTGTGCCAAGTTGGGTCGGCGGTCGCCTGCCAACAGAGGCGTGAATGCGACAGCGGCAGCGGCACCCGCTCGCGCCGTCGCAGCTGTGTACATGGTCGGCGCTGTGGGCGATGATGTGTACGGGCGAAAGATGACGTCAGCGCTGTCGTCTGTCGGCGTCGACACGTCTGGCGTGGTTGTCCGCGCCGGCCAAGGCACCGGTATCGCCGTCATCTTGGTGGACGATGCGGCCGGCGGCGAGAACCGCATACTTTTATCGGCCGAGGCAAATGCGACACTCCAACCACAAGACTACGCCACGTCTCTCCCATTGACGCCCGAGGACTGCCTGCCATCTCTCCTCCTTCTCCAACTCGAGATCCCCCTGTCTACGGTTCTCCAAGTCCTGCAGACCGCCCGCCGCCAAGGCGTGCCGGTGCTGCTCAACGCTGCGCCTGCAGAGCACCTACCCGACGACGCCTACGCCTGCATCACCCACCTCGTCGTCAACGAGACAGAGGCTTCGCTCCTCAGTGGGGCCACGCTCGACCTTGATGCGGCAGCGGACAGGCGGGACAGCGAGCTGGCGCGTGTCGCTGGCCACTTTCTGCAGCTGGGCGTCCAGCATGTGGTCATCACCCTCGGCGGCGCGGGGGTCTACCACGCCAGTGCTTCGACACACACGGACAGTGGCCTGGTCCCCGCCGCCCAAACCACAGTTGTCGACACGACCGCCGCCGGCGATACCTTTATCGGCGCCTACGCGCTGGGTCTCGTCCAGGGCAAAACCGTTGCTGCCGCTGTGGCTTGGGCCAATCGTGCCGCTGCAGTGGCTGTCGGTCGGCAGGGCGCACAAGAGTCAATTCCTTGGATGGACGAGGTGAAGGACGCCGACGCATGAGGATGGGCGAACGTGAGGGCCAAAGATGCAAGGCTGGATGTGGAAGGTCGACGAGGATTGAGGTCGGCAGATAAAAGTGGACCCAAACTTACACGCTTGGCGGATGCGAGTGGGGCCGGTACCGCAATGATACCGCCATAATTTCCTGTTTTAGACTAGTGTATCCGACGAACGTCGGATGCCGACCACCACGTATTACCACTTTGTCTTCCACGCCCCGTGTTTGCTCGTAATCGACCCAGCTTAGAAGACAGAATCGCTTGAATCACTCGAGAACGTCATGTCGAGATCCATCTGTCCCTCCTTCCCCCACTGTCTCCGCACGTGCAACGCCAATGACATTTGCGACCGGCTGGTCTGCTATTATCGTTTTCTGCCTTTTCTGCGAACTTTCTACTGTGCGACCAAGAGCTTCCTAGGCGTCGCAAAGCATAACCCTTAACTGCATGTGTCTACCCAATTCGTGTGCCCTTCCATTGCGCGTCGTGTCTTTTGTCTGTACGAACATTTCGTCTCTCCTATGTGAGAGCCCTCCTCGGTCTCCTCTGTCCTGGTCCTCGTCCACCCCTGCCATCTTCACAGTCCTGCCTCCACTATGTCCAAGCCCATCATCCTCCACCTGGGTGACCCCGTCCACCACAACATCGAGCTTTACGAAAGCCTAGCCCAGCAGTTCACCATCGTCAACCCGCCCCTCGCAGACCGCCAGCGCCCGGCATTCCTCGAAGCCCTCCGCTCGCGCAAATGGGGTGATTTCCAGGCCATTATGCGGCCCTTCTGGTCCACGGGCGGCGAGATGGGCCGCTGGGACAAGGAGCTGATCCCGCTGCTACCCGGCTCGCTCAAGGTGTTTGCGTCAGCGGGCGCCGGCTACGACTGGGCCGACGTGGATCTGCTGGCCGCGGCCGGCATTTTGTACTGCAACGGCGCCTCTGCGTCGTCCGAGGCCGTCGCCGACATGGCTCTGTACCACATCATCTCTGTCTTCCGCAACATGCAGTGGTCCAACATGGCCGCGCGCGCGGGCGACACCGCCACGTTCCTGGACGCTCACCACAATGTGCCACACACAGCGCGCAACCCGCAGGGCCACGTCCTCGGCATTGTCGGCCTCGGCAACATTGGCCAGCGCATCGCCACCAAGGCCGCCCACGCCTTGGGCATGCACATCGAGTATTATGACCCGTTCCCCAAGACGGCCGAACAAGAAGCTGCCGCCGGTGGCGCCAAACGCCACCCGACGCTCGAGTCCATGCTGGGATCGGCCGACTGCGTCGTGGTGGCAGCGCCCGGCAGCGGCGGCAAGCTGATTGACGCGACACGGATTGCGCAGATGAAGAAGGGCGCGCGGCTCGTCAACATTGCGCGCGGCGGTCTCGTGGATGCGGGCGCCGTGGTCGACGCATTGGCCTCGGGCCAGTTGGCCGCCGTCGGGCTGGACGTGTTTGAGGACGAGCCCCATGTCGACCCGCGTCTGGTGGCCTCACGACAGGCAACGCTGACGTGCCACACGGCGGGTGGTGCGCTCGAAACAAACATTGGCTTTGAGCGTCTATCTATGGAAAACGTGCGCAACGTCCTGACGGGCCAGCCGCCATTGACGACCGTGAACAAGCATTTGTTCAAATAAGCGCCTTGCTTTGTTGTTTGATTTATTGTAAAACCCAAATTTTGTGCTTCCTTTCTTTCGTCACATAGATCACACAATGGCAAAACATGAATTGAAGATGGCGTGCATGACCGACCGAATGTCTACCCGTGCTTGCGCCGCATCCTGCCGGGCCTGCAGCTCTGCCAGCACCTGCGCCGTGATTTTCGAGTTGCCGGCCACCGTCTGCATCCGCATAATCTGCGTGTGGATCCACACCCGTTCCACCGGGTCAGGCTCTTCGGAACCCAGCATGAGCAGCGGCCACAGCATATTAGCGGGCAGCGCGTCCTCGGCATCAAGTGCCTCCACCAACAAACGCGCCAGGTGCCGGATCTGCGCCAGCGCTTCCGTCGCCTCTTGGGTTAGGGGCAGCGTCTTATAGGCCACACGGTGCAGGTGTACTTTGCTCGCGTAGTAGTTGCAGAGGTACGTGCGGAAAGACCGCGTCACGGCAAACGCCAGATGGGCCGACACGTGTGCAGCCGTCAGCTTGCCCGCCACTGCATAGTCCATTAACATCGGTCGGTTATCATAAAGCGTCCGCAAATCCTTGGCAATGGCCGCCCCAATGTTCATGACATCGATTTCGTCCTCCACTGTACCGCGTGACCGATGCCACGGGTCAATGCGCGAGATCCGACCCATGAAGCTTTGCACCTTTTGGAAAAAGAGGATGCCCGGCTGGTACAGGATCTGGAACAGCACGTCTTCTATATCGTCCTGCGGCGGTTCGATGCCGGTCGGCGTGGCGATCTTCCCGTCGGTGCTGCCCATGGTGCGGACGGGTCCACCATTGGCAGCTCCATCAGCGTCACTGTCCATCTGACCGAGTTCCGCCTCAAGTGCGCCAGGTGGTGGCGTCTCTGCCAGCATCCCCTCGTCGTCTGTCGACAAAAAGAGGCCTTCACCGCCAGCCGATACCGCACGGCCGTCGAGTAGTCGAAGCCACAGCAAGAACTGCCGCTCGACTGCGCTGAACTTGCCTCCCTTCTCACTGCTCTTGAGAATATCGTGTGCACGTTTGAGGTTGGCATGTGCGGCATCGATACGGCCCTCGAGTATGTCGACGTAGCTGAGGAAGAAGAGAGTCGCCAGGAGGTTTTCTCGGTGGGCGCTCGACCTTGCCAAGGAAAGCACAGGTTGTGCGGCTGGCGCACGCGCCTGTGCACTGCCTGTCAGGAACCGACCATGAAGTTTGCTGTTCCCGTTCTTGTTTTGATTGAGGCTATTTGCGTCGTTTGGCGCAGCGACTCCCGCTGCTGCGTAGCCAACGTTGACGCTGGCATGGCCGTTTGTAAATGCACCCTTGTCGGTCGTGATACCATGGTTTGTCGCGGCTGATATCGTCGTAGATTCTGTTGTCCCTGACGTTCCAGGCACGTTCTCATTGTTACCATGTCTATTACTAGCCCCAGCCCCGTTACCACTTCTATTCGTGTCGTCTTGCCGTTGGCCACCATCCAGGAGTACGGCCGCCGTGGCCGCCATTTCCATTGCGGCCAGTACCTCTGCCAGCGCGTTTTCGTAGTGGTTCTGTCGACTGGCCATCCATGCGCCCTCCCGCTGTACCAGCATAAAGTTGGAAAATGCCAAAATGGCCCAACGGACCATGGATGACACGTTGGCTCTGCCGACAAGCACGTGGCGCATCACCAGCCACTTCTTCTGCGTCTCGACCTCGGCCAAAATGGGCGGCGTAACGGCGTGTATAAAGTAGTCCATCAGGCGGTAGTTTTCGACGGCTGGTGCTTCGACCGTCTGTGGCGACAGGGAAAGCCTACCTTGTGTGGGCGTGTTCCCGTGAATGTCAGTGGCCCTCTGTTGGTGTTGTATAAGGTTGTCGTTTCCGTCGGTCGTCGTACTGCCTGTGCCATTGGTTTGGTTCAGTGTGGCCCCTGTAAGTCCCGGCACTCCACCCATGTCGGCGATGAGCCCACCCACACCCATCTGGTGTCGCACATCCTGCCAAACGTCATCGGAATCCCACATAAAGCTTGCAAAATCGAAAACTTGGTTGACAGCATGAGTAGGTGGTGGCTGTGATGTTGGCTGTTGTTCTTGTTGCTGTTGCTCCTGCTGCTGTTGTTGGACGAGCATGCCATTCGTGCTCGGTCCGTCTGCTGTGCTTAGTAGGTGCGACGAAGAGGACGACGTCGATGCAGTCACCGATGTCGAGAAGCTACGGTCATGGTCAGAGCGGGTCCCGTTTTCTGCTGGGACCACGCTGCCGGATGCATTGCCGGCAGCATCGTCGAATGGTGGCCGCTCAAGGGTCGATAGAAAGGCCGACACGGGCCGGTCCGGCAGCTGCAACTGCTGTTGCATGCCGTTGGCGGTATTATGGCCTTGGCCGTTGCTGATGCCATGGCCTATATGGTGTGATGCCAGACTGTGACCATGACTATGGTTTGACGAGCCCACAATCGGCCGCCACTTGCACTCCATGTTGAGCCGCTCACAATGCGAGCAGCGTGGCCGCTGCTCATCGCACTTAACCTTTCGTCGCCTGACGGGCAATACATGTCAGTTTGCTAGCTCCAGCAAGGGCCATAGTGGGACTCTTGCGAGAAATATCAAGGCACATTACACCACCAATCGGGAGCACCGTGTCAGGATCAACTCACTTGCATGTCAGGCAGCCTTCTCTTGAGCGAGCTGAGCGCGCCGATGGAGTTGCCGGCGAGAACCAGGCGCCGCTGCCGCCGTTGCTACCGCCACTGGGGCGCGGTGGCTGGTACTGGTTCATGAGTAGGTGGTGAGTCGGGCTCTGCCTTCACCGTTTCAGAGGCTGAAACTAAACGACCCCGGGCCTGGACAAGATCACTCAGGTGTTGTTAAAGGCCCTGCTTCCTGTCGGCACGATGGGCGACCGGGGAGCGGGACCACAAAAGGCAGGTGATGATGTATCTCGCGTCCTGGTAATCCCTCGAAAGTAGAACCGGTCGGGAAACGAAACGACAGTGAGGAAGAAGAGGGAAAAAAGGGGTATCTCACAAATGAGCAGAATGGCACGAATAGGGTAGGCACGCAAGAAAAGAAGAAAACAACAAATAAAGCCAATGGCAGGAAAGAGCAACCTTCCTTCAACTTTCTCCACCAAACGGTTTGCCTGGGGTCACTCCTTCTCCGCAAGCAACACTTCCGTCCTTCCTTCAACCTCTGCCGGAGATACAGCGGTTACACGGTCGAGTTGGGACCCTCTACAGGAATTTCAGGTCTCCATTGGACAACTTAGGCTTCCCCTGAATGCCGCTAAAACGTGGCGGCTTTAGCGTCCTCACCGGCTCCATTTCGCAAGACGTGAGCACATGTTAGCGTGCGCTGAGACCCGCTACGGACCAGACCAGCAGCCTACATGCCCGATAATGAAGTGGGAATAGTGCACGAGTCGAGGCAGAGCGTCAACATGGCAGTTTTCAACGACGATGACATTGCAAGTTTGTGTACCGCGCCCGAAAATTTTGTGCGCATCGGGAGATCTTTCATGTGACGATATCAGTGATTGGTTTCGATGTCGATACGAATAAAGCCAAAATCATAGGACACAATCTAATTGTTTGAATTCACGGCCTCTTCTATCATCCAGGACTGACCGAACTGGGTAGATTCGATTCTGTATCTTAGAACGGACCTGTTTTACTTCTGGCTTTTCCCAATCTCGCACAGTTTCCAACTTTCAAATTTGCCTCAGATCATCGTCTCTAGTATCCCACATACCGCCAACCCATATCGACCTGCTGCTGCGTGACGCCGCTCTTCATGGCCTTGCACTGGTCCGCCGGTGAGCCACCCAGAAGACGGTTCAAGCGACGCACATGCATCAGGTAGAGCGTAATTGTGATATAAAAGGCGACCGTGCATGCCAGCAGCGTGCCGAACGCGGCATAGAAATGCGGGCCATCGTAGTACAGGTAGCTGCCCCAGACGTTGGACAGGCCGCCGATGGCGTTGATCATGGCCACACCGGCAGCGCGCTTGGGGAACGGACGGGCCATGTGCAGGTGCAAGGTCTTGTAGAGCATAATCTGGGGGCCGGAGCAAACCGAGGGCATGAGCATCATGGCAAAGTAGCGGGCGCCAATATTCAGTGTCGACAGAGCAACGATGTACGCGGCGACGGCGACGCCGAGGCAACTGACGATGATGATGTACATGACGTTCTTGCGGTCGCTGATATACGATATAACATAAAAGACGATGGCGGCGAGAACGTAGGGCGGCGCTGTGAGGAGAAGCGTGACCATGCTGCTGTAGCCGAGAGTCGAGACGATGGTCCTGCTCGGTTAGCGTACAGTAATCAAGAGCATAGAATCCATATACTGAAGAAAGAGCGCACTTACGGGAAGAAGTTGACAATCGTGCCCATAGCTTGACCCATACCGCCGCACCACACGAGCGCCCAGATCTTGGGGTCCATCATCGCCAGCTTAAAGCCTTGCCACACCGTCGTCTCCTCGTGTGCCTCACCAGCGCCAGCCTCCATCTCGAGACGCCACACAGCGTAGTCGCGTTCCACGGGCGTCAACAGACGCTTCGCATTGTGTGGGAACTCGGGCATGATCAGCGCAAAGAGGATGCCACAGCCCATGGTCACAGTGCCTTCAACAATAAACAGCCACCGCCAGCCAGCAATGCCGTGCCGGCCATCGAGTGTCAGGCACGCGGCCGCCACAAAGCCACCAAAGGCGCTGCCCAGCATCTGGAACATGAAGAGTGCGGCCAGGCGCTTGCCCAGCTGCGAGCGGTCGTACCAGGCACTTAAAAAATAGAGCACCCCAGGGAAGAACACGGCCTCCGTCACGCCCAGGAACACGCGGATGACCAGCAGGCCCGTGTACGACCTGGCAGCCGCGGTGCTGGCGCTGACAGCGCCCCAGACTGCGGCAGCGCTGCAAATGTACAGACCGGGCCGCGTGATGCGCGTCATGATGAGGTTGGACGGGATCTGGAAGGGCAGGTAGCCAACGAACAGGATGGAAATGGCCGTGGCAAACTGCTCTGTGGTCATGCCGAGGTCGTTCATGATGCCATAGACCTTGGCGGCGGCGAGGGCAGAACGGTCGACATAGTTGAGAATGTACAGGATACCCATGATTGGCATGATGACCACGTCCATCTTGCGGGTCATCTTGACGTTGAGGTGGCGCAGTTCCTCGTCGGACATGTTGGCGATGCTGTCGGGCCGGGGTACCGTGGCCAAGCGCGGCACTTTGAGGTCAACATCGTCAGCTGCGTCGTTCGTGTGGACGGCAGTGACATCGTTCGCCTCGCCCGCTTTGACGTTGCCGAGTTCAAAATTGCGTTCACTGTTGGTCATCTTTCGTAGTTGTCGGAGTCGGTCAAAGGGGATAAGTAATCGGAACGAGATAATTGGCCTCGTAAGGCTTACTGGGCTCAGATGAAGCCGATTATGGATATGAAGAGGGTACAAAAGAAATAAAATAACACTTTACGAGAAAAATAAAAGGCAGAAGACTATAAGACAAATAAAATATGCGGGCTTGCAACTGTATCGCCAACCTTATACTCGGCAATCGACAGTCGTGCTCGCTTACGAACAGAGCAGTCGCTTCGTCCAAGACCTCTTCTGCTGCACATCTACATTAGGACTCGTTTACCGGGGTCTAAGCTGAAGGACGTCGCCACAGGGCAGCACAACTCGGACTATCGAACGGGTCATGACCTGACCTAAACAGTACGCGATTGAAAGGAACGAAAATGAAAAAGTGCAGACGAAAAAGGGAAGCCGAGTACGAAGCATAGGCGTTTTTCATTCCCCATACTCCATCCCCACGAGGAAATCGGGGGTTCCCCACGAACAGCAAGGTATGTCGGGTCGGATGACAAGGCGATTGGATTTTCCCTGCTGTGCACCTCCCTTTCGATGTCCTGCCCGATGCAGATTGGTCTTCTCGGTGGGTCATTGCACGGGAGGTTTGTCGGTTACCGAGTAGAGACCCTTGCAGCGCGGCCGGGGTGCTTAAGACTTCTCCGCACACCGAAAGAGGAAACTATCGTCAACTGATTAAAACCTAGACTAACCTTAAACCCGAGGCATAGGCCGGAAAGTCACGTCCAGATCATGATACTTTGAAATAATGATACCGAAAATTATTATTAGGTGATTCTTGCTGTCAGATACAGTCAAAGACTATGGTGTTGGGCTCTGTCATGAGAGCCATCTGGAAACGCTGATAAAAGGGGAAGCAAAATAATTTGTCTAGATATCTAGACGTTCATTAATCCATCGTGAGACGACGGTGTAAAAATCAGAAGAAGAAAAAACCGTGACAGCGACAGGGACAAAAATAGGACAAAAGAGACGACCAAGAATGGGACATTCATACATCAAATAATCATGCCCGTATCCGTAGCCCGTCTCTTTCAGGGTGGTAAAAGTCAAGATAAAGAACAACCATCGCATAGCTCAAGACTTTTGGTATCATACCGTGACAAAAAGAAATGAAAAAAAAAATGACAAATGAAATAGTGACAAAAGGAATAGCAATATGGCAAGTCTCTACTCGGCATCTCCTCTACCAAGATGCCAAGCGAGGATTGTCGAGGACCAGGTCCAGGGCTGGGTAATTGAGCTACTCCGGTGAGGAGATGGACGATGCCGAGGACGACGTGGACGGAAACGACAGGCCCGTGGGAGCATACGGCTCCGTTGACGCCAGAACAATCGGCGGATAGAAAGACACGCCGCCGCCCACCCGCTGATGGCCGAATCCATCCTTAGTTGCGGCACTCTTGCAACGACGGCAGCAGGTATGCTGATGCTGGTGGAGGGTAGGTGAAGTAGGCGAAGAGGTTGCCGAGCGAATCGATGTCGGCGTCCGGGGGGCCGCCATCGTGGCACCGGACGACATGTTCAGGGGCGCCGTCATGGACTTGGCCAGGACACGGTGGTGCCGGTAGTGCAACGAGGCCTTGTCAAAGCTGCTGGTGCTGCGATTGAGGCAACCGGGGTCCAGGTGGAGGTCGTGAACCGACGACGGGGCTAGGGTGGCCGAGTCAGAGTAGGTGTCGTAGGGGTTCGTAAAGGCTGAGCCAACAATGCTGGCTGCCGCCTTTTCACGAAGCATGTACAGCCTAGGGAAAGAGGGTGGTGTTAGTGAGACAAGGCTCGCAAGAATGGGCCGGATCGTGTTACATCGTGGATGGAAAATGGGACTCACTCTTCGCCAGAAACGCCTGGCAGGTTGCCCATGCTGTCCTCCTTCTTGAAATCAAACGGAGCGGACTAAACAAGAGAATGGATGTCAGCCGATGTCACAGTCTCGGCAGTGAGAGAGCATGTACAGGTTGCAATGCGGGTTGCTACTCACAATCACCAGGCGAGGCTTGGTCTTCTTGTTCCGACGCAGGCTGAGAACGTCATGCAAGCGCGAGACGTAGCTCTTGAAGGCGTGGTAGATTTGGGCGTTTGTCATTTTCACTACCGAGATTTTTTTTTTTTCGTTGATTCCTTTTTGTAACGGAAAATGAAGCAAATGGCGATGGAGCGATGCTGTACTGTATGATGCGATGGTCTTGGTCTAATGCAGTAACGATGGGCAATGACTGTATGGTGTATCGTTGGAAATCAAATAAAACGAGCGACTGGGCTTTTGGGGCGCAAGAAAAGAAGGCCGAGATCAGGAACACATCAAGCCGGACGAAGATGCATATATTAATGTCGAGGCAAAACGAGTGACTGGGTTAGATGCTGTGAAGTTACAGCATGAAAATGATAAAACATGCGACTTTTCAGGAGGAAAGGTAGGAAGCGGTGGGAGTAGCCGAGTCTAACAGTCTTTTGAGTGAACTGAAAGGCTAGTGATGAAAGAAAATGCAGTGTCGCTTTCGAATGTACGTGTCGTCGCCGTTTTTGGCTTCTTTTGTTTGGTTGCGTTTGATAAAGGAGTGGATGGCCTTGACAAAGAAGACCCGAGTGTTTTGGTGAAGAAGTTTCAACGACGTGTCATGGTGTAAAAAGTGAGGTAAAAGAAAGGAGCAATGAAAAAGAAACGCTGAAAGAAAGTATTGAACAGAGGGACTGGAAGAACTAAGACAACGAGGCAATGCAGAGACAAATGCAGAGAAAAGAGACGCGGTTGATGGTTTGCAATGGCGGCGATGTGGCAGAACACACAAGATGCAGGTTGACAGCCAAAGTGTAGACAGACTGACAACAGAGTGGCAGAGAAGTTGGTTTGACAAAATGGATGCTACTCTGCCGTCCCTTTTATTCACAGTCAACCGCGCCCTCGAGACATCAAGCATTCTTCGTGGTCTTCTTTCCTTTTGCCTTGCAAATGAACCTGGATACTTTCGAAATGTGTGCTTTCGTCTGCTTCTCTAGCCTCCTCCATTGGTCATTCGCCTTGTCTTGTGCCACTGGAATTCGAGCATGTTGTTTGGCCCCCAAAAAGGGATATGCATTCGCAAACGGCTAGCTGTGTTGAGCAAAGGCCCGAAGGGAGTCTAAGACAGGGAGCCTCACTGGTGAAGACTGAAGAACGGGCAGAAACAGGCAAGCAACGTGGGACTTGCGGCCACTTGGGGGTCTCCACCCAACCAATCTGCTGCCCAGCTCGAGATACTCGTCAAGGGCGAAACAAGAGGAGTAGGGGGACAAACGACGGCCAAAGAGGAACTAGGAAGCACCACAGCCGTGGCAGTTGAAATTGAAAGGGAGGAAGCAGGCACGAAAAGGCATGAAGGGGACGCAAGTGCACCAAGGAGTCCCGTGTAAATATGGCCAGGCCATGGGCCATCTAGCCAAACACGTCAACAAAGACTAGCAACAACTGACAATGCAAAAACGCGGCTCTTTTGAAAAATGGCCTCGATAGCAAAACATCACCAAAAGGCCGCAAGACACTCATTTCGGCGACAAACATGGGGAAATGGGTTTTTTTGTCGACGAGTTCGTGCTTCACTGGATCCCTGCCCTGTTGAGTTCCTTCTTGGTGTCGAACCCATGCCTCGATTGCAGTTTGACCTCGAACGCAACGCGAACGCACGCGAAGAGCGGAGTCACCGCGACAATGAACTCGAAGAAGAGTCTGAAACTCTCAATAGAGCGTGAGATGTGAACAGTTCCTGAGCAGTTCCCGGGGGGCATTTGCAAAGGAATGCTGGCCGTTGGACATTTCGATGCCCACTGAGATCGTCGCCTGAGGCGTTTGTTGACTCCAGTGGCCAATTTGGCCTCAGAGTCGTTATAAAGTGGCTGGATTGTGCACGAGGTGAAGGCCCAAGGATGGGCATCGAGAACGATACGTGGTAAGGTAGACCGGACGACTGGAATACAGCAAAATGCAAACCAAAAGAACACGCATCAAGGCACATGCCCCCTGCCTATCAAGGTGTATTGGTTCGTTGTTATCTCTGCAGGTGGAATGGGCCAAGAAGGTCGATATCTCGAGAGGCAGTTCTGGGACAAGGCTGTGGCAGCCAACCATGTAGTGTCATTGAGGTACGAAGCAAGAGGCGAAGGAAGAGACATCGACATGGTGAGTGGCAAGTCGAGGCATGGGACGGGGAACAGGGAGGGAGGCAAAACGGTAAACCCAGAGTTATTTCAAGTATGTGTACAACATACGGAGTATGGCGTATTCAGTAGGGCTCCGTACTTTACGCGAAGGTCAGCTATGTCTGCGTTCATAAAAGGTAAAGGAAGGAACGAACTCTTGTATTGGTGGCGCTTTCATCCACGCTTCTCTGAGCTCCTTGGCAGGAACAGGCACAAGCGCAGGGACAGACGGACCGTTTTAGTGCACTAAAAATGGCACTCATTTCAGCCTCGACAAGCACATTCCTCTGTATCAAGGGACGGTGAGAAGAGGAATAAATAGTACAACAGCAACAGCACGCCGCGAAAGAGTGAATGTCCACTCATCCTCCCTTGCTTCCATTTCTCCTTCCCTTTGCCCTCATAGTCCCCTCATCAAAGCGCATTCCTTTGCCACGACGTGTATCGCGACTTCGTCAGAAAAGGGGAAGGATCGTCAGGTACGAGAGACCCTCTCGAGGTAGACATCCAACGGGGAGTCACCAGAACCAGCATTTGGCTTCAGTCTTGTCCAGCTTTCTCACATCCCATGGTCCTCGTTCGCACTCAACGTCCTCGGCACCCGCTGGACACGCGAGCAAACCCACGCATCGCCACCAATCCAAGGACCGAGGCGCGGTCAGCGCGTCTCATGCTCTGGATCCCTATTGTATCTTATTTGGCCCATTTCTTTCTCGCCACGGTATGTACAACTACACAGCCTTTACACAACTTCATGATGCCGTAGCTATTGCTTAATTTCGTTGTTCGTCATACTTGATTCCACGCCACCGCGCTTGAGATCACATTGTCAGCATCGATTTTATTTCTTGAACCCTTTGTCTTGCCTCCGATAAAAGTACCGGGCCTCTGAGACAATGCCCAGGACGCTCACCCGCCAACTCATCTTGGTCCGCCCGAATTCTCCCTTGCCAGTCTCGTGAATCGCGCTGTCGCCTGCACACCCATGTATATTGCATTCTTCACGTCCTCGGCATGATACATTGACGAAAGTTCCAATACAACAAATAGCCCAAGGATCCCCTAACACCGTGCCACGACGCCGAGATGCAGAAGCCTGAAACATTGAAAATCTCGGGCCAGATTCCAGACCTATCTACTTTCCTCCTCTCCACGCCGTTCTTTTCTCTTTTCACTCATATCACCACGGAATGCTTTCCATACACGTATTAGCTTATATTTGCGCTCGCGCCCATTTTTTCGCGTTCGTGCTTCATGTTTGCTCGTGCAGTTCATGTATTTCGCTTTACTATCGTGCTCTCTCTACCACGCACTGCGTCCGGCAGGTCACGCCCGCCCGTGTCTATGCCGGGCCATCCGCCAAGTGGTAGCTCTTCAGCTTCACAAACTGGTCGAACCCAAACCGGCTCAGTGTGTAGCCGCGGCCCGAGTTCTTCCACCCTGTCCACGCCAGGTCCGGGCTTGGGTAGTCGCACCGGTTCACAAACACCGTGCCCGCCTCGATCTCGTCGACCAGCGCCGCTGCCGCTGCACGGTCCTTGGTCCACACGCTCGCTGTCAGGCCAAACTCGCTGTCGTTCATCAGTCGCAGCGCCTCGGCGTCGTCCTTGACCGACATCACGGGGATCAGCGGGCCAAACGTCTCCTCCTTCATCACGAGCATGTCGTGCGTCACGCCCGTGAGCAGCGTCGGCGGCACAAAGTTGCCCGCCGCCGGCGCACGCTGGAAGGACTCGTTGTCTGTCGGCGTCACATCCTTGGCGCCCTTGCTGAGCGCATCCTTGATCTGCTCCTCAATGGCTGCCTTGGACCGCTTCGACACCACCGCGCCGACGTGCGTCTTGGGGTCCAGCGGGTCGCCCAGAACGTAGCCCCGCAGCACGCCCTGCACGGCCTCGACAAAGGCGTCGTGGATGCTCTCGTGCACATACACGCGCTCGAGCGCGCAGCAGCTCTGGCCCGAGTTGAACACGGAGCCGTCGACAATCTGCTCGGCCGCCCACGCCACGTCGACGTCCGCGCGCACGTACGCCGGGTCCTTGCCCCCCAGCTCGAGGCCGACGTTGACAATACGGTCCGCAGCCGCACGCTGCACGGCCAGGCCGCCCACCACCGAGCCCGTGAAGCACACGTGCGCCACGAGCGGGTTGCGCACAATGGATTCGATCACAGAAGGCGAGCCACTGTGGAAGTACTGCAGGACGCCGGCCGGCAAGCCCGCCTCTTCAAAGGCCTTGGCGACTTGCTCGACGACCGTGGGCGTCTGGGGCGACGGCTTGAGGATAACTGTGTCACCCGCCAGCAGCGCCGGGATAAGCGTGTTCACGAGAATGAGGTATGGGTACTACAGCGACAAGGCGTATAGTTCGTCAGCCAAGAGCGCCAAAAGAAGCGAGAGCCGCATTGGAAGGGGGACGTGTAGAATCGTGCAAAAAACAAGTGGACCAAACACGTAGGTGTCGGCCATTGAAACAGGCTCAATCCGCTTTGCGCATGGCGTGGGCACGAGAACAGCAGAAAAAAGGGTCAAGAACAGCATGGGAGTTTCGGGGGAGAGGCCAAAAGAAGCCAAACTCACATTCCAAGCAAAGATGATCAAAACAGGCCCCACGGGTACTTTGCGAATGAATCGCTCAAAGCCCTTTTCTGCCTCACCCGGCGAGTCCTTGAGGGCTTCGTCGCTCGCCTTCAACAGAAACTCGGCGCGCTTGATGGCCGTCGAGATCTCTTTTCCCGTATACGCAATCGGCCGGCCCATCTGCTCTGTGAGTTCGCGGGCCAGCTCGTCGGTGCGGCTGGCGAGCGCGTCCAGCGCCTTGCGCACAATGATCTGGCGGTCGCTCAGCTTGGTCGTGCGCCAAGTCTGGAAAGCCTTGGTCGCCGTCTCCGGGAGCAGCGCGAGGTCGGCCTGTGAGATACCATTGCGTGTGACGACGGGCTCATTGGTCGTTGGCGAGATAGTGGTGATGACCTCGACGGACATGGTGACGGTAGTCGGGCGGTGTGAGTGACTAAAATGTGTAAAAAGCGTGCTTTTGACCGGTCGGTGTATTAAATCCAAGGGAGTTCGCGAATCGAAGCAAAATAGAAAGAAAGAAGCCAAAGCCAGAACCTACAAATGGACAGCATCGACATCGATCTCGCCCCACGGGCTTCAGCAACATATGGGCCTGGCCGAGACCTTTGCCCCTCCTAACGAGCTCCGAAGCAGGCGCTATGCCCACTCTCTTAGCTTCCTATTCGAGATGATAAGACACGAGGTGAGAGTGGGTCCTCCAGGTGCCGAAGCGTTGGGCGGTGTAGCGCATTTTTCAGGTGACGCCCATTGAAGACCGGCAGAATTTCAACTTTTTTTACTAGGTGACCAGCAGAGAGCAAAAGACGTCTCGAGACAGTGAACAACAGCAACCGGCGCAAACGCAATCACATCTTGCCAAGATGTCCCAAGCACACACCACAAGCACAATGGTTTCAGAAAAGAGAAATACGTTTCTAGACGCTGGCGACAGCGAGGAGGACGACGGCCACTACGAGTCCGAGGCTGACGAGGTGCAGAAAGGCGGCCGTGGCACCAAGCGGAGGAGACTGGAAGACGACGAAGACGACGACGACGACGACGAGAGCAGCGACGATGATGCCGATACTGACATTGACGATCGGTTTCAATTCAGAAACGAGGACGACGATGCCGGCGGCAAAAAGGACGCAGGAGACAAGGCGTCTGCTCGATTAAAGAAGCAGAGCAAGGACACAAAACGGGCCAAACGAGACGAGAGCGACGAAGACGAAGACGACGAAGCGGCCGGTGAGAAGGCCGACGAGGCCGACGACGTACCGCGGAAAGATAAGAAGACGTCCAAACTCTCAAAAGCCTCGTCCGCCAAGGACGGTGACGCCGCCCGCATCGAGCTGCCCGGTGTCAACAAACCCCTCACCAAGAAGAACCTGGTGGCGTCCGAAAAGGCCGTCCGTCGCTCCGGTGTTGTCTACCTCTCCCGCATCCCGCCATTCATGAAGCCCACCAAGCTGCGCTCGCTTCTCAGCCCCTACGGGACCATCAACCGCATCTTCCTGTCCCCCGAAGACCCTCTGTCACACACCCGTCGTGTCCGCGGCGGCGGCAACAAGAAGCGCTCCTACGTCGACGGCTGGGTCGAGTTTGTCAACAAGGCCGATGCCCAACGCGCCGTGGACCTGCTGAATGCGCAGACGATTGGCGGCAAAAAGGGCACCTACTACCGCGACGACCTGTGGACGCTCGTCTACCTGCGTGGCTTCAAATGGCACCACTTGACGGAGCAGATTGCAACGGAGAACGCGGAGCGCGCAGGCCGCATGCGTGCGGAGCTGGAGCAGACTGCGCGGGAGAACAAGGCGTTCCTAGAGAACGTGGAGCGGGCGAAGATGCTGGACGGCATGGAGGCGAAGGCGGCGGCCAAGGCCAAGGCCACCAAGGCGGCGGCAGCAACAGACGACGCCGCAGAAGCACCGGCAGCAGCAGCACCATCCAAGGCGACGCCTGCAGCTTCACAAAAGAGCGTGCGATCGATCAAACAGAAGAAAATGGTGGCAAGAGCCGACGAAGGCGAGCAGTCGGAGCACGTCCAAAGAGTGCTGAGCAAGATTTTTTAAGTATGCATGGACAGACAGCACAACGGACTATTGAAGCACTTTTCATGGCATTTTCTTGGTTTATTTCAGCTTGGGTTTGTATACATGTACATACATTTGTTCTTGCTAGTGTCAAGTTTTCAAAAAGGCTTCGGCATACTGAGGCACCTCCACGTTCTCATAACTACAATGTTCACTTTAAACATTATCCAATTGAATGATACCATCATGAAACTACAGTAAAATGCACTTTCCCAACGCCAGAGGTAAATCGTAAAGAAAACCAGATGCCATGATGCAGGGGTAACGAAGAAAGCAGAAAGACACAAAGAGGACCGGCAATAAATGACCGTGAAAAAGAAGTCGAGCAAGTCAGTTCGCGACCTACTCCTCCCCCCCTTCGTCGTTGATGTCCAGATCGTCGAGATCGTCCAGCAACTCGTCCAAGTTGACCCGCGGACCATCGTCGTCTTCGTCTTCGTCCTCGTCCTCTTCCCCCTCGTCCTCCCCCTGGCCCTCCTCGACATCCATGCTGCCGGATGCCTCCATCTGTTTCCTCCGCTCGGCGGCCAGGGCGGCCTTCTGGCTGGGGTTCTTGTACAGGGCCAGCGCGGCGCGCAGCTCCTCGTCCTCCTCGACGTCCTGCAAGAACATCTCGTATTCGTTCTCCATGCGTGCCTGGTCGGCTTTCTTGGGCAGCAGCTCGCTCTCCTGCTTGGCCATGCGCTTAAGCTTCCAGTTGCGGTGCTTGTTCTTGCGGCGGTTCGGGTAGTGCTTCTTGACGAGCACGACCTCGGGCACGGTCGCGCTGTACGCGTGCGACTTTTCAATCTCGTCAAACTGCGGGTTGTTGAAGTTGCTGCCCTGCAGCAGGTAGCCCATGGCGGAGTCGCCGGGCTTCAGCAGACCGCCCAGGTGCGTGCGCGTAAAGTAGGTGGTGTCGTTGCTGCCCATGTCGGACGCGCGCGCCACAGTGGCCTCCGCCGGCAGCCAGCGGCCCTTGCGGGGCCCCGTAGGCTCAATGTCCAGCACGACAAACTCGACCAGTTCCTTGACGTCGGCAAGCGGCGCAATGGGAAACTTTTCGCGCCAGTAGACGGGGGCCGAGATCTCGGCCGTCTGCAGGGTAGCGGGGTCGAGCAGGTTGACAGCCGTGCCGATGCGGTAGCACAGGGCAATCGGGCTGATGCCGCCAATCTTCTTGGCCATGTTGAGCGGCAGGGCGACCAGATCGTCCTTGCAGATGGGCACGATTTCAATGGAGTAGGCAAACTTCATCGAGCGCGTGCCAGAGTGTATGTCTTCGGAAATCAGCTCGGGCGAGTACGTCATGTGAATGGGCACGACCGACTTTAAAAAGTCGACAAACTTGACGGCTTGGTTGCGGTGGGCAAAGAAAAAGTCCAGACCCTCCTTGGCCTCGGAGATGTTGAGCGCCTCGCGGTGCGCGCCGTGCTTGAGCATCAGCTGCTCCAGGAAAAGGAACGTCCGCTTGTGTGTCACCTTTTGCCGGACCTGGACGGTGGCGCGCCAGACGTTGTGGGTGTAGGACTTGGCGCAGTCGGGGCACTGATGCGTGCTGACAACGTACATGACCTCAAAGCTCTGGTTGAGCAGCACGCCGTCGGCAATGGCGTCCTGCACGGTGATCTCGACGCGCACGCGACGCGAGTTGGGCTCGGTCCAGATGAAGCGGGCGTCGACAACCCGGACCTTGTTGATGCCGCGCAGGCGCTTGAGGCACATGGCCAGCATCTCACGCGACTCGGGCTCGGCGGAAACCCATTGGTTGGGGGGGATCATCCAGCGGTTGCAGTCGCGGCAGAACTGGATGTTGGCCTCGCGGGGGATGTTCTTGGAAATATCGACGGTGAGCTTGATGCACTCGTGGCAGATGGCGCCCGCCGCAGTGGTGCCGTCGATTGGGGTACCACAGTTGTAGCAGAGAATACTGGAGCAGGTTAGCATTGGGCTAGGACCAGAGGTGTCTCTTTTCCCTCCCCCGGGCGTATGAACGTACGTGGCAACTGTCTTGGGGGCGTTGCCGACCTGGACAGCGTCGTCCAGATCCATGGTCGACATGGTGATGGCTTTGTCTCGGTTCTGGTAGTAAAAGTCGCTCGTATGTACTTTGTGGATGAAAACGAAAAGGCTTCTCGTTCGCCAAAGGCACCGCTGTCTATGCTAGTAGGTGTGTTGTGTTTTGCGATGCTGATCTGGTGATAAAATCGGTAGGAGGTCCACCAGATGAGTATGGAAGTTTGCTTTATAAAAAAATTTGCCCCGCGATCGTTATCGATTAAAAAATCACTTTGGGTGGCGGTCAGTGGTTGATAAGCAGCTTTTTAGGTACGAATCGTCCCGCCGAGCCAAGGCCCAGTCAACAGAAAAACGGACCTGTAAAATGCTTCCAGTGCAGTACAACTATGATTCATAGTGATTTTTGGGGGCGTTAGGGTTCCACTTTATGAAGACTCACACCAAACAGCCAGACTACAACTTGCCTCGCCGCAAGGCTGTATTACGACGTCGAGAGATACAGAATGAATTATGTGACGTCTTCGTTCCTCCACATGCATGGGCCTGCTATGCAAGACAATCACCAGAAAAGGAACAGAATTAATTACCGTGGACGCCCAACTCTCACGCGACTATATCGACTTTGTAATGCAACATATCTTTCACACTCATTCAGCTTCTCAGCTTCTATTTGTATAAAATGAGTTTGGGTGTTCTTCCCCGACTATTCTTAATATTTGCGTAATTAATGGCATTTTCTTTTCTTTTCAAAAGAAAATATACCCCTTAGGGGTAGCCCGTAATTGATATTCTCACCTTCACAAGCCACCCAGCCTCTCACAACGGCTGCAGCCACCCTTCGTAGACGCTCTTGTCTTCCCTCCGCACGCCCTCCATGGCGCCCTTGACACCCAGAAGGCGCACGCGGCCGCCCGACTCCTTGCTCCACTTCTCCAAGAATGCCTCGAGACGGCTCTCGGTCTCCTTGTCGTCCCGCACCAGTAGCGAGACGGCGTCAAAGCCGCCGGCGCCTGGCACCACACCACCATAGACACCCTCCACGTCACTCACTGCGTCCAGCAGCGCCGTCTGTCTCTCCGGCTCAATGGGCACGCCACTTTCTGTGCCCATGGACCGGACCAGCTCGCGGATCGACCGCAAGAGTGCCGGGATCGTATCGTCATCCGTTTTGCCGTCGCGCAGCGCCGTCGCCAGTGCCTCGTTGCGGGTTTGCAGCGTATCCCACAGCGTCTTGGACGCTTCCGGAGCGCTGCTGCGCCACGCCAGCACCTTCTTGACCATGCTCACTGTCTGCGAGCCGCAGTCGACATCGCACATGCGCAGGGCCATGCCAGCGGGGAGAGCAACGCTGCCCTTGGCAATTTCAGTGTCCCAGCCGGTAACGGGTCCACTGCCATTGCCACTGGCACCAGCACTGGCACCCTTCTTACTAGCAATAACAGTCTGTAGGGCGCCACTAAAACCCGGCTTGCCAGGCTCGGGGATACCCGCGAGCACCGACGGCGAGAAGCGGCGGTACGTGCACGAGCCGTAGACGGCGGCCGCCACATCAAAGCCAGAGCCGACCTTGCCCTGGGCAGCGCAGTGGGCGGCCTGGGCGAGATTGTGGAGCGTCTCACGTCCGGCGTCGGTCGACAAATCAAAGAGGTCGACGGGCAGGTAATGGCTCAAAATCGCTGCCGTCAGCGACGTGACGAGCGCGGCGGACGAGCCCAGGCCGGTCTTGTTGGCGCCCGCGAGCGTCGTTGGGAAGCGGGCAAAGCGGTTGGTTGTGGACGTGGAAGTGGAGGAGGCGTTGGCGTTGGCGTTGGCGGTCTCGTTGGGCTGCGAGTAGTAGTCGTTGTCGGCAAGAATGGTGAGTCGGCAAGAGTTGATCGTGTGCGCCGGGCCAAGGCTGGCGAGGCGAGAGACGTAGGTAAGGCCGTACGACAGCGTCGTCTCGACGAACGGGTTCGCGTGTAGTGCCGTGCCACTGTTGATTAGCGTGCATTCTGCAGTCAAAACCAAAACCTTCTTTCTTGATGTGTCCTGCGCTCAGCTTACGTCCGGAGCTGCGTGACCTGGATGCCACCGTCCTGGTCCGCCAAATGGTAGCCATATGTCCACTGTGCTTCGCGGAACTGCGGGCTGTAGACAGCAATTTCGTTCAGCTGTACACCAGGGCTCGTCTTGATCGCCTGTGCAATAACGTTGATGCGTGCACTCAGGCCAAAGACGAGACCCGTGTATGCGCGGTCCAGCACGAGGTAGCCGCCAGCCAGCAGCACCTTGCCTGGTGCTGAGACGGCTGTTGTGTCTGTCGGGCCTGCCGACATTGCGATTGCGCTTTTGCGATGTGATGCTCTTGTATTTTAAGAGGTTTCAGTGAGTTGGAATCACAATCAATTAAGCGAGGAGGCAGATGGAGAGTCGTCGCCGCCGAAAATGCAGACGAAACGGGCGGGAAAAGGAGCTGGCGATGGAGCTATCCAGCTTTGGAAGCTTGTGCCGGTGGGGAGGGGAAACGTGCAAACCCATTGGGGCTAGATCCCCGCCAAAAACAGTGCGTTGTAAAATGAAGGCTGGTTTTGAGTGATTAGGTAATCCACGATCTAGACTCTCTATGTTCTGTTGGTGACAGCATTGTTGAGGTACTTATTTTTTCCGTTGTTACGCTTTGTATGACAAAAGTAAGCGTCACAAGAACAAGGACCGGCGAAACTAATAGGTTTTGACTGGTCTTCCAACGGGCGAGATCGTTCAAAGACTGATTTGTGTCGTTGACCGTTGCTAACGGATCGTCAACGAGTCGCGTGCTCACGTGACTAAAAGTCGGTGTTCAATGCTGCTTGACAAGTCGATTTATCGAGTCCATTTCCGGGGAGGTTGGTTTCACTTTTGGGCGGGTCGGTTTATTTTACCACCGATGCCGACATCATGGAGTCAACGAAGCTCGGACATTTCCTCACAAACGCAGTTTGTGGCATCGGAGATCTTCCCGTCGAATTCGGTTGCTGCAAACTGCTCGAGCCTCACGAGGAAAACGCAGGTGGGTCAATGTTGTGACCTTGAATTGATGTTGACGACGAGCACTGGGGCTCGTTGTGAACCCGGGGCGCATGTAAGACGGATAGTCACGGCGGTCGATTTGGAACAGGACTCGGCGGGTCATTTTCGTGGGGAAGTTGCTAATGTTAGGTGTGTCAAATGACCTGTTTCTTGGTTGGTACTAAGACTAGGTTTATCAGATGGACGAGATGTCGAGAGTGTTTGCCCACATGTCGGTCTTGGTGCTACGAAAAAAACAACTTAACACCCTCTACTTATGTACACTTCAAATAACTTTTTGGTCTGCGTTGAAAGACGTTAAAAGCACGTTGAGTTTGCTTTTTGTTATAGTTATTGATTTTGGGGGGGGGTTCATGACAATAAGAATGACAATAAGATATAAGTTATTTAAAAAGAAACTCGACAATTCAGTAAGTAAAACTGAATATGCAGAATCGAGTGCCTGAAGTTTTCTCGGTTTCAGACATAAATATTTTGATGAGCTTTGACGAGTCAATCATCACAACTCCGTACTTGACAGCCCTATCGTCACGCCAGTCGTTTGAAAGCCCTCCTCTTGGCTTCGAAAATATTCGTTTATATGTGTCTTTCCGTCGCCTGTTTCGCGGGCGAGAGACGACAATGCAATTTCTGGCATCAAAGAAGACATGTCGTGGACAAATCTGCGCAATCTCGATTTCGGGGTATTCAGTTGTCCGTTATCAGATGTACCGAAGCTGTGCAAATCGGACCTTAGAATCCATCGAGACGGAGCTTCAGCTGAACGTAAGACGCGGAGCATTCACCGTCCGTTTCATCAACCTCTACTCCCTTGCTTGGGAGCATGGGGAAGGAGCAAGCAAGAGCCCGAATGTGCATCGTGCATTCCGACTTTTCCCATGAATGCTGGCAGTGCCATTGGCGCCTGCCAGAAAAAGAGTGGACTGCACAAGGCTAAAGCAAGATTGTCCAATCGGCGCTCGTGCCTCAACGAAAGGATCCGGTCTCCTTTTCGTTGCTTTCTTTTCCCCTGCGACTAGTAAGATGTGCTGGTGCTGAGGAACGCAACAGCCACCCACACTTTTGGTTTGGCCACCTAAACGTCACCAATTTTAGAGATTTCATCTCAGCTTCGGGCCTGTCGAAACGTCTTAATACTTCGTACATTTCGCCTTCGCCTGCGAACGCGAAAACGGCCAGGAGTTGGCTTGGTTTCCCCTGGATCGCCCTAAAACCGTCCTTTGCTAGCGGAGCTCACGTGCAGCGCCGGATTTTGACGGTTTTAGGCTCTTTCTCGAAGAAGCAATCTCGAACCCTGGTTCCAGCCGCGTGGTGGCTCCGGTTTCTCTTCGCTCTTGCCTGAAAGTTGTGGGTGCCAATCCTGCCACCATCGCCCCCGAGCCTTCCGCCCATTGTGTTTGGAGGCCACATTTTGTCATATTCGGACGCGCTTTGCACGGCATGTTACCACCTTTTGTCCCCAGGCAGACATATTTGCAGTCGTGGTGCGTCATGGCTTCGTAAGGGTTCCCTTGTCAATGGGGACGTTGAGCGGGATACGTTCTTCGGCTCCTCCTCTTTTCGCACGTCGTAATCGTTGGAGCCCTGCTGCGAAGTGGCTCGGTCTTGTTGCTTAGGTGGCTCCTTCCTTGACGAACTCTCTCCAAGGTCTTCACAAAGGACACAAAAGCGCCAGTGCCTTTGTTCGAACCGCTCGCTCGCACTTTCTGTATTCTCCCATTGACCTTCCAATTCAACGTCGAACTCTGGTTTCGCTTGCCATATTTTACGCGTTTCTCGCGCCTTCACTGTGTTGTGGCACGAGTTTTTTCCAGGAAAAGGAAAGAGCAGCCAGCGCCATCAGGTTTTGGCCTGTTAGTTTGAGAAGGCACAACCCTGGTACATACCCACCCCCGGTATTTATCACATAGGCACGCGGCCGGGACCCACCACTGGAATTTTCTTCCTGCAATTTCTCCCGCCTTCTCTTCCATACTGGGTCGCTCCTGTCCCCAGATAAACGGAAAAAAATAACAAGCTGGGCCCGGGAAAAAGCCGCTATCCCATTTTCTCTGTCTCGACCCAGTCACCGACCTTTGCTTTTGATTTTCCTCTCTCATTTTTATAATCTTGTTTCTGACTCTCTCTCTTCTCTCTCTTGTTTTGCTTCGCTTTTCGACTTTCCAACTATCTACCAATTCAAAGACCCTTTTTAATTCAAAGCGCGTTTGTTTGGCGGCTGCATTGCTGTCAAATGAACCTGCATTTGCGCATTCTCCTTTCCCTTCATGTAAGTTTGTGAATTCAAAACATCGCCGTACCTCTCTTCCTTTCCCAATTCCACCTCTCACCGACTTGCCACTTGCCCCTGTATTCCGCTCCTCGAGTACTGACATATTCCCTCCTCTGAAGTACCCCTCGCCGCCTGGCTTCTCCTAAATGCCCACCATTTACTCTTCGCTCTACCAGACCTTTATCCGTCAAGGATTCGCAAAGTCTTTCACACACGGCTACGCCCAGTCTGTCGTCGCCGCCACACACCCCCATGTTCTAAACCCCCAGAACCGGCCGTCGTTTGCGCGGCGGAACTGCAATCGATTCGGACGTATCCAAGCCCTCCAGCTTCAGAGTGCCTTCCACACCCAGACAAGTGGCCCCGACCACAAGCAGCTGAGCCTCAACCATGGCGGCCTAGATGCCTACTTTGAGCACCTGCAAGACCTGCAGGCGCAAGATGAGACCGACAAGGAATGGGTGCAGTTCCAGTTCCAGAACCGCATCGAGTGGAAGCCGTCTGCCGCATCGGTCCTCGACAACGAAGAGGTGTCTGCCAAGGCCGCCGAGGCCGATGTTGGTGTCGATGCCGCGGCTGCTGAGGAAGCGTCGGCCGAATTTATTGTTGCGCTTGGTGAAGAGGGAGGCCTCGCCAGCGAGCAGGTTGGGGAACAGGATGTTGCAGCCGCTGCGGATACCGCCTCCGCGGTAGAGGCTGTTGCTGTGGAGGACGTCCTCGCGGACCGTCACTCTGCGGCCGAAGAGGCGGCTCTCGCGCACATCGACGCCGCTCTCGAGAAGGAGATTGAGGCACGGAAGAACCTTGAGGCCCTGGAAGATGGCAAGGTCGCTTCTACCTCGCCGGTTGCCGCCGGTGAGGTTGCCAAATCTCGCTCCGTGCCTGTGTCGCGGTCGCGGTCGCCTGTCCGCTCGGTATCGCCTGTTGTCGACAAGCAGTCGCAGACCTATGCCGACCACCTTGCTACGCTGTCCGAGTCCGGACGCTATACCGAGATTCCAGCTGTGTTTGAGGCCATGCTGGTTGCCGGTGTTCAGCCCATTGCCAGCGCCTACAATGCGCTGCTGATGGCTGCTATTCACTTGCCCATTGACCGCATGGAGGTCATTTCCAAGGCTCTGGATGTGTACACCGACATGATTCGCCGCAAGGTCCTGCCGGATAGTGACACCTTCAACATTCTTGTCGGCCTGCTTGCTTCGCGCTCGCTCGAGCTAGCTGCCAAGAAGACGTTGCTCGAAGAGAAGCGCCTTCGCTACGGCGGCATGGACGAGCCTGGCAAGTTCATGTTTGCGTCCCACGAACTAGAGCATGCCATCGCTGCGGAGGAGGACCGTCTTGACTACGCCATCAAGCTGTTTGAGAACTCCGTTGCAGCCCAGAAGGCCGCGTACTCGTCTGAGACCTACCACCAGCTGATCTCGGCCTGCGCCCAGTCTGGTCGCCTCTCCGACATGCTGCAGCTCTTTGGCCACATGGAGGCGAACAAGATTGCTCCCTTTGCTGCCACCTTCCCAGCTATGATCACTGCGTTCGCAAATGCCGGCGACCTGATCAGCGCCGTCGAGTGCTACGAGGAGTATCGCAACCTGGCTATTGCAAACGATGCTGGCGAGCCCAGCCTTCTCGACCGTCTCGACACCCAGGTCTACGCTGCTGTCATCAACGCCTACATCACCTGCGATAAGATGCCTGGTGCCATGAAGTTTTTCGACAAGATTAATGAACAGTACGGTGTTCGCGCCGCCAACATGAAGGACGCTCTTATCAACGATGGCTTCGTTCAGGGCTTCACCAGCCGCGGTCACTACGCAACCGCTTTGGAGTGGGTGCAGAACGTTGACAAGGCTACCCAGGCTCAGACTCTGGGTAAGATTGCAACCGTCGCTGCCGATAACGGCCACAAGGACCTGGCTGTTGCCGCTTTCGATGCTCTGACCAACGCGTTCCCGTCTGCACTGTCCAGCATGGCCGGACCTACGACCGCTCTGCTGGCTCTGTACGTCCGTGCAGGTGATGTTGCCGCTGCCTCCAAGTACTGGCACATTCTGCGCAACCCTCTCGTTGAGGTCTCTTCGTCCTTTATCGAGCCCACAGCCATGTACGCTGTTGCCATGATTGGCTCGGGTCAGGTTGCCGAGGCTCTGGTTGAGTCTGATATTATGTTCGACCGCATCCGCCAATCGGCTGAGGCCAGGACCCACGCTGCCATCGTCGATGAGATTGAGGAAGGTGTCGCGTTTATCAACCGCTTCATGCAGGCTCGTGGTGTGACGGATCCCCGTGAGGATGCCTCTTCGGCCGCGTCGTTTGTTCCGCCTGCTTCGTCCTTTGTTTCGTCTCCGTTCCCGTCCACGCCCACGGTTTCAAGCTTCGACGAGACCAGCAACTTCGACCCGTATGCGCACAACACCGATTACAAGGGCTCGTCCCTGATTTCGGACGACCTGGAAGGTTCCCACGGCCGCAAGGGTCCCAAGCTGAACGAGGCGCTCAACCGGTTCCGCAACATGCGTCGTGCTGGCCGCCACCCGCGGTACATCACCTACGCCAAGCTGATCTCGGCCGCGTCACGGGAGAACAAGATGGACCTCTGCCATAACATCCTTGCCATGGCTCGCGCTGATGTGCCCCTCTTGCCGCAGTACGCTGTCGTCCGCTACGGCTGGTCTTCGATCTTGGATGCCATGATTGGCGCCAGCCTGTCTGTGGGCAACCGTACCTTGGCCGAGCAGTATCACCAGGAGCTGCTGAGCTTCGGCTCTGCACCGTCTGCCAATACCTTCGGTCTGTACATCACCACGCTCAAGGAGTCCACCAAGACGTTCGATGAGGCTTCCGAGGCAGTCAAGATCTTCCACCGCGCCAAGGCCGAGGGTGTCGAGCCCAGCTCGTTCCTTTACAACGCTCTGATTGGCAAGCTCGGCAAGGCGCGTCGCATCGACGACTGTTTGTTCTACTTTGCGGAGATGCGCGCCCTGTCCATCAAGCCCACGTCGGTCACTTACGGAACGATTGTCAACGCTCTGTGCCGAGTGTCGGACGACAAGTTTGCCGAGGAGCTGTTTGATGAGATGGAGGCGATGCCCAACTACAAGGCTCGCCCTGCCCCGTACAACAGCATGATGCAGTTCTTCCTGACGACCAAGCGTGACAAGGCCAAGGTGCTTGCCTACTACGAGCGCATGCTCGCCCGTGGCATCGCCCCGACCTCGCACACATACAAGCTGCTCGTCGACACTCACGCCACCCTCGAGCCCGTCAACATGACGGCGGCTGAGGCGGTCCTAGACCGCATTCGCGCCGCCGGCCAGACCCCGGAGGCCGTTCACTATGCATCGCTCATCCACGCTCGCGGCTGCAATATGCACGACATGGAAGGCGCCCGCCGCATCTTCGACTCGGTTATGAAGGACAAGTCGGTTTCGGCCAATGCCTGTCTGTTCCAGGCCTTGTTCGAGGCCATGGTGGCGAACCACCAGGTTGCCGATACGGAGCCCATCCTGGCCATGATGCGTGAGCGCCGCATTGACATCACGCCCTATATTGCCAACACCCTGATCCACGGCTGGGCTGCTGAGAAGGACATCGCCAAGGCCGTCTCGATCTACTCGTCTGTTGGTCGCGAGCGTCGCGAACCGAGCACCTACGAGGCCATGACCCGTGCATTCCTCGCTGTTGAGGAGCGCGACAAGGCCCAGGGTGTCGTTTCGGAGATGCTCCATCGCGGCTACCCGAGCGCTGTCGTCAACAAGGTGCTTGAGCTCCTTGGTGGCGGTGCCGGTCATGCCGACGAGGCCGCCGCTACCGTCGCTGCGCCGGTCGCCGCCTAATTTTCTTTCCATCTTTCATTTTGACTTATCGTTTCTATTTGTCTTTTCTCGCACAGCGTTGATTTTCATGCGGCGTTCTTTCAGGCCGGGCACGGGACGCAAGGAAAAAGGGTAACAGCCGGAGCGTTCAAAACAATATTGTTTTATTGTTGAGCCACACTTCGGTTCTTGGCTCTCTTCTCATTTCTTATTTTTTGGGCACCGGCTTGCTCTTTTCTTCCTTCTTTTTTTGATTGCGTGATGAATTTGGGGGTCACCTTTCTTCCCCCATGTCTCTTTTCATGATTCTCTTCTAACATTCCCCCCCCCCCCCCCCCCCTTTGTCTTACTTCAATCATGAACCCGGCACGGCTTTACGGAAGGGTAGTTTTATCTGCGGCGTTTATCTGCTGTTGGTTTTCTCGGCGTACGGTTTTTTATTCTGTACTATTACCCACATTTGGTTTGCTTTTGATTTTTACGGCGCAAAAAAGGGGTAATATTTTAGTATATTACAAAGGGGGAGGACACCAAAGACCTCCTACCCCCGAACGGCTTGGAACGGCGTTTTCAACTGCCCCACAACTTATAACCAACTCAACTCTACCAATATATACCTTACACCTTCGCGTGTACCAAAAATCAAGGACTAATAATACTATGTAATGTGACGTGAATGAAAGGACAATAGCAAAAGGCGTCGTAGAATATGTAATAACGGGCCGATCGCGTATTTGGAATTGTCTTTGTCATTTCTTCACGTTGTGCATGAAAGCGCCTCAGGGTTTGAACGTTCATAAATACGAGAACCTGGGAGCTGACGAGACGTGTTGTGTAGTAACTGTTTACAACTGCTGCTGTGTTAGGCTTTTCCGCAGGAATGGTGTCTCATTGGAGCCGGCGGCCAATCCACCATCAGCCGTTCCCAAAAATATCCAAGTGAGATAGTGCGAGGGGCTGCCTCTTCTTTTGGGGTGCAAACGTTTCTGTTTCTTCCCATGCAGCATAGTAGTCGTACGTTCCTGGTTAATAATAGTAGGTCATGTCTTGACTGTGGCTTGTGTATGAACGTTTGAGTCAAATGATATCTCCTGCCTGTCTTCCCCAATCGAAGTACAAAGTACAACGCACCCCGTCTGGCACATTGAAGGAAAATCAAGCGTGAGGAAAAGGCATACAACAAATGTAAAGTCCCTTTTTCGACTTCCTTAGGCAGAAGATTTCATCACAATCACAATGCGATGCGGGGCTAAGGCAGGGATATTGCCCAGAATAGGTTCCTCCTGCAGTGACTGGCCTCGAAGGAAGCCTCGATGACCCAGGCCAGGTGGGGGGGGTTGGGAGCTTGCAACGGATTCGTCGAAAAAAGGACTCAAGGGTCCCACCGTGACCGGGAATTTGAAAATAAGAGCAGGGGGTACCAGACCACCGGGTCGTGAACCAAGTTCAAGAGGTGGACGGCCCGATCCTGTCAAATACTCACAATTGTCCCCAGCCGATAAACCGCAAGTCGTTGACGGGACTTGTATCTAAGTTCTGTACCTACTGGGGTTTCTACCTGTCATGTTGAAGGTCTAGGCGGCCTTTTTTTACGGCGAGAATATGGGATACAGGAAATCAAAGCACGATAAGACAATGGGGAGTTTGTCAATGTATTTGCACTGTTGAGGGGTCGTAAGCCCAATTGCCGTGCCACACCACGCCATGCAGCACTGACCCGACAGACTGGGAAACTATAGCTGAAAAGGGAACTAATATAGGAAAGTGGATTTGCCGAAGCTCAACATAATGCGTCGCTGACGCCTGGCGGTGAAGCAGAAACCAACAGCCAAACAACCAAGAGTTTCCGTGTATACCGTTGCCCCCTAACCACCCTTGCATTTCCGTCCGTCTTTCCCCTCTTCTTTCTTCCTCATCTCCTCGATCAAAGACGTTGTGGCGCGAGCATCCGCCGCAATCTCGTCTGGCATCCTCGGAGGGCGATGGATGCACTGAAACAGGTTTTCCTTAAAGTCCAAAGCAACAAGTTAGAACATGCCGATTAAACAGAAATGGGGTTATGGAAGGGAAACTTGGGCAGTAAAAAATCAGACAAAAGACTTAAGACAGGAGTGGCACGAACAGGTACCAAGCAGGGACAACCACTGGTCCAGCCGCCGGCATTCAGAACCAAGGCATCGGTGTTTCCTGAATCCACAGGCATCATAGTGGGAGAGCAGATTTCGACCCGCTTCATATTGTCGAGGACGCAAGGCCGCTAGGAACGGCCAGGAATTATAAACGGTAAGAGAATAGGGCTTGAGATAGAGAGTTGGCGATGTGGGGGATAAACGTTTAAGCTAATGAAGATGATCCAGAAGAGGGCAGAAGATTCAAAAATAAAAAGGACCAGTCTTTCAAATGGAAAGGACCAGCGGCCTTTTATAAAGTTGTTTGCAAAAATCTGACTTGCAGTATCTCTTCCTCGCTTGCATCTTGGGATCAACACTGAGCATGTAGGCAAGGCACGGTGGGTGGTAGTTGGAGACATGCACCGTTGTTGAGGTGCGCCCCGGTCGGCATACTGATAATATGGATAGAGTTTATGGTTTGGCCGCAAAACTTCAGCGCGCGGTTTTATAAGCCACATAGTTACAAGGGATTATTGTTCATTTCCTAGCTACGGCCCCTCTCACGCAGCATACCAGCTTGACTGCAAAACATGTAAAGTGCCAAACTGGACGACCAATGCGCTGCCTTGTTTCCTACTATCCGTACTCTCTTCATAGGTAAATTTCCGTACAAAGCGATACTATTCGAGTTGAGAGCTCGAATCCTGTTTCATGTTGAGTTCTCTTTTCCGTACATTTTTGCACAACTTGTGCCACATGTGCCTACCCTGCGGTCGCGAAATGTGCCCCCCCTGCAGGCACAAAGTGTGCCCCCCAGCTGGCACAAAGTGTGCCATTTGTGCCATCATTTCTGACCTACCATTTTAGGTCGAATACTGTCCCATGTTGAGTTCTCTTTTGGCACAATTTGTGCCATATGTGCCTACCCTGTGGACGCGAAATGTGCCCCCCCCCCTGCAGGCACAATGTGTGCCTTTTGTGCCATCCTTTCTGACCTACCATTTTGGTGCCACATGACGCCTGAGGCCCAGCATAATCTATTTTCTTTTTCCCACTGCCTATTATTTCCCTCACCCTATTGTCATATTCTCCTGTCCCAAAAGACAATTGCGTAAGTGGCTGGGTGGAGGCCATATGCACACCACCGGAGGATGTCGATTGCGCGGGCCCAAATAGATTGGTCAGAAAGAAGGGTAAACAAAAACTGACTCCAAATACGTCTTTTATTTTATCTTTCCCTAAATCCTCGCGGTCTGTGTATAGCCGACGTTGTATTTCAGTCATCCCTAATCTTGTCGTCGTCGTTCCCGTCTGAAAACAGGTGCCTTTGTATGTCGTACGACGTTCGTAGACGTTTGTATGTGGACCGTTCCGTGCCTTTAGTGCCGTCTTAGGGTAATGTAGTCTGGGGAATAGAGCGCCCCAGCCCAAAATTGTCCTCTGGCGTGCACGTGACACTCTGTCTACTGACTAAGCCTCATGCTCTAGTCCGCAATCGGCAAGTACCTCTGTCGAAGACGTCCTACATCTACGCTGTAAGATTCAGAATGTTCAATTTTCGGCTTCATTTCTGGCTGAAAATTTTATCCTCGGATGTGCCCCTCTCCCTCCTATTTACTTTTTTCTTGTGCCTCGGCAGTACCTTTGCTCTTTTATCTTCTCACAACTTCAATTGAGCTGTCGAGCAGGTTTCAACAGACCGTGAAAAGAAAAAGAAAAGGGTGATACCAGACGAGCCCCATCACGTAGCTGTGGCCTTAAATAGCACACGCACACGATACCGACACATACTCTTCCATTATAATTAATTTTATTGTTACTATTATTATTATAATTTTGGCCACGACTCAAAAAGGTGTTCAGCCATGTTCCGCAGCGGCGTGACCATGGCAGCGAGGGCCGTCACCAGAAGCGCACCACCGATCGTTGACATGATGGCAGTTTTCGTCGTGGGACGTGGTATGGCAATACGGAAAGGCGGCACGCGGGGCCTGGCATTGGCACCTACCAGGATAAAAAACGCGGCGACAATAGCAGGTACAGGGGAAGAAGCCACTCGCAGGTTCCACGCCACTTCCACCCACAGCACAGCGGCTACAGCCCCGCCAGCGCCAGCACCGGCGACAAATCCAGCCGACGATGGCCAGGACACCATCCCCGGCACCTCCATTCGTGTATTCCGCACTGTAGCCGGCCTCCGTGTCTGGCGCCGCCAGCAGCTCCTGGCCGGCCGCTCGGTCGGTCTCGTGCCCACCATGGGCGCCCTGCACGAGGGCCACTTGGACCTGGTCCGCGCAGCCGCCCGCGACAACGACGCTGTCGTCGTGACCATCTACGTCAACCCGACCCAGTTTGGTGTCCACGAAGACCTGGGCAGCTACCCGCGCACCTGGGACGCGGACTGCCAGGCGCTCGCCGGTCTTCAGGCGACCTTTCAGCAAGGCACCAGCACCAGCAGCAGCAGCAGCAGAGGCAAGATCGAGGCCGTGTTCGCGCCCACGACGGCCGAAATGTACCCGTCGGGCCCCCCAGCCAGGAGATCAACGGGCCCGGCAGCTTTGTCACCATTACGCCTGTGGGCACGCGCCTCGAGGGCGCGAGCCGCCCGACCTTCTTCCGCGGCGTGGCCACGGTGTGCATGAAGCTGTTCCACATCGTGCAGCCGGAGACGGCGTACTTTGGCCAAAAGGACGTGCAGCAGACGGTCGTGCTGCGCCGCATGGTGCGCGACTTTGCCATTCCCCTGACCCTGGTCGTGGGGCCCACGGTGCGCGAGCCGCCCGACGGCCTGGCGCTGAGCTCGCGCAATGTGTATCTAGGCACGCGGCGGCGGGCCGTGGCCAACGTGCTGCGGCGGTCGCTGCTGGCGGCCGAGGCGGCGGCGGCCACCGCCGCTGCCACCACCAGTGGTCCGCGCTTGACCCACGACCAGATTCTGGCCGCCGCGCACCGCGTAGCCGACGAGACGCTGGCAGCGCAGAAGCAGCTGCCACCCCACGAGCGCGCCCTGTTTGAGATTGACTACCTGTCGCTGTCCGACGCGGACACGATGGAAGAGCTGGCGGCTGACCAGCGCATCGACCCGGCGCGAGGCGCCATTCTGAGTGGCGCGGTGCGCATGTTGCCCGTGGAAGATCCGCAGCCCGGCGAGGACCTCGGCCACAGTGGCGGACCGTTGGTGCGGTTGATTGACAACATCATCATCCAGCCGACAGAAGAGTAGTAAGGGCCAGTTTGGAGTGAGAAGGTACCATCGTTGGATCAGACCCTAAACTTGCACATAATACAGCGAGCATATGGACAGCAGCATTTTGTATTTGCTTATATGGAACAGATAATTTACAACCACGAGATATGTACACAAAAATATTACTAGTACCAAGAGCTACGGTAGCCGAATAGTGATGCACGAGCAGGTTGCACCAGGAGACCGCCACCTTTCCCTATGTTCACGCTCTATTCTACTATCTTTTCATATCCGCGCTGGTGGTGGCGTCTGTCGGTCAAGTGTCCGCCGCCGCCGCCGGCCTTTGCCCTTGCCGGTCCCGTCGCTTTCGCTGCCGCTGTCGCTGGCCGCACTGGCTGTACTGCTTGTGCCAGCGGGACTGGCGACACTTGTGTTTCCCGCCTTGACAGCCTCGTCAAAGAGGCGGGCGCCGACATTGTCCGCGAGTGCCAGCACGCGCGTGCTGACCGTAGCGCCGTCGCGCCGGTTTTTTCCCTCCCGGCGGCTGGCGGCGATCTTGTCTGTAAAGGCCCAGAGCCTGCCCTCGGGGCGCAGTTCGCCGCTGGTCGGGTCGCGCGGTGTGCGCCATTCCGGGTCGAGCTGCAGACGCGGTTGAGACGCTTTGGGGTCGTCCTTGGAGCGGACGACCCGGACAATGCCTTCTTCCTGGAAGCGCTGGTAGGCGTTTTTGAGCGTCTCCTTGTTGACAGCCTCAAAATACGAGAGGTCGCCCTGGTGGTACAGGGTTTTGCCGAGCTGAATCGTTAGTCCGTGCAACGTACATATCAACGGAGAGGGAACAGGCGAGGGAAACAAGGGATAGGTCACGTACGAATTGCGCAGAGTTTTGCGCTTTGGACACGTCGGTCCAGACGTCGTCTGTGACGCTGGCCGGCGGTGTCAAGCCCATGAGGGACACAGCGGCGAGCCAGCTGGCCTCGATGAAGGGCCAGATCAGGAAACAGTAAAAATCAAAGCTCTCTCGGCCCGCGGTGCGCTCGAGATCCGACAAGCCGACTTTGACAATTTTGCCCGGTGCGCCGTCTGCAGCCGCAGGCTCACGCTCCAGATGCAGCATGCCGTCGGCCTCGAGGCCACGCAGCGTGCGGTCCAGATTGGCCTCCAGGCCCTCGCTAGCAAAGATAAACTCACCGCGGAAGAGGGTCGATAGGAACATGACCTGGTCGTACAAGGCTTCGTACGGAATGTCCTGGTTCGACGGCCCGCCACCCTGCTTGATACGCGTGTACATGGCGGCGCTGACAAGGGCCTCGGAGATGAAGAGATGGATGGTCATGTTGCGGTAAAAGGAGAGCTGGAAGCGGTCGACGGCGTAGTAGACGGGCTCGGCGAGGCCGCCTATTTCGCCTACTAGATCCTTGCCGAGGACCTCCAGGGCGCGGTCGATAATGTCGGGCAGCGAGGCCGAGTGGAAGTGGGCGACGCGGCCACCTTTGGCGCGGATGCGCGTCGTCAGCCACTGGACGCGGCGGATGAGCTCGGACTTGCCGACGCCACGGCCACGAAGTGTCAGCAGCACAGTTCCGATCAGTGCGGTCGGCATCACAACAGACACGTCGTTGATGTCAGCCAGGACCTTGTAGCCAAGCGTGCGCAGCAGCTTTTGCCGTACAGCCGGGTCCAAGGGCGGCGCAGAGGGGTTGGGTGGTGGTGTGCTCGCCGACGCATCGGACGCAGCTGTCTCTTTGAGACCAGGGCCCGTTGCAGACGTGGACGTGGACTTGGTGCGGGACGAACGGCGGCGGCCTCGTGGTTGAGCAGGCGTGGGCCGTGGTGCCGACGGCTGGCCTGTGAGGCGGACGAGCTGCTCGTCCATAAAGCTGCGCAGGCTCCAGGGTTCGTGGAAGCGCACGTCGACGCGGCCGAGCTTGAGCGACAGCACGGACGAGCCACCGGTCAGGAAATCGGACAGGTTCTCGGCCTTCTTTGGTTGGCCCAGAAGTTCGGTGACATAGCCCTCGGTCTCAATGACCTTGTCGTACTGCGTGCTGACGGGGATGATGATGGTATCCTCGACACGGCCCGACAACAGACTGTCCAGAATGAAGCCCAAAATACCAAACTTGGGCGATAGGAGCTTGCCGGTGCGCGAGCGACCGCCCTCGATGAAGCACTCGAGGTTGAAGCCGCCCTGCAGCATCGTGTCAATGTACGTCTGCACGAGTGTCGTGTACAGCATGTCGTCGCCAAAGGAGCGGCGAATGTACATGGCGCCGGCGTGCTGCAGAAAGCTGCCGACCAGCGGGAAGTTGAGGTTGTCGCCGGCCACGACAACGGGCATCGCAATGCCGAGGCGGTAGCAAATCAGTTGCAGGCCGACGTAGTCGACGTGTGAGCGGTGGCAGGGCAAAAAGACAATGCTCTGCTTGGCGTGCTGGGCGCGCTCGGCGACCTTGCGCAGCATAACAACGTCCTCGCTGGCGACGTGGATGCCCTGGTGGTAGGCGCGCGTGAGGAGCTGCGTGACCAGGTAGTAGGCGCCGCGGATAAAGGTCTTGCTCTCAAACTTGCAGATCATCCTGTCGGTCCACTGCTCGGCGAGGTCGGCGAGCCACGAGGCGATCTGGGCACGCCGGCGCGTGCGTTTCTGGCCGTAGTCGGGCGCGTCGGGGGCCGGCAGCCATCCGGCGCGTTCTTCGCGGGCGACCTCGAGCTCGGCCATTTCGGCGATGCGGCGGCGCAGCAGCGGGGCGGACAGCACAGCCGTCTTCATGTTCTCGGAGAAGCCCGAGTAGAAAATGGGCTGGCCGATGACATTGTCGTAGGCGCGCCAGCCGGTGCCCGAGACGTAGAGCGACACCTGGCGCAG
This sequence comes from Sporothrix schenckii 1099-18, assembly GCF_000961545.1. Taxonomy (NCBI): domain Eukaryota; kingdom Fungi; phylum Ascomycota; class Sordariomycetes; order Ophiostomatales; family Ophiostomataceae; genus Sporothrix; species Sporothrix schenckii. The sequence continues at coordinate 1,030,237 of NW_015971142.1, forward strand.
GAACTGCAGGGGTTCGGCGCGGAAGCTGTGCATGGGCTTCATAAGGGCCTCCTCGCGGGTGTCGTCCTTGTCGAGGGCGGTGCGGGTGGGCAGTTCGACGCCGCTGGGCTGAAAGGAGATTTTGTCGCCCAGGATCTTGATGTCCGGCGCCTCGTCGCGCGAGGGATTGTCGTCGGGTTCGGACATGGTGATGATGCCCAGGTAACGACTACGGCGTGTAGAGGAGCGGGAAGTCGTATGAACAGAAGAAATTGTAGAAAGGCGACGAGAGGAGAAGGTCTACAGCGAGGTAATGTGACGACCAAAGGGATGAGAAGAGGAAACGAGAGATGGGGTGACAGGAGAGACGAAAGGAGGACAAAAGAAAGGACTGCCGTCTTGGAACAACCATCACATTGACAATGCCTGGTTGTTAAAGTGCAGGACGCAAAGGTGCGGAGAAGAATCCATGCGGCCCGCAAGAATCTGCTGTGTCGGTAGCGGAATCAAGAAGGCAAATCAGGAGTATCGCGGGCATGGGGAGAGAGGAAGACACAACAATGGAGGTGGGCGTGGAGGAGATGGGAGGTCATGTGGAGTGCGTTAGCCTATTTGGTGGAGGAAGGAGCTAACAAGGCCAATCGAGGAAAGAGCAGCGAGCAACAAGGGGAAAGCCGCAGGAGGGATCGAGAAGGCGGCGCGCTACTACCGAGGCCTATTGCCCAATAGCTGGGCGGCTTTCAGGTGCTGCCAGGCTTTCACAGTAGCGCAAAGTACCAATGCAAGAAAAGTCCCGAGACCAACAGAGGAGTGCGTGTGTTGGCGAGGCTGGAACTGCACGACTGGATTGCAGCATGTGCTTGCAATGTGCAAAGTCCAATTGAATACTGGCTGGAATATTTTGCGTACGAAAATTTGCATGCGGTTAGACATGCACTACGACGTCAGCACTTTGAGTGTGAGGCTGCGCACTTGTTTTAGCGCTGTCAATGACACTGACTGCAGCGGGCCAATCCTTCTGCGCAGAAATTACGTGCAGGCTCAGTAATGTGAGCCAGTCTCCACTAAATTGTTGCAAACCTTAACGACGGCCAACGCACATCCGATGACAAGCGCAGCCTCGTCATACTCTACAACCTTTGTTCACGTTCGAGGGCACAAATTCGCAAATACTCCCTCCCTTCACAAGCGACACCCTCTTATATCTCCATCTCTCCCATCCCATGGCGACACCTACACGAGGTGCTCTGCACCGGCTGCTTGAGCGCGCGCACTCACCTGACACAGCCAACCAGATTTTCACCGACAAGATTCAGCACCGCGAACAGTTTCTACGACCAGCCTCGCCCGGCCGCGAAGAGCGTGCAGAGCGTGCAGAGCGCGCAACCAACGGTGGCTCTGCCACTACAACGACGTCGGCAGCAGCCGCTTCCCTTGCCGCCGCCGCCGCCGCCAACACTGCCGCCGAGCTCGCTGCAGCGGGTGCGTCGGGCCACAACGGCCGCGATGCCCGCCGGCGGAACCGTCGGATCAAGCAAGAACAGCGGCAGAACCGGGCCAAGACACTAAAACCAAAGCCGCTGTCGTCGCGGCAGAGGAGAGAAATCGAGGCCAGGGAAGGCAAAGAAGGCAAGGGGGTGGGCAAGGGGAAGAGGAAAGCACAAAAGGTGCTGTACAGCACCTTTGTTCCCCTCCACCGGCTGTGGTTGGGCTACATCCGCGAGGTGCTGAGCCCGCAGGAGCTTCGGACGGGCGGTGCAAGCGCGGCGGCCAAGCTGACGGCGGCCGATTTCCACGGAGCACTCGTGGAAGTGACACGGAGTGCATGCGTGGGCCGGGTGGGCACGCGCGGCATTGTGTTGCGGGACACGCGGTTCGTGTTTGAGATTGTGACGGCGACGAACGAGGTCAAGATGGTGCCCAAGGACGGATCTTTTTTCCGGGTCGAGATTCCGATCGAAGAGGAGGACGGCGGTGGCAAGGCGGTGGACGGCAGTACAGAACCTGCAACAGCAGCACCTGCGCCAGCTGCCCATACCCCCACTCTGGTCATCGAAATCCTCGGCTCACAGTTTATGCACCGGGCAGCCGACCGGGCCGGCCGCAAGTTCAAGCAGCATTTTTACAAAGAGCTGTGATGAGCATTGGCATGGTGGTGAAGCGTTGGGGAGAAACGGAAGAACGGGCGACAGGACACGCATTATGATACCCCCTCCCTGCGGCCAGAGTGCCGCTTGCATTATTCAGATAGACACAGACCAATGAACATGTACTTTTTTGTCTATTGTTATACGCAACTGTCTAAACTAGAATATGTCCCACAGACTGACTTTGCCGTCTTTGCTGCCAACGGCCAGCCAGTGCGCCGTGACGGCGTGGCGCAGACGGCGTTCCTTGACACTGGTGTCTCGTCGACTGTGTCGTGAAGCCAGGGCTGTTGAACCGCCGGTCGGCGCCAAAGCCCTTTCGTCTTCTCCTTTTCTTTTGCCTTCATCTTCACCTTCTCTCTGGGTGTCCGCCACGACAACTGGTGCAAATGCCACGGCAAAACACCCCGTCTGATGCCACTTGAGCACAGCAACCTCCGTCATCGTCTGTGCCGTGTACACGCGCACTCTGGCGTCCCAGCCAGCTGTGGCAAACAGGCGGCCATCGTCGCGGATGCGCAGGCCCTGCTGGCCTGCGTGCTTGGTGTTGATCACTGCGAGAGGTTGTGTCTCGACTTCGACGGGTGCCAAGGGCGTCGCTGCTCCTCTGGTGGGCGGTGCATTGGATGGCGAAGGGGGCGACGCTGCCGCTGCCTCCTTGGCGAGAGCGGCCGAGAGCAGAGACACGGGCTTGCCGGCCAATGTTGGAGGTGCCGGTGGCGATGCAGGGGATGCACTTGGTAGTGTGGAGGCTGGGACAGCAGCGGCCTTTTTTGGCGCTGCCGGTACACGGATCGGATGCTTTGCGACCACGGCATCCGCGGCCGATGTCAGAAAATAAGAACGGTCGGGTGCGACGTCCAGCGACAAGATCGGCTGGCTGTGCGGCTGTGCGCGGTAGACAAGGTCGGCCGGTCCGTCGGCGCCTTGGCGGAGCAAGGCGGCCACAGCCACGCCGTTTTCAAAGGCTGCAATGAGCACCAGTGTTGGCTGGCTGTCGTCTGTCGCTTCTGTGTCTGTGACCGGCGCATAAAACAGTGCCAGGGCCATAATCATGCCCTCCTTGGTGCCCAGGCGGACTGTGTTGATACGCCGCTGCGACGGAAGGTGGTATATGTCGGCTGCTTCGAGGGTGAGCGTGTTGGGCACGGCCACCAGCCGTTCGGTCGGTGGTGTCGATGTTGGTGTCAACTGTTTGTCGGTAGACGGCATGCTTGCTGCCGTTGCATGCGTCGTCGCGGCCGTCACAGCCGCCACGCTGCCCACCAGACCGCACCAGGCAAACGCGCAAAAGTTCATCGTGTTGACATCGAGCACGTGCACCATCCAAGGCTGCGGGTGGGATGCCGACGACGCTGCCGAAGACGGCGTCGATGAAGCCTCCAGATCCAGCGGAAGCACCGTGCTTAGGCGCGCCTCGTCGGCCACGCCCACCTGCCACACCACCAGCCGGTGGTCCCGGCCGTGGGTCACGACCTGCCCTGCATCGTCCCAGGCGGCAATGCCCAGGATGCTGTTCTTGTGGGCACGCCACACGCCACGGGTGCGTACAATGGCCAGGTCCCAGAGGGCGACGTAGCCGTCGCTGTCCCCAGTAACGAGACGCGTGTCGGCCGTCATCGTCGCTCCGGCCGCGGCCGTGCGGTCCAGCCGCATGAAGACAGCTGCATGGACCTGGGCGCGGTGGCCGCGCAGGATGGCCGTAGGCTGCGCGGGCGGCCGAGCCGCAACAACAGACGTTGACATTGAAAGTATGGCGATCTTTTTGTTGGGCAAAGAAAGGTGTTGTCAGCGGACAGTCTATGCTTGGTCAAACCCCAAAAACGGTCTTATTAGCATTAATTCCAGAGACGCCTGTAGCGTGTCAGTGGATGCCACTCAATGTCGCCGAATTTAAGGTCACATGGTGATCTGATATTTAAATGATGCCAGTTTCTTTCATTATGCAAATTCAAGTTGTTCATTGTTTTTTTTTTTTTTTTGGACGTTTTGCCCTTCCTCTTTTGCATACAATGCCGCTGGGGTACCTTTCCTTTTAATTCCGAACTTTGGTCGATCAGTCATCAGCAAATCAGAACGCAAACATCTCTTGTAGTATAGTGGTCAGTATACGGGCTTGTCACGCCCGGGACCCGGGTTCAATTCCCGGCGAGAGAGCTTCGATAATTCGGTTTCTTTTTTGTTTTAGTTCTTTTGTATTACTGTATACTTTTTTTCTACGCTATTTTTTTATTGACAGTTTTATTGATTTTTTTTTGATAGCCGTAAAGATGCTTCATTTTTTTTATTCAAATAGTTCTCGTTTACTATGAGACCTTTCAAGCATAATGTGATCAAAACCAACAAATACTTGTCACATATCCTCAGATGTCCATAGTTAGACAAAAGGTTTTATTTTTGCAAAAAATGTAAAACAAATCTAAAAGTCTATATTCTATTCATCACGATTTTTTATCTAACGACCAGCCTTTATGTACCTTATATCGATCCACCTTGTACAGTCGCAATCTAGAATTCATAACTCTGTCATTTCTCCATCAATGTACTTTGGCTCCCAGCTCCCGCATGATCCATTCGTAAACAGCCCACTGGACAGCGTTCACGACAAACGCGCGCGCACTGCAGACACCGAGGCCCCTAAAAAAGACAGACGTGCCGCCTTCACGGTAGGCGATCCGGGTGATTTCAAGCGTCGACAGTCGGCGGGGCTGACGGGATGCTGTGGAAGTCGAGCCGAGGAGAGGTGTTGTAGAAGTAGCAATGGTATTTGGAGATGCTGCCGCCACGGGCAGCAGCGCCTGGGCTTGTACGCGCGTCTTGACCACATCCAGCGGGAAGACGCTGGCCCAGGTGACGACACCTGCCAAGCCGCCACACATTAACGTCGCAGCAGCGGAGGGGGTCGTCGAGGCAGACACGTCGACATCGCGCCCGCCCTGCTCGTACCGCCGCCATGCATCCGTGGCCAGCAGGTACGACCAAAAGTAGAAGCCGTAGCCGATGCTGTCGCGCAGGGCCGTGACGGAGCCGCCAAGAAAAAACCCGCGCAGGCCCTCGGCACGCCACACCTGGCGGGCAATGGACCACGATGAGGGAGACTTGGAAGGCGCTGCCTGGGCCTGGCCGGGTGTCTGGCTGGCGGAAGGCGACGATGCCGACGGGACAGGGCCAGCCAGTGCCAGCTGTGCGCGACACTTGATCAGCTCGGTGGGGGCGCTGACGATCCATGTGGCCAGGCCAGCAGCGGCACCGGCGACCCACGTCGTGGCGGCGCTCGTTTGCGGCGGAGGCGATGCGGGCAGTTCTCCAGACGGCGACAGAGGTGTGCCTATCAAAAACGTCTCGGCCTGCCGGTAGGACACGAAGAGCAGCGCATTGAGGGCGCCATAGCCGAGGACGGGCGCTGCGGCACCGGTGGCAAGCGCAGCCGTGCGCTGGAAGAAGGAGGGGCGTGCTGCACCCGAGCTGGCGGCACGGGGGCCGGCAGCACCTGAACCCCCCAATGGACCGAGCCGGGCATCGCCCCCCGCCTGAAGACGGACCTTGACGAGGTCGAGCGGGTTGCCGATTAGGATACCGGCCGCGCCACTGATGTAGCCGGCCCAAAAGTCGGCGGACATGGCGGTATGTGCATGTGCGCGACAGGAATGTGATGTGTTAACCGCAAAGGTGGGAATGGCCGATTTAAAGCGAGGCAGGTTTTTAGGCCTAGTGTCGGAGTTTGTTTGACTCCTCGATCACAGGCCACAAGACAGTTAATGTTTGTTGTTCTAAAGGTCGCTAATTTGACAAACGCGGGGGCCACTTATCTGGCGTAGATCAGCGGAAAGTCTACTAATCTACTCTGTTGTCTCGAAGCCCCCTAAAAATGTATTTCAAAATCGCCCAGGTTATTTCAATAGCAATTGAAAGTCGAATATAAAAAGGGCCGTTCACAAAATAGAATCGAAAGTCGACGCGACAAAGATAACAAAAATGGACCGCCCTGGGACTCGAAACCAGAATCTTTACCGCCGGAAAGCAGCGCCGTATCATTAAGGCCACAGGGCGGTGCTGTGGCAAAACGCCAAACAATCAAGACTGTTGACTGTCGTACGGGAAGCGCAAGACAACTTTGGGACTGCCGTGAATTAAAATCTTTATGCATTTTTATTTTTTCAGAGTAGTTAACTTTGGTTGGTGTGGGAGGCAGAGTGCAATGTAGCACGTCGACCGTTCTCGCCAACTATCCAAGCCCAAAGTGAGTTGTCCTTCTCTTCACAATCTCGGACCGACGACACTGGGCCAGGTGGCTTTCCCTTGATCGCTTGGCTTGCCTCATGCGTCCTGGTCCATCTTCTTCTTCCTTCACTGGCTGCCAACAAGATCCCTCCCCTTCCTGCTTCGAATGTATATGTATAAGAATAGAAGAAACGTGAGAAATAAACAAAAAAAACGACTATGAACAAAGGCTGGAACACAAACAAAGTTTAAAAAAAGGACGTCTTTGCGCCCAGCGCGCTGATGAAGAAGGGAAAAAGACTAGATGACGCACTATAGACAGGAGATATAAGGAAAGAATGCGGAGTGAACGTGACGGGGAATCGAAGAACAAGGAAAGAAGTCTAGAACAGTAGAAAAGAAACTAGAGAGGAGGCTGTCTCTGGGTTGCAACGGACAACCTCCCAAACTGCACCGTCTAGAAATTCTCCTTGCCCCAGACGAACGAGAAGCTATTGAACAAAGAGTGGTTAGCAAAATTTCCTGGCTGGTTGAAAGTATGTATTACAAAAGACGGATTAGACGTACCCAGGCTCGCTGTACTTGTTGCAGAAAATGTGCAGTGTGCTGCCGAGACCCTTGGGACCGCAGAAGAACACACCCGCCTCGGCAGGCGTGTGCAACTTGCGAATGCCCCGGAAGATCATGTCCCAGTTAGGGCGGCCGAAATTGGTCGGCGCGCGCAGACCCGTGATGGCGTCCTTGTCTGCGTTGGCATCGTTGATCATGATGTTCGTGGCATCGTCAATCTTGATCTTGGCCGTTAGGTACGTGTGGATCTCAATTCGGTTGTCCACATCCTGCGCCTCAATGGCCAGCAGCAGCGACCGGAACCACTCAAACGAGCCGAAGTCACGGCAAATCCAAACAAAGTACACCTTGGACAGGCGGGTCTTGGACTGGGGGTAGTTCATCCGGTACCATATCGACTTGAGAATCGATGCAAACGGCGTGACCCCAATACCGGCACCGACCAGCACCGACACCTCGTACTTGAACACATCCTCGGATGCCGAGCCGAAGGGTCCATCAACATAGACACGCGGAAGGACGCGCCGCAGCGCCGGGTCGACGTCGTTGTTATCGCCGTTGACACCGACCACCTTGGACGCATCCTTGTCCTTGCGGTCGAACTCGCAGCCCAGAGCCTTGGCCACCTCGCGTGTGAAGTCACCGACAACACGCATGTGGATGGAAATGTAGTCCTCCTCCGGCGCGCTGGTCAACGTGAACGGGTGGTACTGCCAGATCGATACGGCCGGGCAGCTGAAGAAGATGTACTGGCCCGCACGGGTCTTTGTGTGCTCCTTCTTGATCTGAATCTCACACACGTTGCTGGGGTGCTGAATGACCTTGGAAATGTATGTCTTGTGACGGCCCCGAAGCTCACGCGCAACACGCTCTGCCAGGTAGATGAAGCCACCGTACATCCAGTATTGCCAGAATACTCCGACTGCCTGAGTGCCGATTGAGACACAGAATGGCGCGACATCGGGCTGAATCATGCAGAAGGCACCGTGGATCGACCAAAAGAAGAAGAAGATGACGAACATGTGGTGCGTGTACCAGAAACGCTCGTAGTTGGCACGACGCGGCTTCTCAACTGAAGTAAGAACCATGCCCATGAGCGCGGTCAGCATCGTGTATCCAGTCCAGCCAGGGCCAGATGTAAAGTTGGCGAGCAGAAATCCGTAGAAACCGAGGTTGTTCTTGGCAGAAATCTGGGCGAAGTTGTTCCAGTGAGCGATCGTGTGGACCCAGGAAAAGAAGACGATGGACCACGCTGTCGTGATGTGGAACGTGATGTTCTTGTCGAATTGAATGATGCCATTCAGAGGCGTTTGGCGGGCAAGCGAGATGAAAGTGCGGCAGACGGGGAACAAGATCAGGGCCACGTCGAAATGCAGAACGAGGGCGGCGGCACGAGCAATCATGTATGTCGGACCGAAGACATCGCGAGCGTTTTGCAAGCTGTCTTTCCGTGCATAGTTGACAAAACCAAACGCAAACACCATGCCGTGAAGCAGCATGAAGACAAACACAAAGCTAGATGTGGTTCAGTTAGTATTATTCACATGAGCGTCATTTCGGCGAAAAACAAAACCAAAATCGAAATCAAAAGGACAGAAACCACAGCGCAGGAGACGTACAATCGACGGTAGCCTTCGTTGATCATCCAACGGTCAAACTTTTCGCGGTTCGTCAGTTCCTTTTGCTTCTCCTGGGTCATCTCACCCGAAAGAAGCATCCGTGTTAATGGCGTCCATCGTGACCGCTCTGACTGCTTCTCCCGGTAGCCACCGTCGTAATCGTTGTAGCCGGACATTGTCGCCGGTTGAGATTCGTCGGGTTCTCGTCAGGTGAAACTCGACGGCTGTCCTTCTGAGCAGAGCGTCCCCTTCCTGGTAAAACCCCAAGTAGTCCACGACAGTTAGGTTCCGCTCGGGGAGTCCGTTCGAGTTTATTAGTTTGCAATGTTGATGCGAGCGTATCGAGTATTGTCGTGAGAATGAAGAAGAATAAAAGTTGTTCAGAGCCTGCTGAAGAAGATCGACTATTCAGAAAAAGGAGCGTAATCGGCCTGCGGAAGTGAATGTACAATCGATCGATTAAAAATGAACGAATTTCGAGCCTGCGAGGAAGAGAAGGAGCCGCCGAGGAGAAGGTCAGATGTCAGCGGTAGGCAGCAAACGATGCGGCGAACAACAGTCTCTCGCCCTCGAAGATGAAGGGAGGACAGAGACCAACGCAGACAGAAATCAGAAATGGCGATGATGACAAAAGGAAAGAATGGAAAAAGGGAAGAAAAGGGAAGGAAAGCAACGAAAGAGGGGAAGGAAGGAGAAAAGACTGGCTTCGGTGTGGATGCGTGCAGAAAGAAAGGAGAGAAGAAACAAGAAGGGAAGAACAGGTGGCAAGGAAGAAAAAGGAAGGGAAAGAAGACAGGAAGGAAAGGAGAGAATGGGTGGATAGGGGAGATCGAGGGAGTGTTATGAGGAGTGCCAAGCGTTTGGTGCTTCAGAAACATAAGGTGATTTTTGTTGTATGTCGTAGATCATACCTCGAGACAATGCTTGCACCCGGCGGCTGTTGTGATTGGGGACTGGGATTGGGTGTCTGTGTGAGGGACATGCGAGATGAATTTGCCTGGGCCTGGCCACAGCCTTGACCGTGGTTTTCAGAGTGACTAGGGCCACACGACAAGGAATACGTCGCTGTTTCTATGTCGTTCGATACTCCGTATTGTTGTTTTGGCTTTGCAATTTTGTGGTTTTGCGACTGGGGTCGTGGTGCTTTGGAAGTGGATATCCTGTCTTAAGCCCCGACAGGGCGTTCGATGCCGTGGTATGAGTAATGGATTGCAACGTCCAAAAGAAGAGCCGTGACAAACTAAAAGGGGCGTACCGTTGCACCGTAGGGAACCGAGAAGAATATTGGCTGCACGGAAGTAAAAAAAAAAAGTATGAGAAAAGTGACATTTAACGCAGGAGAAAAGACCGAAAAAGTGATAAGAGAGGTGGCTTGTAGACCATGGAGTAAACAAACAGTCAGACAGCAGCTTTGGAATATGCCAAACAGGAGAAGTCGGATGCTATTTTTGTTCACTTGGAAACCCTGTCGTGAAGGCAAGGTGACGAAGAAAAGGGGCATTAGACAGGGTGTACGCGAAATGGATGTATCGTGAGAAGCAGAAGCACAACGGCTGCAGAGAAAGAGCGAACGCTACCAAATGACATCCGAGTGGTGTTCAGTTTTTAGGGGCTCTTGCATATATTTTGGCGCCAGGAGAGAATTGAAGGCCTGTAAAAATGGCAATGTTTGCCGGGGACGGAAGGAGGGACCGAGTGGAACGAATTAACGCAAAGTTAGAGAAAAGGATCGAGAACAGGAAAGTGCTGCCAAAGAAACACACTCATGAAAAGGGGGAAAGAGCAATGCGGCCACAATACTGCTAGCTGTTGTCACGGACGCTGAGGACGAAACAGACACAGCCAAGTTGGAGCTTGGACGGCTCCATGGGATAGGAGTAAGATACATGTGCGGGTCGTAGGCAAGGGATTGTAAAGTGAGTATTCGTAACTTCGTTACAGCATCTCAGCACATGGGTACCTCGATTTCGAGAAGAATGGACATTGTAGATGAGAAACCGGTCTTTTCAAAACAGCATACCTTTTCCGTGGGCCTTGTCATGAGAGACAGACTGTACAGCTCTAGGTTTCAAGCTTGTAAGAAGTCTGTTAGGAGAAAAGGCTATCTAGTGGGGTAGCAGCAGCGCCTGGCGGCATTCACATAAAAATCTTCCAAGCGGCCAGGTACAATGCAAACGTACGTCGTAATACTGGTCGGGCTGTTGAATTGAAGTAAGAGCAGTACGCGTCACTTATATCTAACGCAAAGGCCGTTTAAAAGCATCGTGGCCATGGCTGACGGTAATAGAATTGTTTTGACCAGGGCACTGAAGAGGATGACACATTGCCATCATCAGCGTTTGGGAAAACCGCAGAACCTACAGAAGACGAAGAAGAGGGACAGACGCGCATATTACAGGATTGGCGCGCACCCGGTCGCATTAGGTGGGTAATGGCGCCATTTTGACAATGTGAAGCGGCTTGTGAAGCTGTTTGAAGGCCGTGATGTGTGAAAGACCGCGAATACGTGAAGGGGGAGTGTAAGTCGTGGCCAAGTCAAAACGTCTGCTTTTGGCTTCGAAAGTGAAGGAGGCCGTTCCCATTGGTGGATGGGCCCCACCTGAAGCGTCGCAGGTCGTTTCGTCAGGGGCTTTCTGCGACAGGAGGGGCGGGACACTGGAGGGACGCGGGCCTGGCCAGACCCTGCCAAAATAGCTGGACAGTGACAGGGTGGGGCCCGCGCAAGCTGGGGGTTAATTACCGGTCGGCCACAGCACAACCAAAAAGTGCTGGACAGGACATCTCCGAGCATCGATAAGTTCATCGTGTTTCTCAAATAGTCACAAACAGCCACCATACGTGTCGACCATTGGTACTCGTTCTGCACGATACCTGCAGCTTTTCATGCTGGAGGGCACAGATGAAGGGAGATTTTCGTTCCACAGACACCACCTAGCCGGCGAGAACCAAAGGATCGAGACTCATTGCCCAACTCTGGGACCATTTATTGGCCGTTGACTTTCTATTGCTCCGGCACTTCTCTGCCGTCTTATTTTTCCTATTTTATATATCTAGAGCAAGCGATGTCGACTGCGTAGAGTAGCTGTACAAAGTTAACTAGTTTTGTACCCTTTTATCTACGTTTAGTATACTCCGTACGAGTGAGCTTAACGAATCGAAATAAAGGCAGAAGGAAGGCAAGGATGAAGAGAAAAACGAATGTTCTTATATCGCATTTACGTATGGCAAGAACACCACTGACTGCAAATTCCATTCTACTAAATCTCTCTTAAACTTGCCAAGTTCACAGGTTCGCTCTCAGCTCTTGGCATCTTCTCAAGAACACACCCCGGAGGTCGATCTCTAAACATAGAACTGAAAGAGACTGGAAAAGGAGGTGCGCCTCCTTTTTTATGTTTGTTTTGGCCGCAAAGCCACAGAAACATGCCTGTACCCCTATTGTGTTCTGGCTTTATGGGAATACCCATGCTTGTTTTGACAGCAATTCTACGGAATACTTTGGTGACAATTGCTTACTGGACGGCTACAATCAGCCACAGCTTGTGACTTCAAATGGAATTTGAGAGGTAATGAATGTCGAGGTTACTCCTTGTATTGTCCTCCTTGTGCCGTACTTTGTGAAGTATGGCAAACTTGACGTCTGCCAAGGCATGGCACAGCACTGGCTGTGCTAATCACGGATGAGATGCGTAGAATTATTGTGTATCCTGCGGTAAATACAATGTCCACGGGAATCGTGTATATGGAACGAAAGTGTTGATAATCTACGGATTGACATTGCCATACATAGAACCCAATTAATGTTATGATTCATTCCCAGAGCAATACTCATATCAGATTATCTAAATTGCTTTATTTTGAAACAGTGTCTAACACAAAGAAGCAACGTGAAGTCGATATTTGCAGCAACGGGGAAGGAAATAAGAGAAATGGGTCCGAACGTATAATATTTGCCCTTCAAACGTATGAATGCAATATCGAATACCACACACGATAGTAAAGAACCACAAGCAACCCGGCGCACATAGACATTGAATAAGAAATTTGGAGGTGAAGGTGTATGAATGAATGCTAACTGCGTGTGACAATGCAATGATTGAGTAGTAGTATTTATGAAAAGGAAGTAAATTGGGAAGCGTCGCGTTGTGCATTCATGGTATCGTCGTCTGTCCGTCGTCTCTCCTTAGATACCTGTTCCCCAGCCGTCTCCTAGTAATTCGTACCCTTTGCTCTTCCTGCTGCCGCCCATCGTGAAACCGGTATCGAAAGTAACAGCAGTCTCCAAATCCGAATCACGGCGAGCGCAACAATCCCGGAATGATATATAAGAAACTCTTGTCACAGGAAACAGAGCCAGAAAAGCTCTCGCATCGCTTCGCCTTTCATCTGCTTGTTATCGCATGATCGTGACTCGCATACTCCGATGCACCCAGAGATCGTTCTCGGCGTAGGTCGGACGGGTCGTCTAAGAAACAGTAGGGAAGAGGTCTCTGCGTCTAGATGGCGTATTTACGGGTCCACTCGCGCGCGGTCGCCTCGTACTTCGCCCGGTCAGTCTTGTACACGTGAGCAATCTCAGGCACAAGCGGGTCATCCGGGTTCGGGTCCGTCAGCATAGAGCAGATGGACAGCAGAACTGCATTGTCGTTAGCTATCTGTCTAGAGCATAGAAACAATGTGAAAAAGCTGGTTTGATGAGCGTACCTTTTGAGATGGTCAAGGCCGGGCTCCACTGGTCACGCAGAATGTCCAAGCAGATGCTGCCGTTAGAGTTGATGTTCGGGTGGTAGATGCGAGTTGTGAAGTTGACCTTGGGAGGCTTGAAAGGGTAGTCTGTGGGGAAGTGGATAGCGAGGAAGAAGACACCGCCGGAGTAAGGAGAGTCACCCTGTCGCATGCTTGTTAGTACGCTGATTCATTCTGACGACGTTCAAAGTTGGCGACAGCCAGGGAGAGGTTGGCGTCAGCAGGACGTCATAGTTGTTGTTGGCGAGGTCAAACTCCTCCGTCGACATATATGCCACGGCCCAGACAGCTATGCTCCGAACTGTGGGCTAGGCATACGGACGCATGGGCAATTTGCCGTGGCAACATGGCGGAAACAGTTTTACCAGACCGCACAGATACGACGCCTGCAGACGAACAACAGCTGGCGGAGGTTCGCAAAGTAACTTACAGGGCCCATAATTGTTGCTTGCCAGTGGAACTGCAATTTTGTTAGCATTATGCTTTCTTTGAGGCATCGTTCTTGCCATCCCATCGACCTCTTCCAATCCCTGATCCAAGGCCAGGACGTGTCTGCTGGCAATGGCATTCGGCGAGAGGACAGGATGGGATGCCAAGAGCGGAGCCAGGATATAGATAGAAAAATCTACATACCAGATCTTCGCCAACCGGACCAGCCGAGCAAGACGAGGGCGGATCACTATAAGATTGTTAGTTCCTGTTATTGGAGTAAAAAAGAGTCGCGAGACACACTGTGCCAGCCCCAGATGGAAACAGATTGGCGAAATGATGTTTGCGCCAGTCTCAAAAGTATCGCCAATCAAGTCTGTGCTCAATAAATGCTAAAAAGAGTTGACAGCAGTGATAACGGTGATGATGACGAAGGTGAACGGGCAGGTGAATGGACAAAAAGCCCCGCGCACGACTCAGCCCCACCTTGGAAGCCTTATTTTCGGGCTATCCGGGGTGGGGAGAAGGACGAATGCAAGGTGTATGACCGGGGATGGCACGAGGGCCAAAAGAAGCGACGATAAAGAGGATAAGGAATCCGGGGAAGGAGAAAGAGAAGAAAGACGAAGAACGTACCGGCCGAGGTCCGCGAGTTCCTTGTTAATGCGCTTCAAGGCCATTGTGAAGTTGTGATGTGATGAAGGAAAAGGGAAGAGGTCGGCAGCGTGGGTCGCAGCCTGTCGTCGATTCTCAGGTCCGTGAATGGGCGTTGACGCGCTCAATATGAACCTCAAGGGTTGGTGGTATGATCGCGTTTGTTGGTATGACGGCGACGAAGATATGGCTATCGTCAAACAAGAGGGCTGTTCTGAACGTTATATAAGGTCAGTATGGAAGCTGGGAGAAGAGTGGCGAATGTTGACACTTGTTGGCGGCTGGCAACGGTGTGAGGGACCAACAGCAAATGACAACCAGATAGAAGATAGAAATGGGGGGGAAAGGAAGTGAGGCGTTGTATGCAGACAGCAAAATGTGGATGGTGATGCGAGGTTGCGTGAGGATCAACAAACTTACCGATTTGTGAGGGTGGTTGGAAGGAAAGAGAGGAAGGGAGAGATTTGGTTTGGAAGCGGCGAGAAGAGAAAAGAAAAGAGGGATGGTTTTTTCTAGGGAAGAGGTTTAGGAAGAAAAAGAGGGCCTTGGCCGCTACAGAGGGGGCAAAGACCGCCGAGGCTGGACAATGACGGTCTCTGTAGGCGTTAATGGAGGGGGAAGGAGGGAAAGAACGACCCGCCGCCCTGTGTCCGGTGCGGGTCACCTTCCTTCTTCGCCAGCGCCTGTGCCTCATTCAGTCTCCCACCGCCCCTGCGTTTCTGCCTCTAATTGTCGCCTGGCGAGCCGCTGCATGACCCCTGGACCAATCACCTGTTGTCAGGCACCAAGCTAGCCCGCCAATGTCAAATGTTGCCAGGGCGTCTAGAGGCTTCGGTCTTGCCTGGCGGCAAGAAGAGGCCCAAAAAGGTAAAAAAAAATTGCACAGCCACATTGCCATTACATAATCTCAAGCACACACGATTGGGGCAAATGTGGCTTGAACTTTCGCGAAATTGGTGTGCTCGAGCTGACACGTCCTGACAAACCGATCTGGAGAGCTCATTCAGGATGAATGACCTACAAAAACCCGCCACTTCGTATTATTGTCACTTGTCGCATTGTTACAAATACGAATTGGCCGGATAACCAGATTCGGCTTTGTGCGTACCACGAATGCATGCATGTGGTCATTGGCTTCCTCCACACCCAGATCTCACTATTCGTTTTGATGTTGATGTATACCCAAAGGAAGACTCACGCCTCGATTACTGAACCTGACAAAAGTTCGATTTGTTTGTCGGCAGTCTCTTTATTTTGAAACTAGCGTTAAATGGTATGTTAGTCCTTCGCAGTGTAGCAGGTGCAGGTGACTACATCGAGATTGTTTTGAGACTGGGTCCCACAACCAGAACCGTCGTGTCGCGTGCATTTCTTCAGGATGGATGTCTTTGTCTGGAATTGTTTGAGGATCTAATCTTTCTCTGTGCTTCCTTATTGTGAACTTTCAGTGCTAATTTTCGCACGTTATTTTCAACGTAAGATTCACGCAACGCATTGCCGTGTATCCAGTTACATTCAGCTTGTACAAGAAAAGAACATAATTAGCCTTGGGAGAGCCTTAGTAGCAATGGCGACTCAGAAGCAGGGCACGTGTACATAAGGTAGGTGTGTACTCCGTACAGAAGTTGCACTGCATAGCTTGCCGAAGAAAGAACTTCCTCATGGCAATGCTTCCGTCGAAATTCGAACTGGTACAAGTAAATCAAGACACGGACAGTCTGTTCGCCGGAAACATGCTGAAAATAATGACTGAACGGAGGCCTTGGCTAAAATATTGTCAATGATCACTGTTCGTCGTTTTCCCTTCCCTCCTTTTGACTTCGAAGCGCTGCTTAAGCAAAGGCCTGCACGCCCGTGATCGCACGGCCAATGATTAGGCTATGGATGTCGCTCTGCCCCTCGTACGTCTGGGCCACAAACAGATTAGCCACATGCCGGCCGATGCCATACTCATCGCTCACCGCGTTGCCACCAAAGATCTCTTGCAGCGCGCGCGCGCCGTGCAGCGCCCTGTCACAGTTTTGGCGCTTGATCATGCTGATCATGTCGGGCAGCCCGGAGGCGGCGTCACCACCGGCATCCTTGACGCGGCCGACTTGGATGGCGGCCAGAGTACCAAACGCGGCATCCGTAGCGGCGTCCGCCAGCTTCTTCTGGATCAGCTGGTACCGTGCAAGCGGGTTACCACGGAACTGCTTGCGATCCAGCGCGTACGTGCGGGCCCGGCTAATACAGTCCTCGAGCGCGCCCATAACGCCCATAGCAATGCCGTAGCGGGCCTGGTTGAGGCAGCCAAATGGGCCGCGCAGACCCTCGGCGTGAGGTAGCATGTTCTCGGCAGGCACGGGACAGTTGTCGAGATGAATCATGCCTGTGATGCTGGCGCGCAGGCCGAGCTTGTTCTTGATGGCGGGCGTCTCGAGCGTGCCAGCCGGTGCGTCCTTGCGCTCAACCAAAAAGCCGCGGATTACCTTCTTAGGGGAGCCGTCCTTGGCCAGGCCTTTGGAGGGGTCTGCCACCTTGGCCCAGACCAACAATACATCGGCAATCGGGCTGTTGGTGATCCAAGTTTTGGACCCGCTCAGGTTGTAGTAGCCCTTCTTGGTCGGGTGCTCAACTGCCACCATCTCGAGAGAGCCAGGATCACTGCCATGGTTGGGCTCGGTCAGTCCAAAGGCGCCCAGAATCTTGCCTTGAGCCATACCGGGAAGGAAGCGCTCCTTCTGTTCCTCGTTACCAAACTCATTGATGCCGCCCATGACCAAGCTGGACTGCACGCTCATGCCCGAGCGGTAACCAGAGTCGACGCGCTCAACAGCCTTGGTGATGAGGCCACCGGCCACGGTCGAGACGCCAGCACAGCCATATCCCTTGATGGTGGCACCGAGCAGGCCCAACTGGCCCATCTCCTCCAGCTGGGACTTGTCGTAGTTCTCATTGCGATATGCCTCTACAAAGGGACGAGATGCATTGTTAGCTTAACGTACGTTCCTGACAGTAGTCTGCAGTCGTCTGCAATTGTGCAGATAATTGTGCTGTAATTGCGAGTAAATGGACGAGAATAAGCCAAAAATCACCAAAACATGATGGCAAAGTGGGAGCTTCAACAGGGAGATGGAAGACCCAAAGAAAGAATTAAGGGCTGCGTAGCATAACAAAGAGCCACGACATGACAGCTGCCGTCTGTAGGCTATGGTCTTCTCAGGGAGGATTGTGAGGTGAGGGAGATGGGGGAAATTAACAAGGGAGTTTTCTTCTGCAACAATAACAGGCTGAAGAATTTCGCCCCTCCCTTGACCCAATTCATAGAAACCTTACCTTCCAGGCGAGGTAATAGCTGCTCCTGACAGTAACGCTCTGCTGTTTCTGAAATCGCTCTCTCATCTTCTGTGAGAAGGCTCTTGGACGAGAGAGGATCTTGCCAATCGAATGTTGTCGCGGCAGGGGTAGAGTATGCGCGGCGCGACACGGCGGGAGTTAGGCTCAAAAGCTGACTGCCCAGGCGACGGCAGATGTGTCTAGACATTGTGGAGGGTGTGGGAAATAGGTGACATGAATTGGAGGGGATAGAAATGTAGTTGAGCGATATGAGATGTAAAGCCTTCTGATCTGCTAAAAACTTTTGGGAAGGTGCTGGTCGATGCCCTTTAAGTGATGTCAATGGCAGTTGCACTCGGTCTTGTGTCCGAAGATAGGCAGATGATTAGCGGCGAATTATCCGAACGAGTGCCGATTCGGAAGGAACTCGAGGTGATTCTTCGGAAGGCTAAAGGGCTGCTTGAGCGCTGGGTGGCCATGGCGTATTACAGTATTAGACTTGCTGGGGCAAGCACCTTTGCAGCGTGATTGACCAGGTTATTGTCTTGTTTTAGCAGGGGGTTCAGTCAAGTCAGCGGTGCAATTGCGGGGGAGGTACCGCTGAAAAAGTGGGCGCAAAACAACTGGTCTGGCGCCTGTTGTATTTTGTATTTTTCTTTTCCCGCATTTACTTTCCCCAAATGGCAGTTGCGTCCCGCCTTGCCACTTTCACGTCCATTTTGGGTAATTTTATCCTCCATCACAGAGGTGAATTGATGCAAGAGCATCGTGCCCCTTTTTCTCTATCCAGTATCATTTCATCCTCTCGGCCACTGACGCTGACACTCCACCCGACGTACCATTTCATACTGCTTCCGTTGTTCTTGTTGCGCATTTTCGCCTCAATTCCGATCGAGTCGCCAATAAAAACGATTGTCGGGACGACCCTTGATGGCGTTCATACGCGGGCACTTGGCTGAGGGAAAGAAGAAAAGAGCGTTTATGTATGCTTTTGACAGATCACTGTTAGCTGCTTCATTCCAAAGCCGCCTAGCGAGGAGAAGGGATGCCTGACAACTCTCCGTAAGGCGACATGAAGACAGCTTCTGAGAAACGCCCGGCACTCAATACGAAACCTGACGAGGAATTGGGACGTTGAACAAAGAGACATATGACGGGCGGACGAGGTTTACAAAGAACGAGATTCGGGCTCCCAACACTGCCGGCCTGGGCATCGATCTACTCGACCTCGTGGGTTATCGATTCTCAGTTCCATTCTTGTCACATCCCTCCCAATCTGGAAATGCGCAACAGGAATGTGCCACACACTGAACTGGCAGGTGTTTGGCCCATTGGCTAATGGGAGAAACTGTAGACCACAGAAAACCAGGCTACACAGGGTCAGATCAAATTGTCGGTCTCGCTGTGCACGATGCGTTGGGCCGAATTCCAGAGCCTCGCGCCATCGGCCACTAGACCAGCTTGGCAGGCCTTTGCAGTCCCTGTCCCTCCCTCCAGCCCCTTGCTGCTTTGCGTTCTTGGGCGACCTCGCCGCTCGGATCTTTGCCGATCCAGCCTCTGCGAGGACAAGCAGCACACCGTTGTCGCTGTGGAATGCAAATGTCTTAAGCCACCTGAGAAAAAGAGGCAGGATACGTCGTACACGCAGTACGCACTCTGCGCGTGGCACGCAGCCAGCCCCTGGGTACGGACCAAAACGGCATAGTCCAGGAACGCCTAGGAAAAGAAGAGGTTATTTGGGTCTGTTAGAAGCGTTGGGAGTGCCGACAGGTCCCTGATGTGCGGATCTTCCCTATTTCACCAACAGCTCAGTGGCTGCACCCGTTTTTTTGCTGCTCATCTTGCCCTTACCCGCCCTATTCTGTCCGTCTTTGCTTCCTCTGCATTCCCGAGTTTGTCTATCTTCCCCCAGTTATCGACTGGTCTGACCAACCAGAAGCTGTCTTTGACACTTTTTCGGCTCTCCGTACATCCTATCCAGCGATAGACTGGTGATGGCAGACTTTTTTTGCATTCTTCATCGTGGCCCCTGTGTTCTGCAGTGCATTATGGACTAGTGGTCGCTGCCAAAGGTCCTGTTCGTCAAGGCAGCCAGCAGGCCACTTTCCTGCGCCTCACATCAGCCGACTCTCGCCTAAGTATGCTGTTTTCTCGCTTTGTCTCTCCCAGAAGAGACATCACACGATGGGCCGAGAGCTCGCGCTTGTGATGCCCATGTCGTCGTTACGTACCTTCTGCTTCACCCCACACACGTACCTGTTCCTGACGATCTAGCTTCCTTTTCGCCGGACGGAAAAAGCAAAAAAGAAGGAGGTTGACGTGACAGAAATGGATCGACTCTGACGCAAGAGACCCAGGACACACTTGGCAGTAGACCAAGAGGCTCAGAAATGCAGCCGTTTAAGGGGTGGCAGGTCAAAGGTTTAATGGATTTTGTTCAGGAACGCTGCATCCTCAGTCTTGTGAGGAGATGCCGTAATGCATATAGATTCCAAGCTTCTCCCTCATCTCCTTCATCCCTCTCCCCCTTCCTTCTTTCTTTTGATTTTTTTTTTCTTTGGGTACTTTTCACTTTTCTCGGCTGGCCATATCATATTCGGAGATTCTGTTTGTTCACTCCTTGTCTTATGATCGATCTGGGGTGGCATCCGGTTTCCAATATAATACGCCATCCTGCCATCGCCAACTACCGAAACCAGATTTCCTTCTTCATCCTCATTCTCGCTTCCACTCCTTTTGATACCACGCGCATTATTTGTCGACTCCATTTCAACTGCAACTTCCTTTCTTTCCACAATCCTTACTTGCCGTTACATCCACCTCATCTTGAACGTCCCGCGTTCCTCACTTGATAGGTCGCCGTACGTCTCTACGACGCTATTACTCATCCTCTTCGACACACGCCAGGAAACCTTGAACCTGCAGCTATGGCTCTGTCCTTCCGCTCTCTGCTCAAAGTGGCAACTGCCACAGCCCTCCTGGCCATTCCTCGTGGTGTCCTGGCTGATACCTCGCTCGGCTGCGTTGCTGTCAGCTCAACCTTCCCGACTATGGTGTCTGCCGTTGACAACAGCCCAGATACTTGCAAGGCTACTTGCTCCAAGGGTGGCTACTCTTACTACGGCGTGTCCCAACAGTGAGTCCTTCACTCTCTTTCCTACTCTCGGCTTTTCTCATGATTTTTTCCCCCCCTTCTCTTCTCCTTTCCTACTCTTGCCTCAAAGCCCAACCTAACCCAACAACCCCTTACAGATTCTGTGTGTGCTCCAAGACCATGCCCACCATCTCAAAGACGTACGAGTCCTCGGCTTGCAACTTTGCTTGCTCTGCACCCAACCAGGCGCAGATGTGTGGCGGCGAAGATACCTCCACATTCCAGTTCCTTTACAATCTCTATGAGATAGGCGGTGGCAGCGGTAGCAGCGCAGCTTCTGCGGCTAGCTCAACGGCGCCGTCCACGACTGGGACTCCTGCCACCCCCTCGTCTAGCGGCGCGAGCGCCAGCATTCCAGCCGATACCAGCAGCACGACGCCTGCAAGTAGCTCCACCGTTTCGTCGCCGACCGATGGCACGTCGATCACTGTGACGGGTTCTTCTGCCACATCGGGCTCTGCTGTGCACGGCATCCCGCAGTTGACGTCGACCACCGAGGAGACACGAGTTTTTATCTCGACGGTTGACTGCAGCTGCACGAAGAGTAGCGCGACGAAGGCGGGCAACACCTATGCCGTTGTGACGTCCACGACTGAGGTCATCGAGACCGTTTCCTGCAGTGGAGGTGAGACTAACCCAGGCAGCCAATGCACCAACAGCTTGATTACCAGCACCATCGTCCGCACCACCGCACTCCATAGCTCCAGCTCCGTAACTCTGCACTCGGCCCAGGCATCTGCATCCTCCATCCCTCCTGTGTCTCGGCCGAGCCCCATTTCCGTGTCCTCATCCATTCCGCCCATATCTCTGCCGAGTCCGATCTCGGTGTCCACGTCCGTCCCGCCCGTCTCTCTGCCGAGCCCCATCTCCGTCTCCAATCACTCTGCCTTCTCATCTTCTGAATCATCACGCTCCTTGCTATCCAGCAACTTCATCGAACCCAGTAGCTCCGTCCCCGGCAACAGCAGGACTCCTTCCACCACTAGTACCCCGTCAGGTTCTGGCTCCGGCATTAGTGCCGGCCAGGCCAACGGCGGTGGCCACACTAACAACGCTGTCCCCGGGTCCTCTGCACCCGCCAGCTCTACTCCTTCGTCTTCATCAGCAACGGTCTTGTCCTCGTCTCGTTCTCTCTCCTCACCCGTCCCCTCGTTGTCGTCCACTTCTCCCTCTTCTCCTACCTCTTCTATGGCGAGCAGTGTCTCGTCTTCCGCGACACATTTCCTCAACTCAACGTCCTCGTCTCTTTCCAAGTCTTCTTCCTCTTACCTCAACGCCACCTCTTCTCTTCCATCTCCCTCTTCCTCATTTGTCTCCGATGACGTGCCAGCACCTTCCTTGTCACCGGCATCAGCATCTGCACCGACATCTGCATCAACATATGCTCCCGAACAGCCACCTCCCGCACAATCTGCACCGCCTGTTGAGCCCTCGTCAATCTACTGCGACGATATTACTACGGAAGAAGTACTAATCACCGTTGTGCCCCTCTCTACAGCCGCCGCCATGTCGACGCATACGACGTCGTCGGCCGTCGTCGTCCCGCAGAACAACAACTACAACGGGCCCTACAGAAACACCACGATGGTCACAGCCAAGCCGGTCAGCCCGACCGTCTCGTCGACGTCGCCCCATGCGGGCGTCAGCAATAAGCCGGGTATGGTTGTGACGGCAGCAGGCTTGCGCACGTTTGACCAGGTGTCGCTGATGAGCAAGGAGTGGTACCTGACGCTCGCGGCCTTGACGGTGGCATTTATCCTGTTGTAATGTGGCTCTTTGTCTCTGCACAACAATAAAGGACACGAGCAACAAAACAGCAAAGCAACAAAACATCCGAAAATCACTTACAACGACAACAGCACCGTAAACTCACGAACCGTTTCCTTTGTCAAATCTGTCTATATTATACTCTTGTCCATTGCCTCATGGCCAGCATCAGTTTTGTCTTTTATTGCGTCTTTTTTCACTTTGGTTTACTCACCTTTCAAGGGCTACACACTGTTCTGCTTGCATTTTTGCTGTTCACGGAAAGGATGACCGGGATGCTGGGCATTTCGGGCTTTCCATTTTCTCTTGTATATCCTCTCTCGTTTCTTTGGCAAAATTAAGAAAATAAAGGAGAAGAGCAAAGAGCAGCTTTTGGAGCAACTGATTGCTTCGACTGGGTTCTTGGCGCAGGTGAGATAGCTCCTGCTCATGTACAAAGTATATTCTAATCTCGATTGTTCAATCAAAACTATATATCTACATTGTGGACTTCTTTTTGGATACCTTTTGATATTGATTTGGATATTCTTTTGACAAAAGTCAACGAGTCTTGCATATTGCTGCTCCGATGCCGCCACGACAGCCATGGCAGTCGGCTCCAAAATCTCACCGGATTACCGCCGCCGCGTTGTCTAAGCAATCGGGACGCCCTTATTTTGACGAATAGCGATCTAGCTTCGCCGCCATTATCATGGCCTCACTGGTAATGTGCTTGGCAAAAAGGTACCGACGGTCGAACACCCCGCCTTTGCTTCAAACCATAATTCGGTCTTGCCCTCATCTCTTCCCCGGCCGCAACAATTAGGTCTCATATTTTTTCTTCTGTTTTTGTTTGCACCAACGATTCCGGCTCACCAGACTTTGAAGATCGTCGTTTGCACGTCGCTTGTCTATTGTTCAGTTGGCATCCATGTTCAATTGACCGAACCTATCCGACGTTTGGCATCAACCAGGCGCAACAACCAGACCTTGTCTCATATTTACAATCTGTGCATCGCCTCCACCGCAACAACTCAACGTCTACATCGTCCGTCATCCACAAGATGAAGGTCACAGAAGTAAGTCGTCGTTTGCACGTACGTTCATCAGCGACGGTCCATCTAACCAAGCGCAGATCTACGTCTACCCCGTCAAGTCGCTGGGCGGCATTGCGCTGCCGGCGGCAGAGCTCGACGCGCAGGGGATCCGGTATGACCGGCGATTTATGCTGATGACGACTAAGCGGAGCAAGACTGGGGCGCTGCACAAGATGCAACTTTCGTCGTTTCCGGAGTGTGCATTGTTCTCGCAAGAGTTTGCCGCCGGCGAGGCCACCGCCGCCGGCGACAGCCAAAAGAAGAAAAGCACCAGCACCAAATCCAAAGCCACCGGGGACGTCGGTGACTCCGTCCTCATTCACTACCACCCGCCCGAGTCCAAGCTCGACGGCGCCGCTGTCGACCGCACGGGCGCGGAAAAGCACCGCATCATCATGTCGCCCGTGCAGCATCCACCGCTGCGCGTCCCACTGAACCCGCCAATCCGTACCCTCAAGTCGCTTGACGTGAACTTGCACGGCAGTCCCGCGCGGGGGTACCGAATGGGCGACCCGTACGATGCATGGTTCAGTGCGTGTTTCGGGTTCGACGTGGTGCTGGTGTACATTGGTGACGGACAGCGCAAGGTGCTGGGCGAGACGCTCAAGACAGGGGTGAAGGTCCGGAATCAGAAGCGGGAGCCGAAGGCAGCGACGACGACGACACCTTGGGCCGCCTTAGTATCATTCCTAGTCTCCGCATGGCTGAGTTTGCTTGCGGTCCTCGGCATTCGAAAAAAAGCACCACCAGAGCAGGACGAGCCGTGGCTGGCGTTCTCGGACTGCGCGCCGTTTCTGGTGACGTCCCAGTCGTCGCTGCGCAATGTGCGGGCGCGCATGTCCGAAGGCGTCGACGTGCCCATGTACAAATTCCGGCCCAACATTGTGGTGGACGGCGACGGCGAGGCGGAGTGGGCCGAGGACTACTGGGGCGAGTTGACCGTGCGGCCGCTGTCCAAGATGGACCCGACGGCCTCCTCCGTGTCGGAGGTGCCTTCGCTCACAGCCTCCTCGTCCCGCTCCTCCCGCGCCAGCTCGCCAGCGGAATTGGATGGGGCCGAGGATGGCGCCAGCAGCCCTGTGGGCGCCGGATCTGGACCCGTCCGCCTGGTCCTTACTAGCAACTGCACTCGCTGCACATCGCTTAATGTGGACTACAAGACGGGCGCGCGGGCGGCCGGCGAGCTCGGCGAGGTGCTGGGCCGGCTCGCCAAGGACCGGCGCGTGGACCGGGGCAACAAGTACTCGCCCGTGTTTGGGCGGTATGCGTTTTTGGACCCGCAGGGCAGCGAGGGCGGAGGCGAGGGCGAAGGCGACGACAAGGACGAAGACATTGTGCGGATCGCCGTGGGAGACGCGGTGGCGGTGACACGGAGGAATGCAGAGCGGACGGTTTGGGACTGGCCCGACTTGTAAAAGGGCGGCGGAAGATGGCAGCATGGTTCAGAGTGAATAGTCAGGTAATTGCAGCGTCCAATGTCAACTCATAGTCTAGCTTGTGTTGCCCATTCTCTTGCCTTGCCAGTCAAAGAGTGTCCGACATTTTTGACAAGATCGATTTAACACCGTCCACCAGCCTGTCACGCAGATCGTTGGCCCCCGAAGCACTTGCACGCCTTTGGTCTCTTATTTGAGTGTGTGAACCGGGCTCATGGAATGTCGTCGGTTCCACCGCTGGCGACGTTTGCAGGAGTAGTGGTGCGGCTGGAACGACAGCAACGCTCGATTCCTTTGCTGTTGCTGTGTTGTTAGTTTTGATAGTCCGTAAAAAATACGGAGGCGAGAAGAACGTACAAATCATACGAATATTGCCTGCGCCGCCGATGCCAAAAGACTGCCGTCGTTGCGTATCACGGACGACTGTTCGATTCTGGTGATTCTGGTGATTCTGGGGACTCTGGTTTTGATTATGACCCAGACTGTGACCGTGGGTTGTCGCTCTGGAGTGCCCGGCGTCCACGTTCACGCAGTCGCGGAATGGCACGGGCCCAGGCCCAATGTTGCTGTACGCCGGCGGTGGATCATCATCGTCTTGGTCTTCCGGGAAGGGCGTGAAATTGTCCACGGCCATGATGCGAGGCGATTAAATATCGGGAATAAATAAACCAAGGGGAAACGTTAAAAACAACGCACAGGAAGCCTATACAATGGAGTAAGCCAAGCGTCCTGGCCTCACAACAACAATTAAACTTTCTCTTGGCAACGGAACGAGAGGGACAGAAGCTCCCGGATGCCAAGACATTTAACGGCACTGGAGCCTCTTTATTTGGTTTATTTGGTTCCATTCTGGGGCCTGGTCATGTACCCCAGATTTTGGGGGGAGTGGATTGTTATCGGGGCTCTGCATGTTTTGTCTAGACGTTTGTCTAGACGCTCATGATTCCATACCATGGTCTATCTGCTCCCAGGCCAAAGGAGAAAATCATTGCAACTCAAAAGACCACGACGACCGAGAACGATCTTGCTTGCCGAAGAGGGAAATGGTAGCATGACCACACCGCTTGCCTCGTTGTTGGTCGGAAAGTCAACCAGAGATAACGCCAAGACTTGCGATTGGGCCAGAATTGGGGCACAAAACCACCGGCAACGTCTGCATCCCGGTGCTCATTCTGAGAGGAGAAGCATGCCTCTCGTCGCAAGATAAGAAAGCAATGTGGCTTGTCTGTGATATTTTGTGACAGGATGTGCTGACACAGGAAAACGAAACGGCTGACAAAATATGAAATTATACAAAATACAAAACATAGTGTCACATGACTGGCTTTTTGCCCTGCCCCCATCCGCCCGTCTCTCTCGTCGTCACCCCATCGGCCGGTTGTTTATACCAAAAGAGGCGAATTCAACCCGGTTATGCCATCGCGGACCAGCAAACACAGAAGACGGTTGACGGCATGCGGGCGAAGACTGATCTCACGTGCCGCTGGGTCCGCTCTGGTGTCTCGTATTCAGAACCTCTCTCTCTCTCTCGTCG